>NC_043982.1:43446695-43757528 GCF_902150065.1 Myripristis murdjan
AACAGTTGTTCAAGTGGCTGAATTTTCCTCAAATCTTGACATGTGAAGATGTGGCTTGGCAGATTGGCAGAATTCAGTTTTGATCCTTTTTTTTATATAGGTATTGAGATATACTCTGAAATTTATGAGTCTGCAAAGTAAAATAAACTAAATGGGGATCAAAGTCGTTGCACTCACTGCTTCTAGTGTCCACCAATAAAAAAGAAAAGTCTAGCTCGAGATGAATCTGTCTCTCCTGATGCCTCGATTTGCTCCTCAGACGGGAAATGTGTCGGCTGCAGACGAGGGCAACGTCTCGATGAACCCAGACCTGCGCTTCTACCAGATGGTTTACGGCCTGACGCTGGTTGCCATGGTGATGCTTGGCATCATGAAAAGCTGCTCCATCACGAAGGTCACCCTGTCAGCCTCATCCAGTCTCCACAACGCCATATTCAAAAAGGTAGGATGGCTGGACTCATCTGGATTATTTTTACAAGCTCATGACGACTTCAACTTGTACATGAACTGGCTGATATTTATTTATTATTGCTTTTATTTTTGTAGTTGTACTTATTAATTTGTATTTTCTTTTTTTTGTTGTTGTTGTTTCTACTGCCTTATCTCTTTTACCATATTTATCTTTCAGCATCCTTCTGTCTTCTCTCTACTGTGTTTTACATCTTTTGTTTTCCTGTTTTAACCTGAAATCTTGATTTTACCTTCACTTTGCGTTCCTCTTGTTTGGCTCTTCTTCTTTTGCTTTCTGTTGTTATTTTGCTTTCTGATCATTCTGCTTTTGCTGTGTCTGTCAAAGTGCTGTTTTTTTTTTTTTTTTTTTTTTTTTTTTTTTTACCAAGCTCCTGTAGGTTCACAGCAAGATTTTTATTTAATTTTTTTGTTTTGCTTTACCTCACAATAAATTTTGCATTTCCTTGCAGTACTTGTCTAGTTCCCTTCTGTTCCCTCTGCCTGTTTCCTGCTCAGCTGCTCCTTTCTCTAATCACATAACCGTGCCTAGTGAGTAGTAGCACAACATCTGCAGAATTAATGCCCAGTTCAAAGTCAAATTTAATGAGCTGATCCGTAACGCTGAGCTGGGAGCAGCTGAGCGGAAACAGACAGAAACAGCTCAGAGCGAACGGAAGAAGAAACGTATTGCAACATAACACAAATAATGCCAGGGACAGTCTTGTCTAAAGTAAAGTATTTGAAAGCGATACTTGAGTAAAAGTACAAATATCTTACCAGAAAATGACTTTGGTAGAAGTTAAAGTCACCGTTTAGAATATTACTTGAGTAAAAGTCTTAAAGTACCTGACATTTACTGTACTTAAGTATCAAAAGTAATTTTCTGATATTTTCTGTACTTAAGTATTAGAAGTAAAAGTAAAAGTATTTAAACAAAGTGAGCGGTTAGAATTTTGATAATGAATTTACTGTGGCTTCCTTACAGTAAAAACAACTCGGGTACAGGAGAAAAAAGCTTCAACTTTTTAACATTACCGTTAAACTTCTGTCACCATCAACAGCTCTCTCTGTCTCTCAGCCTCCCTGTTTGGACAAACTGAACTTGGCAACTGGCAACAACACAGCTGTCACGAGCGCGAGTTACTATTTGAAATTATACAACACGTAGATCCGACCGAGCAATCTGATTGGTCAATCAGACGTTTAGAATGTGCTCAAATGAGCAATTGAGCACGGCTAGCCTGCTCAAATGAAAAAAACCTCTTCACTGAAAATATTACTCCGCCTATCTTATTGCCCGAGTCTATGTAGTTTCCATGGCAACAAGAAACGTTTGTCTGAAGCCCGCATCCAAAGCCGCCATCACCTGTTAACCTGCAGAATGGATAATTTTATTATAAATTTTGATTTATTTGGTGGCCTAACTTTCGATGAATGGCTCAAAGAGGAAGACAGAACAGAACAAAAAATGGAGAGATACAAGCCAGTGACAAACGAAGAGCTGGATCAGCTGGAGAAGTCCAGAAACGAGGCCAGTACGGCCCGGTCAACGTCTTGGGCAGTAAAATGTTTCCAAGATTACCTTTCAAACACCGGGCAAAGAGTAGATTTTTCCACTGTGAGTAGAGAGGACATGAACAAAATCTTGCGAGAGTTTTATGGAGCTGTGAGGAACAGCCAGGGCCAACACTATGCAATTGGCAGCTACATCGGATTAAGAGCCGGGATTAACCGTTATATGAATGATCCACCTCTTAGTCAGGCATGGTGTCTCATGCAAGACACTGAGTTCACTAGTTCTAACAACGTCCTCAGTGGACTCATCAAGACTCTCCGGAGAGCAGGTCATGACAAGAGTCAGCACCATCCTGCCATTACAGAGGAGGACATTAAGATACTGAGAAACTCCGCAGCCATGAACCCCAAAACACCACAGGGGCTGGTAAACAAAGTGTGGTTTGACATACAGCTTCACTTTGGGAGGAGAGGAAAGGAGGGTCTGCGGAGACTGACACCGCAGTCATTCATAATTAAACGAGATGCAGCAGGTGGGTTAATGAAGCAGCATCATTAAAACGTTACCATTAAATGTTTACAAAAAAAAAAAAAAAAAAATTGTCAAACTTCCCTAATGATTGTGGTTTTATTTTGAATTTAAGGAGCCAAATATGTGAGTCTCGCCTTCAACGAGGAAACGAAAAATCATAAAAGCCACCAGGAAAGGGATCTTCAGAGCAGAAGAGGAGCTATGTTTGAGGAGCTGGGGAGTGAATTTTGTCCAGTGTCATCCTTTGAAAAATATTTGTCTAAATTGCCTAAAGAGGCGAAAGCTTTTTACCTCCATCCAAGGAGAGCAGCCAAGTTTGAGGATGAGGTGTGGTACTCTTTGGAGCCGATGGGAGTAAACTACCTCGGCTCAATGCTTTCTCGAATTTGTAAGGAGGCTGGCACGTCAGTCATCTATACAAATCACTGCATACGAAGTACCACAATCCAATAACTGGCTGATGCGGGACTTGAAACAAGAGAAATCATGTCAGTCAGCGGCCACAAGTCCGAGAGCTCGCTGCACAGCTACTGGGCTCCTTCCCTGACCAGCAGAAAGAGATGGAGCAGCGTGCTCTGTGAAAATGTCCAGCCTCTGGAGGAAAGATCCTCTAACATCTCTGCACCCCCTGCTAAACGGCAGACACCAGGCATGGGGTTTATGGACAGCTATTTTAGCAATTGTTCTTTTAATGGCAGCATCCAGTTTAATTTCTATAGTAAAGAGAGTGACATGCCTCAGTAGATGCAGCACCACGGACAGCGTCTGTAACATTGTCCACGGAGATGTGCGGTTATAACTTGTTAACTGTTCTTGTTATTAATGCGTTAATGTTTTTAGTTATTAATTAGCATATTAATCGTTATTCATTTGTTTATTCTTTATGAACTGCCTAGACCATAGCTTTAATTAATTTGTCGATCTTTTTGTTTTTGTACATTGAAATGAACATCTAGGCTAATAAATCAACAAATCTGTGAAAACTGTTGTTTTTATTTCAGAGGTAAATTGATAATAGCCTGACAAGGTGATAAGCAAAGCCCCCGAAAGGTGGGGTTGAAATTATATAACTCTGTTCAGCCTTAATGTTACTGGTCACTTTTGTTACTTTTGCTGCTTAGCCACATTAATCGGAGGTGACGTTAACTTGGAGTGACACACCCCCAGCTAAAATGAAACATCTGCCGGTGAGTTTATAAAAAGATAACTGTTTGTTCTGGTGCCGACACTGGAAAGAAGTAACTTATCACGGCACCTGATAGATTAAAAATGACTAAGATGTCGGCAGAAATGTAACTATCTGCCAATGAAAAAAATATTTTTTTCCAGCGGTTTTTCTACTTACAACATGATTGAGCTAACAAAGCCAAATTTTTGGGAAATCACGATGTCTAGAAAACATGATAAGGCCAAGTTGGCTGGCTGACAGGGACTAGTTAACGTCAGGTCTCTCAGATTTCCACTGAAACGGAGAGAATACGAGCAAAACACTTTTACATTTTGGCAGCGAAATGCCCACAATATGAATACATTTTGATTATGCATTTTATATTGTTGGTAATAGTTGTATAATCGCATTATTACACTCGAGGGTGTGCTTGACCGTTATTATTGTCACGACAGTGATGCGGCCAGGAACGAGGCGCTTGCGCCGAGTTCGTTAGCATCACTGAAGTGTAATAATGCTTAATTATTAAACGGCTGCTTCCCATCCTTAAATGTGATTGGCTGAGCCGCGTTCCATGCCATTGTAAAATCAGTGTAACCCGCTGGCAGACCGCAGCACAAAATATCCCTGCGCCAGTGGAAACGGACATAGCGTTGCCTAGCAACCAACTACTCTGCGCTCCACTTCCTCGTTAGGTTCCATTTATTTAAAGACTTTTGTAAACAAAAGATTAGACTTTGTCATGAATTTTGATTTGCTGGGTGGCCTGAGCCTGGATGAGTGGTTGGAGGAGGTGCTTGGTGTCTGTTAAAAGACGCTGAATTCACCACCAGCAACAATGTTTTCGCCGGTTTGATAAAGAAACTCCGCCGAGAAGGACGTGACAAATCTTCCCACCACCGAGCCATAACCGAGGCAGACTGCCAGAAGATGAAGCACTTTCAGGCACGAAGCTCAAACACACCTTGGGGGCTTGTCTGTAAAGTCTGGTTTAATATGCAGCTTCATGGGACGCAGGGCGAACAAGGGCAACCGCAAATTAAAGCCCGACTCCTTCAGCATTCGCCACGACGAAAATGGCCTAAAATATGTCACCCTGTCTTTTTTGGATGCACAAAAAATCACAAAGATGCTGCCGAAAAAAACACAGAAAGCCTGCGGGGATTCATATATGGGCAGCCGGGTAACCCACTGTGTCCGGTGGCGGAGCTTTTTCTTCGCACTTGGCGGCCGCGGTTGAAACGATAACAAACAGGAATTGCGTCACCAACTCAACTTTTATTTTGTAATAACGAGTAACGAAGATGGTTAAGGGAAATGTATCGGAGTAAAAGTACACATTTTATTTCGGAAATGTAGTGGAGTAAAAGTAAAAGTTGTCAGAAATATAAATAACAAAGTAAAGTACAGATATGTGAAAATACAGTACAGTAACGAAGTATTTGTACTTCGTTACATTACAACACTGGCCAGGGAACACAAAAGTTAGTGCAAGGTAACACACACACAAAAAAAAAAAAAAAAAAAAAAAAATCTTGCCCTGACCCTTGAGAGGTTCCCTAGATTTTAAAGGTGCTATGTATATATAAATAGTTATTAATATTACTATTATTATTATAAAACAAAACCTTGTTAACCCATCATAACTATATTAAATTCATTCTTACTCTGAGTCATGATGTTGCATCTCCTGAAATCGATCCCTAAAACAATTCCTTCAAAACAATCAATAACAGTGAAATGGGACAGTCCCAGTGTTTGTCCTCCAGAGCAGAGACTTGCCCTCAGTGTCTTTTCGTTTTGTGTCTCTCTCCTCAGATCATAGCGTGTCCCATGAGTTTCTTTGACACTACGCCGACAGGCCGCATCCTCAACCGCTTCTCCAAAGACCAGGACGAGGTGGACTCCTTGCTTCCTTACAACCTGGACAGTTTTCTCCAGTTCTGTCTGATTTACATCTTCTCCGTAGGCACCATCGCGGGCATCATCCCCTTCCTGCTGGTCGCCATCGTTGTTCTGGGAACCTTGTTCGCTCTCTTTCTCTTGTGAGTTAAGGAAACTAAAAAAAAAAAAAAAAAATTAACTAAACCATTTTACAAGCCAGTTATGATTTTGGAGAGGGGAAGCTCTGTGACAGATATAAAACACCAGTCAGACTTCAGTGATATCTCCAGGCAGTAGTTTCCCAATCTCATTGTGCCATGTTGCTTCCATACAGCCAGGTGGTTAAATTTAAGATGATTTAGCGTGAGAATACACACCTGGGCTGGAGCTGAAAGATACTCCTGGAAAGATAATCCGACTCATTCCGCCTTTAACAGTGGTTGTGGTTTCTGTGCAGTGTGTTTCAAAGGGGCATCCGTCAGATGAAGAGGTTGGAGAACATCAGTCGGTCTCCGCTGATCTCCCTCACCACCTGCACCCTACAGGGCCTCAGCACCATCCATGCCTACAACAAGAGTGACCAATACTTAAAACTGTGAGACAACATGGAGGGACATTTATTTTTAAGCCTTTCTTTATCTGAGGAGGGTTTTGCTGCATATAGGTAGGTAGGTAGGTAGGTACTTTATTAATCCCAGGGGGAAATTCAAGTGTCACAGCAGCCTTAATACAACAATGGACAACAGACGACGAATTGTAAAGTCTCATGGCAGTGGGTAGGAAGAAGCGTCTGTGCCTCTCAGTTGAACACCTGAACAGGCTCCTTTGCCTGGCCAGAGTGTCATAAAGTGGATGAGAGGAGTTGTCCATAATCGCCAATAATCTCCTCAGCATCCTCCTCTCGGCCACCACACCCACAGGATCCCCAACAGAGACTGGGGAGATTAGTGTTTTAATTCTCTTGAAGTCAACAGTCACCTCCTTTGTTTTTTTTTATTTGAATACCTTGAAGTGACGGTGCATTAAAACGAGGTGTCACACTGAGTTTTATCCCTGCGCTGTGAGCTGGCCGGTCAAACTGTGTGAAGTTGTCGCACAGCTTCGGTACATCGCTGCCTGCAAATGCTCAAACACGGACATAATTAGTAGTTTTTTTGATGCACGTCCTTTGGCCCGCATGTTTCCCGTTTAACAAAAACACTCATTTGCTTTTCCATCCCTCTACCCTGCCCCGTTGAGGTCTCTTCTGCCACTGGTGTCCTGCTGACTTGGTGCATGTAGGGGGAATGCAAGTGGTGGCAGAATGGAGGCTAAACATTTTTCTAGAGCAAAAGTCATCAGGTCAATCTGTCCAGTAGACTTTGACTTATCAGATTTGACATTTTGGTCTGATGATGGCACTAGAGTCAGCAAACTTAAGAGGAATCTTTCTTTGAAGAGTCTGAATGCACCCAACTAATTTTAGATTTAGTGATACCTGCTGTGCAAATCTGACATTTTGGCCTGTGGGTGGCGCTAGAGGAAAGGCCATGAGCTTCTCAAAGTTGACAGGGGTCTTTTCATGGCAGTTTGCCCAACAGACTTCCAAGATATGTTTGTCTTAAAGTGAAGTGTCCGACGGCTGGACGGACAGACACAGCCATCCTCCAGCCATCCTGGTGAATATGGAGCAAGGAAATTGTATTTTAAAGGTTTATTTTTCCCGTTCTGTCAACATCATAGCGAGGACAGCCAGAGACTGAGGGAGTGAAATGTGCTCTACATAGTTCCTTTCTTGTGTTACGTTGTAGGTTCAAATCCTGGTGTGACGACAACTCCAAAAACTACTTCCTGTTTTACTGTGGGGCTCGCAGGCTCTCCTTCTGTCTGCAGATGCTGTCTGCAGTCTTCACCCTGTCGGTGTCGCTGTCTATAGTGCTCATCCCCAATGACGTCATCAGTCCAGCCATGAAAGGCCTGGCCATGTCCTTCACCACACAGGTAAACCCACCTCCAGACGACAGAGCCGAGGATGTGCTGGCTGGCTGTCTAGATTTTTCTCTCAGCTGTGATAAATTGTTCTGAAGCTTGTGTGGGTCGCTTTGTAGATTGGGCAGAATTTTATTGAAAATTTGAAAGTCCTTCCTACCCACATGCACACCCGCACATGTGGCTCTGGTGTATTTCATATTTGACCTGAGAGGTAGATCTGGCAGGTAATATCTGTGGGAAGTGTCAACACAGCAATACGGAGAGACTAAAGCACACTTTTATAACTAGCAGGCTAGACGACTGTAACGCTCTCCTTTCTGGTCTACCCAAGAATACAGTTAATCAGCTGCAACTGATCCAAAACTCTGCAGCGAGAGTTCTGACTCAGACCAGAAGGAGAGCACACATTATGCCTATTTTAAAATCCTAACACTGGCTGCCTGTTAGTTCTATATTGATTTTAAAGTTCTTTTATTAGTTTATAAGGCGCTGCATGGACTTGCACCGGACTATATCTCAGAGATGCTTTTATTACATGAACCAGGAAGGCTCCTCCGATCCTCCGGCTCTTCTCTTTTGGCTGTTCCACAGAGTAGAACCAACACATTTGGTGATGCTTTCAGCCACGATGCACCACAAGGATCTGAGAGGAGCTGGAAACATTGAACCTTTTAAACGTAGACTAAAAACCAATCTCTTTGGTCTGGCCTTCATGTAGTGTCTTATAATTTTAAAATTTTATAGTTTTATAGGAACTCTATTTATTATTTTTATCTGTATTTGTTTTATTGTTATTTTACTGATTGTTTCTATATATTATATTCTACATTTTATTTTATTGTTTTTTTATATTGTTTTTATATTTTATTCAGTATCTTATTCTTGAGGGGTTTTTTTTATTATTGCTGTGTTTTTATTGTTTTAAATCTTTTTATTCACCCTCTTGTCTGATTATTTTTATTTTTATTTATTTTTTTGATCTTTTATTTTTTAAATTAACCATATTTTATGAGTGTGCATCGGTCTCCTTGTCCTTTCACTTCTTATTTTATGCTTATTTGTCATTCAAGATGTAAAGCACTTTGGATATCATGCATTTGTTTGAAAGGTGCTATATAAATAAAATTTGATTGACTGATTGAACACAGCAGCCTTGTGCCAGGGGGAAACAACCTGATGGTGCTCGAGTGTTATGAAGTCTTTAGCACTTAATTTGGAATACAACCCATTTTGATACAGCTAGTAAATATGGTGATCCCCGTTTGCTGGCTACTCATCTCCTTTGACCGGCTCCTGCAGAATTTTCTGAGAAAAATGTGGACATCTGGTTTAGTTTTTAAGACGATATTTTAATAACTGCTATGTGTGTGTTGACCAGCTGCTAGTTGCCCTCCAGCTCATTGTGAAGAGCTCAACGGAGGTGGATGCGAGGTTCAACTCGGTGGAGCGGCTGCTGGAGTACAACACGGTCAGACTCCACACTTCACACACATGAGGACTGTTTGATCACATTTTGTCTCAGTACTAGCACCTTCTTGGTCGCTCGTTCAGGTAAGGGTAACAGTGGCAGCAGGGTGAGCATGTTCTTCCGGTTCAGTCTGGACTTCGGGCTCTGTTTTAATCTGATCTACACCCATGGTCTGCAGGGCATGACCTAAGTGCATTTAGGCTGTGTCCAAGTCCACTTTTGCTATTTTAATGACAGAATAAAGGCTTGTTGTGCCAGTTTCCTGGTTCAAAAGGGTTGTACTGAGTCTCTTAAACAATCATGGGTGTGTTTTGGACGTAACATGCAGTAAACCAACCAGAGTGCCGTCTGCCATTCCCTTTAAAAGCCAGGTGTGCTCGCACCTTGGTGGATTGATATCACAATGATGCATTTTCCAGGTACGAAGGAAGGAACGGGCCTGCTCGTGCACAAAGTGAACGTAATTACTTGTTGTGTGCAGGACTGTGAATCTGAGGCCCCCAGGGAATTGAAGAGGGGCCAGGTCCCAGATGACTGGCCCCAGGAGGGAGCAATCACCTTCCAGGACTATAAGATGAGGTACAGGAAAAATACGCCGATTGTCCTCAATGGGCTCCAGCTGCACATCAAAGCCGGGGAGAAGCTTGGCATCGTGGGAAGGACCGGCTCTGGTAAGGACCTGGTAGTTACCCATAGCTCGCCTCTTAGTGCTTATTGGACCAGATGGGTGGAGTTTACTGCAATAAAAAAAATGAGAAAATGAGCAACCAGCATCAGGGCGTCTCTACTTGTCACTTGAAAAGTTCCCTAAATGACTCACACAACAATATGCCATTTCATTATGAGAGGAGATGTTTAAGGTCAGTGCTGTTGCTGTGTTTGACCTTAGATTAAAGACAGACTCTTCCCAACATTGAAAGTCTGGGAACCAAGGGAGATGAGCCACACTCGCACAGGGCATGCATACACACACACACACACACGCACACACACACACACACACACACACATACACACAGTTTTACCTTCCTGTAGGACGTGGTGATTGGTTGTGATGGTCAGCATGACCTCCATGTCCTGCCTGAACAAACGGGACGCTCCATCTCGTCCTGTGTGTCTGCAGGAAAGTCTTCTCTGGGCGTGGCGCTGTTCAGGCTGGTGGAGCCAGCCGCAGGGACCATCGTCATAGATGAGGTGGACATCACGACCATCAGCCTGCAGGACCTGCGCAGTAAACTGTCCATCATCCCCCAAGACCCCATGCTGTTCATTGGCACCATCAGGTAACCTTTGAGCAATAACAGCGTCAGTAATAAACTTCCACAATACCATGGTATCATGCAATATTATGGAATACAGATGTATAGATGAGTATAAAAACAACTCAACATTTGTATGACCAATCAGTAGTTTAGATATAAATGAAATAAACAGCTTCACCCCCATTACCAACATGGGACTGCATCAGTTTATTTACAGCGGTGTGATGTTGTTTTTTTCCTTGTTTGTTTGTTTTTAATGTAGGGGATGAAGGACTTGCTTTTATTCTTATTTGTTATTTATTCCTTTTATTTTTATTTACTAATTCAGTTACGTATTACATTGCACAATGGATTATTGTGGAACATATGTCAACTGACATGATATAAAATCAGATTTTGGGACTATAATAATAATAACAAGAGAAAACCAATAGTATGTTTTTATATATCTCTGTGCTATCTATATATGTATTTTGCTTAGTTATGTGGTTCTCTATGCTTTGATGTTTGCCTTTATCAGCTATCTTGTGAAGCTTGGAAATAGAGACTGAAATAAAGAAAAAAATGATCACAAAAACAAGCAAAGAAATAATAATAATAATAATGATGATGACGATCCAGAGGGAACAATATGAGGTTAAATTTTACGATGTGATTCATAGCTCACATGCCTGCTGAACCATGGCGCTCTGACAAACCTCTGGTAAACATATGACACCATGGCACACATATCATTTATCAGTAAAATCATGCAGCAGGTTATGGTAATATACGTCGTTATGCAGTGCAGCTGGACCTTCTTTGCAGATGATAAACATTGCAAACGTCTCTTGAAATACAGCTTTACAAATGTGGGCAGAACATTTGTTACTTGTTACTCATCTCCTGGCTCTCAGTTCCCTGGTGTGTGTGTGTGTGTGTGTGTGAGTCTGTGTGTGTGTGTGTGTGTGTGTGTGTGTGCGTGTGTGCGTGCGTGCGTGCGTGCGTGCGTGCGTGTGTGTGTGTGTGCTTGCCTACAGGTACAATCTGGACCCCTTCAACAACTACAGTGACGAGGAGATCTGGGCGTCGCTGGAGAAGACCTACATGAAGCACACGGTATGTTAACCGCAATAACAAACTGAACAATTTCAAGTTCAAGTTTCAAATTTTACTTTATTTTGAGCCAAATATCACTGTTCACAGTCTCAAAGGGCTTCACAGGCCCAAATGTTCACAGCAAACAAAACAAAACGACCTTCCCGCCTTAGTCCTATTTGCTTTATCATTTTGTCGTTGATGCTTCACTACATGCACACAGCTGTTTCTGATTTTTGAGTATATTTTTAACGGTGGTGTTAGTGCTTGACGTTGTTGCAGTATGCAGCGGCAGTGCTAACGGGGCTGTGTTTCCTCAGATCTCCAGGCTGGAGGGGAAGCTGCAGGCCGAGGTGCTGGAGAACGGAGAGAACTTCTCAGTGGGAGAGAGGCAGCTGATATGTATGGCTCGAGCGCTGCTGCGCAACTCCAAGGTCTGTCAGCCTGTCTGTCAACTAAACCTGTTGCCATGTCTGCAAACTTAACGAACCCACAGAGTACTGAAGAGTTTAATGGCTGTAAAAAGAACCGTTGCATCTCCTGCAGACGAAACATTCATTACTTAACTGAGTGACATGACCCATCACCGTCATGTTAACTGTCCACTTATGGCATAAAAATACCCAAAAAACATAAATGATTCATCCCAAAAAGAACCCGAAACACCCATTCTGGCTTTGGGTGAATTTTACCTCTCATCACCAGTCCCCCTCTTAATGCTCTGATATTTGTTGCTGTCGGTCAGATCATTGTGTTGGACGAGGCGACGGCGTCCATCGATGCAGAGACCGACGCTCTGATCCAGAACACCATCAAGGAGGCCTTCCAGCACTGCACCATGCTGACCATCGCCCACCGCATCCACACGGTGCTGCAGGCGGACCGCATCCTGGTCATGAGACACGGACAGGTAACACATGCACCTCCACTCACGTTTAAGCCCCGTGTCTCCCCGGTCCTAGTCTGACGGCTCGTGTCGCGTCCGCCAGGTGGCCGAGTTCGACCATCCAGACGTGCTGAAGCAAAGGCCGGACTCCGTCTTCAGCTCACTCCTGGCCGCCGTCAACACCATCAACACCTGAGCCCAAGAGGCGCGGTGACATCGCATCATGACACACACTCACCTTTCAAGCTAATTATCTGTCTGTCTGTATGTTAATACATGAATACACAGGGAACGCTCTCTACCTTCTCACATGAGTAAACTTTGTCTTTGATGTATATTTAAATCATGATTTTTTTTATTTGTTGTGTCTTTGCATGCAACCTTCTTAATAAAAAAAACTCCTCTGGAAATTGCAGTTAGTGGTCTGGGTGTTGTGGTTGGTGCTGAGGTGGAGCCAAATGCGGAAAGAAAAAAAGTCAGAGGACAGGATATTGAATAAAATAAGGTTTATTATGAGGTAAGGGAGATGTCGATGGATGAAGGCCTATATTATAACTACAATACTGACTGGAGAATTATATGACCTGTTTTTCATATCCACAAATCTACAAAACTGATTTCATTTCAAGGCAACTCAACTATAGCCTACAAGTTCAAATCTACCTTCAATTAATATTTTATCTAATTTATTTAGGTATTTATTTCTATATTTATTCGTTATTTCATTGTATTTGACCTAACAAACTCTGTCTCTTGATATTGTACCTTAACTTTTATAAAAAACAGTACATGTATGTACCTTTTACCACTTGGGAACATGTATGGAGCTTTTTGGCTCACCATGACAGCTCATTAAACTCCCAGCAGCCCCAACACAGACAACCGCCACCCAGTGTGCAAAAAGAGCATTACAACAAATAAACACAAAGGCAAATAAATGGATAAGTGGCTCTTACACTATATAATATAATATAATATAATATAATATAATATATAATGTATAATAGCAGTCTCTATTTTCTTTTATATCCTCTTACTTTCTTCCTGTTCTCTGAAGGCTTTATGAGCAATTTAATTTTCACAGCCTGTCGATGGTAGTTAATACACGATGGTAATTATATGCAAATAATCTTTATTTGGTATTTATGATAGATGAAGTTTCATTAGGACATGAAATTCAGAAGTTAATTGATGATGATGATGAAATGATGAGGCAAAATGATGATGAAAATTGCAATAAATAAAGAAATTAAAAAAATGTAACATTGTTTGCAGGTTATGTCAAGTTTCACAGGACTGTCTCAAATCTCCTTTTTCTCCATAAGGAGGGACTGGCAGAGTGCAGAAAACAGAGTAGAGTGAGAACTAACATGTAGACCATGTTAATATGAAAGAGGAACAATTATAATAGCAGGTGAAATTAATCAAACTTGAGCATAAAAACTATTTATTTTAACACTGAGGGAAATCTAAAATTACTTTCTCTTTGGAAACACCAATTAGAGAGGTGTCAGCTCTCGCCAAGGAAGACAGACAAACATTGTTCTGCTAAGAACCTGAGCACTGCAAAATAAATGAATAAATAAATAAATAAATAAATAAATAAATAAATAAAATTATGGGCTTCAATGTGGATGGACTCCAAAAACAATAAAAAGGGCACACCTTGATCTTGACAGCCATCTCTCAAGTAAAATGCTGCAGGGGCCTTCAGATTTTCTAACCAGTAACTTGAGGTTAGTTCATGAGGTTATTAGTTAACCTACCGGTTAGCCTCAGAGTGTACGTTACCATGGTAACTGACCTACATTTAATCTCATGTCACTTCTTGGAACCGAGAATCTAAGGTTTCCCTTAACTCTGGTTTAACAGACCCCAGTTAGTCAGTAAACCTGGTGACTGAAATCCCCCCTGTGCTGCATGAACATCCTGTCAGCATGTGGGCGCAGGCACACACACACACACACACACACACACACACACACATGACCACACAGGCCTGTTACTGAAACATCAGTGTGAAGCCTGTGGTTAAACTGTGGGCATGTGGGCAGATGTGCAACACAATAAACACAAAAAGTGACAAACGGCTCAACAGAGAGAGCGGAAAAAAGATGAGTGATAGAGAAATAAACACTGTTTGTATCTTAATTAGGCCACAATATTTGATACTATACAACTTTGGCAATATTGGCTTCATTTCTGTCATGCCAGTCCCTCTCTTAGTCCTGCACCCTCTACAGCCACTAATTTAGCTCCATTAATACTTTCATGCACCTGGTTCTTTGTCTTGGTCCCACTAGAAAAAACTAGAAAAAAGAAGTGTCTCCAAATGTAAGGATTTTCTAAACTTTTTTCAGCGAACAAGTTGATATCGGAGCTGATTTTGTTTCATCAGCCTGTCCATCTCCTCTGAGAACACTGCAGGTCTAAACCCCCTTAACTCCATTACCAGAACTTCATCATATTATCTCGTCTGTGTTGACCTGCACCTCCATCAGTATCTCCCTGAAAGCAGTCGTCTTCCCCAGGCTTTCACACACACAGCTGTCCAGTCACTGAAAGCAAAAATAATCCAGATCCTGAAGTCCTGAATAATTACAGCCCAATCCTCACCGCACTGAAGCTGCTTGACTGAAAATGACAAACAACTTCCCCTAGCGGCCGATGCAGGTCACTGCTCCTTACGTTTCTAGATTCTCTTTCTCTTTTCTTATTCAAAGGTTGAGCCAGTGGATCTGGTTAAACTGGTTTTCTTCATATTTTTCTTCATATTTATCCAACAGACCTTTTAGTGTCCCTATTGGCAACTCACTAACACTTTATACTTAATACTAATCAATTAATTAAAATTAAACTGTAGTTAATATTTACACTTTCAGTGGCCACTTTATCAGCTCCACCTGTATAATCTAATCCAATCCAATCCAGCTGTTGTGCCATAAAGTTTCCTCTCCTGCTGCCTTTAATGCTCAGCTTGTCTTGTTGTCACGGTAACAGAGGTGTTCATTCACTTCTATGTTTGGCATTGAGCTCATAGTTAGTGCTGCTGTTGGACTGGACTGCACTTTACTGACAGCTGTTTCCACTATTCTGTCCCCCCTCATGTAGATAAACATGGAGGACAAAAAATGAGAAACCCCTCTCAGTATAATGCAGTCCAGTAGCAGACCTCTGCAAACTACAACCTCAGTAATAAACGCAGAATTAAAGTGACACATTCTGCGCAATATCAACACAAACTGAACATTATAAACTTTGTTAAAAGGTAGAGTTTCTGGCAGAGCTGCTGAGCTGAGCTGCATCAGTCTGGACAGCTGGAGGTGATAAAGTGACACTGGTATTTTACAGTTAACAAACAATGATATAACAATTTATTTTGTTGACCTCTTACACAGAAAACTATATATCATCAGTTTATTGCTGCACACATTGTAACATTTTATACTCTGTATTAAGTATTTGTTAATGATCGCCAAATGATTTGTAAACCTTTAACTTGTTAAGGTAACTATTATCGGAGGAGAAACTTCTGGACTCATATTTTGTTTTGTCAGTTTGTTCCAGGGCCAGTTGTGTCTTCTGCTGCCTTCAAGTGCGTCCCGTAACTTTCTGTTTCCACCTGCTGCAGGAGTTCATACGACCTGTCTCACACATTTTAGTGCTTTTGGTGTAAAATGATGACAAAATGGACAAGTTGACTGAACCATTTTCAGCAGCTGGTGTTTTATTGTAGAAATCCAGCAGCACACAGCCGCCATGCGCCGTGGAGGCAGAATGGAGAGGAGAAAACACACATCAGACATCCAAACCTCCATTTTAAGCCCTATTTCCTGTCACATGTTTGCAGCTGATAGACTCTGTGTGTCTCAATGACAGAAAGTTCCTGATGTATTTGTTGCCATTTTGCTGGGTTGTAAATGTGCGCTGCTCAGTGTGCTCTTATTTCCCACAGTGCTTCAATCTGACGTAAAGAGACGGGCTCCGGCTCTGCCTGCACGGCCAGGCTGCACAGCGCCCCCCGGTGGGCTCCTACACATTACCACTACACTGATTACACCCACAGACACTGAAAAGGGAAGTTTGCTGTTGCTACTTTTGCACAATGTGAGGAAGTGCGCGTTTAAAATTTAGCTTAATTTGAATTCACTTTTAGAACATCATAAATAAGGCTTGCGCTCTGTTTCCGCTCTCTGCACACTGTGTATCACTGTGCAGGTTTGTCACTGGTTGTAAACATCTGGCCCATCATTGCCATCTGTACCAAAAAGCAGAATGGTCTTCCTTGTCCAATAGAAGATATACACATTGGATGACTTTTATTTACAAGGCCCTCCTTGGTGTGGTACCTTCTTACCTAGGAAACTATTTAATTCAGAACCAGGGACACCATACTCTACGATCATACGATTACATTAAACTCAAGGTCCCCCGAGTGTTCACAGAGATGGGTAAAAGAGCATTTCAATACGCTGCTCCAATTGTATGTAATTCTTTGCAAACTGCATTAAAATTGCCTGAACTGATACCATTGGACAGTTTTGTGAAAATCCTCAAGGATAAGGAACTTGATAGCATATGGGACTGCCACTGCTTTTAAACCATGATATCTGATCTGATTTTACCTGTGTGTATGATTTTGTCTGAATGATTGTAACTGTGTAATCAGCTTTCTCTTGGCCAGGTCGCCTTTGTAAAAAGATTCTTTATCTCAACAAGCTTATCTGGTTGAATAAAGGTCTAATTAAAAAAAAAAAAAAATTAAAAATTAAAAATCTGCATAATATCAAGAATCATGCCCACCTCTGTGAAGAGTTTAATAAAGATGATGAAACATAAGATCCACAAACACATGTAGAAAACACCTAAAAATGACATGAAACCTGAGAGAAAAAACATGAACTGGTTAAACATTTAATGAAAAAATAAATAAAATGTCTGTCTATAAGCTGCTTTCTGTCTCAGAATGAAAGGCCTAAGTTCGACATGATGAGAAGAGACGGACATGCAATGCCAGCAAAGTTTGAGAAATTTATTAGAAAACTAAAAAAAATAAAGTAACAAAAACAGCACAGTGGTGTTGCATGAGCAGAATCACACGGTTTGGTTCAAAATCACATCCGTCTTTATATGTTGTTTAGTCTCTTTAACGTTTTGAATATAGCAAACTCTCTAAGTCTTGTGATTCACTTTGCTGAGGACTGTCAGGGTTCAGTCAATGTCCTCTCATCTCAGTTTTAATGCAAGATTATAAATTTGTATGTACAAAAGGTATATATATATGTATATGTATATATATCTATATCTATATATCTATATATATCTATATATCTATATCTATATCTTTCTATCTATCTATCTATCTATCTATATATATATATATATATATATATATATATATATATATATATATTTACCATGTTACTCTTCTGATGAACCTGATTTCATCTGATAGTTTCCATGTATATGTATGTATGTGTGTATGTACACTGACCTTTTGTGATTTACTTGAGCTTACATCTGCTGGAAAGTTTGGCTATAAATACTCCTGTCTACGCCTCGCTCCACAGCAAGATGGCTGAGACGCTTCGCTGCTGCTCCATGGCCCTTTAATTAAGGCTTTTTAAAAAATGAAATATGTGGCTTTAGAGTGCCTTGAACTTTTCACTTTTTCATGAATGGCTCTTGAACTCGAAAAGCATCTTAAAGGATTAATTCACTCATAATCCAAAAATTTTCCATCACTTTTTGTACGGACGCATAAGGATGACCCTGCGATGTGAACCCTGTGTTAGACTGTGTCTGAGTGGTGTGTCCACTCCTGATGCCCTGGTCTTGCAGTTTGTAATTATTAATGTATAAAAACATGTGTTATTGTAGTCCTGTTTGGCCACAGACTGCTGGTACGAAAACAGAGGCTGGCGGACACACTTGTGATCGTGCATGTGAGGATTTAGCCGGAGTAGCACTCAATGGAGATATAGATGGTAAATGGACTGCATTTCTGTGGCGATTTTCTTGTCTACTAACCACTCAAAGCTCTTTACAATGTCTCACATTCACCCATTCACACACACACACACACACACACACACACTGATGGCAGGGTAGCGGTTCTGTGTCTTGTTCAAGGACACTTTGACAGGCTCTCTGGAGGAGCCGGGGATCGAACCAGGAACCATCTGATGACCGCTCTGCTCGCTGAGCCACGCTGTGATGTAACGGCTGACCTTGGATTCAGGCTCTGACACACCAGGCCGATGACCAAGGCACACTCCTTCCTTTGTCCTTTCTTTTCTTTTCAGGAGTCTATAGGAACAGTTCACCCATTATGCCTATTTTCTGCGCCGTGCGAAAGCTCGTGAGCCCTCATAGTAAACCCATGTTGCAAAACCACCAGCCATCTCTGATCTAACAGGAAAAAAATGGGGCTGTAATTTTACAATTTTACAACAGCCAAATGCTGTCATAAGTTCTGTTTAAAAAGTTCACACTGTGTAAATACCCAGACACACCAAACCGACATTAAAGGACCAGTGGTGTCAAAGTATCACCTCTCGTCACCTGTTATAGGTGCCACAACCAACTTATGCCTAACCTTAACCTGCACCTAACCTTAACCAATAAGCCAAAATGACCACTCAAAATGTGGAAAACTCCAGAGCCCTTGAAGGGTCACAGCCAGATTTTTTTTTCCTTTTCTGTTTCCTTGTAAGAACTTTTGCATTCCCTCTCAATAGTTTGCGCTCTCTTGCAATAAAGTTTACTTTCTCTAGCAATAATTTTCTACTTCCGTTCTGTTCCCTCTGAATCTCATTCTGCTCAGCTGCTCCCGTCGCAGCGGTCTGTTGATCTGAGAACGTGTTTAAGTTTACTTTCACTAATCACATAACTACCTATTGAGCAGTAGTGCTATATCAGCATAATCAATGCCCAGTTCAAAGTAAAACTCAGTGAGCTGATCCATACTGGGGCGCCGTACTGCAGCGCTGGGAGCAGCTGAGCAGAAAGACATAGAGCTCAGAAGGAACGGAAGTAGAATAGTATTGCCAGGTAGCGCAAAAAGTATTGTGAGAGAATGCAAAATTGATGTGAGAGAACCCAAAACATATTGCCAGGTCACACAAACTATTGCAAGGCAAGACAAAATTTATTGTGAGATCACCATGACCCTTCGGTGGCTCTGGAAAAAATGACTTTGCCCTCTGGAAAAAAAATTGGCTGACCGTCCACCGCCAATTCAAATTGTTTTATCAGCTGAAAAGCCATCGACAGGGGTCCAACTAGTGCCAATGATGCAGGACACAGCACAAAAACAAGGGCCACAGACGCTCAGAGACAGCCAGACGCTGGCTGACCGGCAGCTTGGTGTGTCTCAGACGTTTCTGGGTGTGAGGGTCCCTGATCTGCCTCCCTTGTGTGTGTTTTCCTGCAGGTAGTCTACCTGCCGGGTGGAGGGGCGGGGGTGAGGGGGCAGGTGGGGGGCTAACTGTGCCCTGTGAGAGAAATGATATACTCATGTTTAACAAGCAGATATTTGCTCTTGTTTATCATTAAAATCACAAGTGCAACGTACCGCTCATCCAAACAACTTCACACCACACACACTGCACTTCCTTAGGTCCTCAGCAGTACACTCACAGTGAGCGAGTGTGTGTATGTGTGTGTGTGTGTGTGCCCCCTCCTAATCCCCCACCACGATGTGACTAACAGGATGACATTTTAAGGTTCTCTTAATAGTTTTTAAATGTCTTAGGGGTCTTGGGCCTTCTTATCTTTCTGAATTGTTTTTACGTTATGAACCCTCGCGGATCCTCAGGTCCTCCGACACCGGCCTGTTATGTATTCCCAGAGTTAAAACACGAACACACGGTGAGGCATCTTTCCAGTTTTATGGCCCCCGATTGTGGAACAGCCTGCCGGAGGACCTGAGGGCCGCAGAGAACGTGGATATTTTTAAAAATAGGCTCAAGACCCACCTCTTTAATTTGGCTTTTAACCCATGCTCTTAATATGCTCTTTCTTTTAACCTGACTTTTATTTAATGTTTATTTTATACCCTATACGTTTTAAATGTTCTTATATGTTTATACATGCTTATTTTAGCTTTTATTGATGTTCTTATATATTTTTACTTTATATGTTTTTATTTCTCTATATACTTTTTTATATTCTTACTTTATATGTTTTCATACTTTTATCCCATATATCCAGTGTTTCCTCAGTGGGGGCCCTCTGCGCTGGGGGCTGTTCTCGGCTGGGGCTGGGATGTCTCTTCTCGTGGGGCACACCAGCTGGGGTGGGTGGGCGCTCTGTGGCTCTGTGGCGGTGCCCCGCTGCAGTGCCATGGGTCCTCTGCCTACCTGTAGTTTGGTGGGCCCCTGAGCTGTGGCGTCCTGGCCTGGGCCGTGGGCAGCCCCCAGCGCAGATGGCAGCGCTTCCTGACCTGGTTCCTCTGTACTCAGCCAAACAAACATTATGTGTGTGTGTGTGTGTGTGTGTGTGTGTGTATCTATGTGTGTATATAAGAGAGAATCGTGGGGTGGGGGTTTAGAGGTTGGGGTGGGGAGGGGGGGCGGGGGGTGTTTTTAACATGTAAAGCACTTTGTGCTACATGTCATGTATGAAAAGTGCTCTACAAATAAAGATTGATTGATTGATTGATTGACATTTCCACATATCTGCTGAATAAAATCTGTGCATAAGTTCCTTCAGGTAGTTAGTCAGGTGAGTTAGCCTGTCTGAAACCTGTGGAGGCCATCTGTCCTTTCCAACACTTCATTAAAATCTCCACCAAAACAGGAGAGCAATGCCAGAACACTTTGTTCTAATATAAATAAGTAAGCCACAACAAGAACAATAATATATAATAATTATTTTCAATTTGAGTTAAATCCAAATACACTGCTTATAAACAGGCATATCCTGCATAGCTGACCTCTTTCAGGAATGTAGGCCAGTTAAACAGCCTGTGTTGCATCCTGTAAAGGTTACTGCATACTACTTCTATTTTTTTCTACAGTGTTTATGTTTTTTCCCCTCCGGCCATATTTTACTTCCACTGTTTCGCACACTTTCATCACAGGCTGTAATTCAATTGTTTTATTTTCTATTAGGCTATATTACAACATACACTTTTGCACTGTGTAGTTACCATATCCTTACACCTATCATTTCCTTTACTGTAGGCTGTTTTACCCGATCTGCCCACGGGAACCAATAAAGTTTCATTTAATCTTTTCTTAACTCATACCATAAGGTTTTACGACAGTCTGGAGAGGCGGTAAACCCGGCTCTGCAAAGAATGGGAATAATAATAATAGTAGCCTAATAATAAAGTATAGCTGAAGTGTGTTGAAGCTGCAGTACAGCAGCGCTGGTGGAGGGCGGCAGGCGCTCTATAGGTGGAGTTGTTTTTTCAGGGTGTAAAAGTGTAAAGTGATACTCCGGGACTGGAGGGGCGGGAGGAGCAGAGGAGCGACGCTTCCTAAAAACAGATTTCGTCCGAGCTTGTTATGTTGACCGAAACTTCAGAGGTTTGGCAGTGACTTTTGCAAAGTTATCGCGCAGCAATCAAACTCCCCCCGGCCGGTGTGTTGTCTGGGCCGGCAAGGAAGAAGCGTCGCCTCTGTACGAGATCTGTCGCTTTATGTGTCGCAGCGCCGGACGCGGACACAAACACACACGCAGGTTTCCTGGATGGAAACGGAGAGTCTGCTGGCCGGCGGGGCGGACGGAGGACCCCCGGACTACGGCTCCGACTCGTCCCGGACGTCCCGGTCCAATGGAGGGGGGCCCGGGAGCCGCCGCATGTCCTACTCGGTGGTCGGCGACTCCTGCAGTGTCGAAGGAGGTGAGTGGAGGCGCATGTTTGAACTCCGTATCAGAAGGTCGGTGGTTCCCACACTGTGGTGCGGGGCCCTCCAGGGGCCCTGCATGGAATAATGGGATCAACACTAAAATCAGGAATAATTTAACGAGAGAAATGCGTGAGGATGGCTGTTTTGATCATAGGCTGTAGAAAAAAAACACTCAACCGAGGAATGGGAATCCTATAATAATTTTCAGAAAGTTAGAAAGCAAATACGAATCAAACAGTAAAGCTCAATTCAGGGTGGATATTATAGTGACAGCACAGGAGAAAAATGCCATTAACTCCAAGGTCTAACAGGAGTATCACAGAAATATCACAGTCCAATAAGGTGACTGTAACTTTGGATACCACACACCGCACGGTCTTAGGAATATCATAGAAATATTATAGGAATGTAATGTAAAAGTATAAGCCTACATCCGTTCCCCATAGCCCACCATCGGTGGCTGGGGAGTCTTGTAGTGTTGAAGGAGGGAAGTGGCTGAGCAAGGCTGACATTCTTCTGAGAAGGTCAGTGGTTCCCAAACTGTGGTCCGGGGGCCTGCAGCGGCCCTGCATGGAATGATGGGATCTCCAGTAGAAATCAGGGATAGTTTCATGAGATTAATGCATAAGGATGGATGGTTTAATCATAGGTTACATGAAACAAAACAGACAAACAAACAACAAAAACTTAGAGGAACAGGGACATTTTAATCATTTTTAGCAAGTCAGAAAGCCTGCTGCAGTGTATTAATATAGCCTAACAGTAAAGCTCAATTCTAATAGGAATATTATAGTGACACCAGTTGAGCAAAAAATGCAATTAACTTCAAGGTCTAACAGGAGTATCATAGAAAAGTCACACAGGTCAATAAGGTCACTGTAACTCTGGGTACCACACACTGCAAGGTCTTACAGGAATATCATAGAAATATTACAGTAATATTATGTGATGGTATAGATATGGTATGATAGATATATGGCATTCCCGTAACCTATCATTGGTGGCTGGGGGAGTCTTATAATATCGAAGGAGGTAAGTGGAGGTTGATATTTAAGTAGAAGAAAAAATACCATAATGTTCAATAACTTTTGAGTCCCACAGAGTCAAGGTCTAGTATGAATATCACAGAAATATTATGTGAATATTATGTGACACCATAGAAGGACAAATAATGTAGAACAAGAACACTAAACTCACTTTTGGTGAGGTATACAGCTATACAGTAGTATGTATTATAGGGATATTACAGAAAGTGTACTTTGTATGTGTGATTTTCTATGGTAAACACTGTAAACACTGTAAATCCATGCCCTGCAGGGCCTGTGCATTTTAATTAAAGCACTTATGCATTCATTTCACTGATTACATAAACACAAAAATCTTCTCAGACCGAGTTCCCGCAAAGGAGAAAATATTATCTGTACTGTACTCTGCGAATACACAAGTGGCTTTTTGTCCTCCTCTAGCCGCCCCATAAGCTCTGTGCATATAATTAAACTAACTCATTTAAATCTGCAGTGACCTCTCACTGTAACAGACAACATGGTGGATGAGAGGCTTCAGTCTCACACTCTTTAGATTCTGTCCCTCCTGCTTTTCTGAGCCAGTGAAAACATGTTCATGGACTAAATAATCAGACTGTTCCTAGTCCTGTGTGATTTAGTCTGGCTTTACCGAGTGCTGTCTAAGATATGTCCATTCATTCATTCATTTTCAAAACACTTCCTTATCAGGGTGGGGGGGTTGAGCCTCTGCCAGCGAGCGTCAGGTGGAAGGCGGGGAAACACTCTGGACTTATTTCCAGTCCATCGCAGGTTAAGATCTGTTCATTTTACAGAAAATATTTAGCCTGGAGTGTTCTGACTCAAAAATGTTCCTCAAAACAGAGATTTTTTTACTTTTTTCATTTGTCATCTTTTCCAAAGTTCACAAATTCACCATAAACGTGGCCTCGGTGGCTCATGTTGTAGAGCGCGTTCCTTGTGTTGAGGCTGAGTCTGTATCGCAGAGGCGCGGGTTCAAATCCGAGCCCTGGGCCATTGGCTGCGTGTCATCCCCTCTCTGTCTGTCATCCCTGTCTCTCTTCTTGTCTTAATCGTGTTAATATCAGAATATTGTAAAAAAAAAAAAAAAAAAAAAAAATCTAGGGAATAAAGAGCCTTTTAAATAAATTCAGAGGTCTTGAGGCCTGTGATTCATGATTGTAATGTGAATGAACCGATAATTAACTCATAATGTTTATCACAGTGTGTCACCTGTGAGATTAATTGACACTAAACACATAAAAAGCTCTGCCTAGTGACATGCAATGCTCCAAAGAGTTCATCCACTGTGTAGCAGATAGGTTTCCCAAATTAATTTTCAGGGAACTTTTGACTCATGTTTATGTCATTTAGCTTTTTGTCCATGTGAGCATACTGGGCCTTGCTGAATTTACTGAATTGATTTAATCATTTTCTGACTTTTCTGCAGCATTCAGCACTGAATGGGAGTTGAATTTATACTCATGTACAGGAAGCTAAAACCACATACTCCACTTTTGAATTTGCATAATAAGAGTTTACTGACTTTTAGACATAAATCTCTGTAATTTCATAATGTGTGTCCTATCAAGATGTGTTAAAGTGGTGTAAGTCGTGAAGATAGTGTCTTGTAAAGAGCCTTTTTATCTTGTGACAACTTCCCACTGTGTCAGTTTTTATCTGCATGTATGGACTGTTACCGGTGCCTTTATGTCGTTAGTTATGTGTGTATTATGTGTACGTATATATTATTTTTCAGTAAACATGGCAGGTGACAGGGTGAGTGGAGCTGATCTGAAAAGGCTGCAGGCAGGATTTCCTTGATCTTATTTTGTCTTACTTTGTCTTTCTTTTTTTTTTTAGTGTTACCGTTAGAGTGTGAGAAATGCAGCCCTCAGCTCACTGTGGTGTGTGTGTGTTCAGTGTGTGTTGGGTGTGCACTGCTGTGTGTGTGTGTGTGTGTTTCAGCCGTTTAAAGTGTTGACCTGTCAGTGGCACCCACCACCACAATGACACATTTGGCTGTGACGCATAGAGTCAGCAGTGTGTGTGTGTGTGTGTGTGTGTGTGTGTGTGTGTTTGGAAATACAGGCATGAGCTGAGTCATCATGTCTGCCATGTTCTGCATGTAACTGCAAGATGGAAAACACAGTCATCTAACAACTGTGGTACAAACTGTCTTATGTGATAAAGACTAAGCTATTTGTGTCTATTCGGTTCTATTCTATTCTATTCTATTCTATTCTTGAAATGCTTTGGCCCTCAGGAACTCTGATATTTTGGTTTATGTTCATTATTATGAAATAATCTGGGCATTACACCGGTCAAATAAATTTAAAAAAGCGGTGAGATTAACATGTAATGTTCAAATGATGACTCATGTTCTTGCGTTGTAGTGATGTAGTTTGTGAATTATTTTTTTCAGACACATGCGAGGGATAAAAAGTGATTAGCAAATTAGCAAAATTAATCTAACATTAGTTAAAAAATTGCAAAAAATTATCTGAATGTGAGGAAAAATAAACACCAAAAAAAAAAAACCAAGAAATTTACCAGAAAATTAGCAAAAAACATGTGATATTTGTCTATTTTATTTTAGCTATGTATTTATTTATTTATTCATTTATTTATTTTATCTCCTATTGTATTGCTACAGGATCTCCTGTGCTACAAGTCTTTATTTATACCATTATGCAAAAATTTTTAAAAAATCCTGTGATATTACCTATATATTATATTATGTGGGTTTACAGTATTTATTTATTTATTTATTTTATTATTTTTTTTTTTAAGGAAAGAAAAAAAGAAGTTAGCAAATTAGCAAAATTAGTTAAACATTAGTTAAAAAGTAGCAAAAAATTATCTGAATGTCAGGGAAAATTAAGACAAAAAAATGCATGAAATTTACCAGAAAATTAGCAAAAAAAAAAAAGAAAGAAAGAAAGAAAGAAATTCACCAGAAAAATAAATTAATAAAATAATACTAAAAATAAAACTGACAATAAAACTATATTTATAATTATTAAAATGATATATTTAAAGGTTAGATCAGTGATGCTGAGTCAGATTCCTCCTGTTTATATGATGCGTTCAGCGCATCATATAAGCATTTTAAAGAAAGTGAATTTAAAGTATTCCCCCTGGAAGACTCTACAGGACCCCTGTAGGCCCAGGCCCGCCTCTTAACCCGACTGGCCCCACACGCCACTAAAATAAAGAAAAACTCAAAATCAACTTTAAAATCAGAACGGCTTCAGAAATGCCTGATTCCCCTGTTTGTGAACGGCGACTGGAGGTGTGCAGTGGGATCAACACCACTGCACAAACAAAACAACAAAAAAATAAACCATCAACGGCAGAGACAATGTGTAGTCTGTATGGGGAAGATGGTCCTGGACTTACGCATACACATACACAAGGACACATATACACACATTCCTTGAAATTCAACGCCTCGTTGGCCCCCCACCCCCTCTCCTCCCGTTTTCAGTGCAGCTCGTGGGTGCGGAGCACCATAGTGGATGCATACGGCCCTCGTCTGTGCTGGGACATCTCCCCCTTCCCTAATCCCTCCCCCCTTCCACATGTGCATTGTCTTGAGTCATGTTGTTTATTATGTGCTCATTGTGCTGGGGTGTGTTTTTTTTTTTGCTAATGCCATGTTGTGCCCCAGTTTGACATTTGACCCCCCCCCCCCCCCCCCCCCCCCCCCCCCCTTCCCTAATGTCCTCCTTTCTCATCTAATGTAAGGGGCGCCACGCAAGGTGGCTGACCCGAAGTTTTCCTGATCCTGTAACCCTGTATTGTCATGTCATTTGGTGTCTCTTGGACGGGATGTAACTTAAATTGGAATTTCCCCTTGTGGGATTAATAAAGTGTACTTAATCTTAATCTTAATCTTAATCATTTTTTTGACAGGTTTTGGGGGGTGCTGTCCTTGTCACCTTGTTTCCTTAAAGGAGCTCAGCACTTTCACTGAGTACTTTTTAAACATTTTACTTTTTCTTAAGTACTTTTTAAATATATATATATATATATTTATAGTTGTACTTCTGCTTCTGCTACCAGCACATTAACAAAACTTCTGCTTTTCCAGCACGTTCTCCACCACCGCTGAAAACATAATGTTCATATTTGCAAATGCTTTGCTCTGCCAAAGTGCCTTTGAGCAAAATCCTGAATCTCAGTCAGCTCCAGGCCCTGACCTCTGACCTCTGACCTCTGTGACAAAAGAAAATTTCTCACAACAATATAGTATAATATCCCCACAGGGACTTTTGCTTTGTTCATGATGCCTAATAATAAATTTACCACAGCCATGTAGTTCCTAATGGTATTTATTTATTCATTTATTTATTTTATGTTATCTTCTATTGTATTGCCATAGGATCTCCTGTGGTATAAGCCTTTTTTTATGCCATTATGCATTAAATAAAAAAAAACAAAAAACTCCTGTGATATTAGTTGTAAATTTTATTGTATATAGTATTTATTTATTTATTTTTAAATAATCTTGATTTATTTATTTTATTCTGGTGCCTAAAATTACTGTTCTTAGAGATTCCAGGTATTTGCTGTTTTTATTGTGTTTTAATGTTTTTATTGGGCTTTATTTTTGTGTGGATGTTGTGTTTTTTGTGTCCCTGACCACAACCAGAACACAGACCCGACCTGACCAGGTCTTTATTCACAGAGCGGCCCCGAGCCAAACTGGGCCCCAAGCACATTTTGTTATGAGGCCCCCTCCTGTGCACTCCCATCCGCCAAGTGTACAGCAGGCACAAAATCAGTGCATAACAAAATGCCATTTAATGTAATAATTTGTATTAATAAGAACAAACATCAGAAATTTAAAAATAATAATAATAATAATTAGGTTGTCAATTAGTAATAAAGGTTTAAATAAAGGTTTAAATAAAAAAATAAACAAATTACAAAATAAATAAATAAATAAATAAATAAATATTTCCTTAAAAAACTTCAACCTGAAATAGAAAAAAAACTAGCAGCCAGACCCTTAAACCCGCCCGGTGCTGAGCTGTGATTGGTCAGATGGTGACTGTCAATCATTACAGCGGTGCATGTGATAGACGACAGACCTCAGCTGACTGGACTTGACTTGGTCATGCAGCGCAACCTGAGGGCCCCGGCACAACCTGAGGCCCTGGTGTACAACCTGAGGCCCCGGCACAACCTGAGGCCCTGGTGTACAACCTGAGGGCCCCGGCACAACATGAGGCCCTGGTGTACAACCTGAGGGCCCCGGCACAACATGAGGCCCTGGTGTACAACCTGAGGGCCCCGGCACAACATGAGGCCCTGGTGTACAACCTGAGGCCCCCGGCACAACATGAGGCCCTGGTGTACAACCTGAGGCCCCTGGCACAACATGAGGCCCTGGTGTACAACCTGAGGCCCCGGCACAACATGAGGCCCTGGTGTAAAACATGAGGCCCTGGTGTAAAACATGAGGCCCCGGCACAACCTGAGGCCCTGGTGTAAAACATGAGGCCCCGGCACAACATGAGGCCCTGGTGTAAAACATGAGGCCCTGGTATAAAACATGAGGCCTCGGCACAACCTGAGGCCCTGGTGTACAACCTGAGGGCCCCAGCACAGCACTTTTTCTGTGTTTAGTGTGGGGCAGCCCTGTTTATTCATGAGGTTAACTTTGTTTCTGGTTTCCCCTTGGAGTCTGTTGAACATGAATTCTTCCTTGACCTCACACCTTGATGGCAGCACTCTGCTTTTGTCTTCAGATACAAAACAGTATTTAGTGTTTAGTGTTTGAGCTGCAGGCTTGACGTTTGTCTCGGTCTGTGCAGCTGAACCTTGTTTGAGCCGAGTTTGAGCGACGCTGAGCTCGAGCAGACGTGGACGACCTCTGAGATCTTTGCCTCGTCTGTCTGTGTGACGGACTGGCACCAGGTGTTAGCCGTCCTGCTGAAGATGGTCATGCTTTTCTCACTTTTGTCCACAGGTGATGAAGATCTGTACATCCAGCAAGCTGTCGTATTCATCGAGGACGCCATACAGGTAATAATATGACAGATATGCTGTAGCCACCGTGCTGTGTGTGCAGAACAAGTGACAAAGGAAAGGAAAAGACCTTTGTTTCTCTTTAGTTTTGGTGTTTAGTTGAGACACAGGAAAATGCCGATGCACATAAAAAAGCATGATGCAGATCAAATACTGAACTGACCGTTCCCCCTAAGCTCCTCTGTGATTAAAATGTATGCACTCATAATAATGTCAGGTGTGCTGGCCACAGTGTGATGTAGTGCAGTATGTGAAAACAGATTTATGCTCAATGCGCTGCATGCTGTGTCCTTATGAACTTGTACAGTATCGGTCCATCAATCACCGGGTCGACGCCAAGTCGCTTCGCCTCTATCGGTGGTATTACTCCAGGATATGCCAATGGTAAGTTGCAGATTTTCTGTTTATTGCTAAAGTGTGTCTTTGTGGTTCACAATTTTTAACACCTACTTTGGCCAGAGGCATCAAACTGGACTGGGGTCTACAGGTGCACCGTGTAGGATTTGTCCTGCCCCATAGTGTAAAATGACCATAATATGATTTGTTTTTCTGAGCCTCCCAGTTTGTACCAAAGCTGAACAGAGTAGCATACATGGCACTGAATGAGGATAAACACTCTAAAATGATCACTACATTTCATTCCAAAGATTTACCAGTCAAATGTGAACCAGAAGCAGAGCTGGGCAGGTTTCCACATCACACTGAATGTCTCTAACTCAGAAAATGAAGACTACATTATCTACATTGAGTGTGTTTGTGTGTGTGTGTTTATCCTCCTCTCCCTGTCCAGGGGTCTTGGTTTGACCATTGCCGTGGTGTTGCTGCTGGCGTTCGTGGAGCGTCCGTCCTCCCTGAGCGTGTCGTCGGACCCGCGGCGCCGAGCCCCGCCCTGGGAGCCGCCGTGCGGCTTCACCGAGAGCATCGAGATGGTCTGCCTCGCCATCTTTACCCTCGACCTTGCCGTCAAGGTGAGCAGCGCCCGGCGGGAGGACACACACTCTGTTCCTCCTGTTACCTGGCTGTAACCTGTGGTGATTGAAGATTGGAAATCTTGCTGGCAAATTATCTGATGTTGGGTTTATAGCACAGCCTATCAAAAGAAATGAAAGAACAAAGTGACGTGTTGTTGCTGGAACCTGAAAGTGTTCACGTGTTGGAGAGGCCACATGCAAAATACCACTCTGTTGTAGTTAAGCTACTTTAAAAGCAGCCACAAAGCAAATGCAGCAAATATACATATATATATACATATTTGAGTTTTTCTCAAGTGCAGTTGATTGTATTTCTGTGGCCTGGCACAGCCACACGGTGATTTCTTTACCGTTATTTATTTACATTAAACAAATCAGTTTATGGGGTGGGATTATGTGCAATGTGTTTTGTTTCTTATCACGTGGTATGCTTTGACTGCTTGTTGTTCTGCCTTGAGCAAATCGAGATAAATTCCTTACCACTGAGCCGTTTGGCAAAAAAGGACTGTTGGATGTCCTGAGCAGTTTTCTGTTGTGTTTCATGTCGGAAAATTTAAACCGCGCTGATTAGAAAATTTAATCTGATTAGTCCCATCATTTTTTTGTTTGAAAACTAAAAGGTTCAGTTGAGTCGAGTGTGCAGACGGTTTCACGAGTCAAACTGATTTGATCTTGCAGGACCAGGTGGCTTTTCCAGGCTGGTTCAAACTGGGAAAACAGCTCCTGATGCAGATTTTTACCACCTTGTACTGCCAGCATACAGAAAGTGGATCTGCTGCCATACAAGCTGCCACTGCGGACGCTTTTCCACAATTCATTTTGCCAAATCTCCATAAAATTCCACATCCTATTTACAGTTACCACGAGTGAACAAGTTTTCCCAGTCAGCAGATTGCATTAATCATAAATCCGTCATCACCTGAATGTGGCAGCAGTGAACTCCCTGCAGCAGCTGAACAAACAGAGTGACTTTTCTCTCGGCTCTGGGAATGGGTCGAAAATGAAATCTGACAATTAAATGCCATAAACTGCCAAGTGGTGTGACATTCCATGATTTCATTAACTTACATGAAATGACTTTAATTAATTCTGAGCAGTGATAAGAATTCAAATCGATTCAAATTCTAAATTTTATTTGTATTGCGTCATCTCATGCAAAAGCGGTTCAAATGCTTTCCATGTAAACAAGATAACACAGCAACAGTGTGCTTATGGACAGGAACATCCATGCATGCATACATAGAAATACACACAAACACACACACACACACACACACACACACACACACAGACAAAGGATAAGAACAACATTCAACTCAAGTCAAGACATTGTTTATTATTATATCATTATCATATCACTGGTTCATATCATTGTTACACCTTTCCATAACCACTGTTGAAATGTTAGAATGTGAGTTTATTACCTCATGTTACAACTTATTACAGAACATTAACAAATTTATTATATTTTTGACTCTTTCAGATGGACAGTTAATGTTTTTTTTTTTGACAAGATATTTTATCATCATGGTTTTATTACATTATAAATGGCTGAGATGTAAAATTTAGCTCACAACAGGATACAACACGATGTCCTCTCCATGCCACGGCTCATCGAAATGCCCTGATTGTTTTGTCCCTTTGAACAATTTAACTAACTTCCTTCCTATGTGTGTGTGTGTGTGTGTGTGTGTGTGTGTGTGTGTGTTTGTCCGCAGAGCTATCTGATTGGCTGGGAGGAGTTTAGGAAGAGCAAATGGCTGATCTGCTACATGGTGGTCATCGTGGCGTCTGTCATCGACTGGATGTTAACGATCAGCATGGACTGTGAGGAGGTGAGGCCCGCCGGTTAATCTGAACTGTAATCAGATTATATTTAGAATCAGAAACTTAGCAACCTAGAAACATTAATTAGAAGCTAGTTAGATCATGTTAAGAATTAATTACTTTCCCCAGTGACACAGTAACAAACGGTTTAAATTGTCAGTAATCACACTACAGTTACCTTTCTAATAACAATCGTGTTATTTGCATCACTTGGGCACAGGACTTCAGTGGAGTCGTGCCAAATTTAACACGTCAAAAATAACTAAGCGATCAAAGTCAGTCTTTCACAGAGCGTCTTAAACAGTGACATCATCCTGCTCTAGTTGGGTGTAAATTAAAATTTCAGCCACTAAAACCTGGTTTGTCCTGTTGGTTTGCACTTGTGATTGATCCTTCCCTGCACCATGTCCTGCCCAGACTTCCTGTTTCAACAGGAAATCCATCAAATCAAGACAGTAGAGTCCACATCATGGGGTCTGTAACACTGCTGTGACTCTAACTAAGAATAATCCTTACAGAGTATTTATCACTAAAATTCAACCAGAAAACCACATGAAAACAACACTGGATTCTCTCTTTCTGTAAGTGGAGATGTACCAAGATCTAGGATCAGATATGAACTTTTATTTAACCCTTTGATGCATGAATTATGAAAGCCTGAGTCAAGATTGTTTTCTTATGTGTTTTTAGTCTTCTTAGAGCATGAACACTTTTGTGAGTCTCCATACTTCTTTAAGGATGCAGGACTGGTATCACCATGTCATGATACTAATATTAATACGTGTTCAGTAACAAGAACTGACAGTCTCTGCATAAACCTCAATGGAGGGGAGCAGCAGAGAGCATTCTAACAGCTGATATGCAATTCCACCATAGAAACCACTGCATTTAGGAGAAAATGACTTTAAACAGCTGTCCACTGTAGTGACCGCTATGCACCAGAGGGTTAAAGTTAAAGTATTACATATTAAGACATTTTTTCCATGCAACTGCTGCTAACAATATGCAAAGCAGCGCCCCATCAGGTGACGACTGATTGGCTGTGGGATTTGTGATGTTGCTAATCCAGCTGGCCCAGGATTCATCTCAATCTCAGATTTTAGGGGCTTACACATTAGTGTGTGGCTCGGGCTGCATTTTTTTGTCGAAACCCGACCGAGCCCCAGATTTAGCTTGTCCTCCTGGCCTACATGTTGCCTTCGGTGTCGTCACGTAAATTCCAGCACTGTACAGGAGGTTGTTACAATGGATTTCCACTAAAGTAACACCAAGGTGACCGAACCTGACTCCAACCCAAGCATAACTTCTAATTTTTTTTTTTTTTCAAACCCGACCCGCCCCAATGGGTCCCAACGAGCTCGGGTCGTGTAGAGGAGTGTGAAAACACCTCTCTTGTGACAAACTTTGCACAGATAGAAGTCAGTAGAGTCAAGATCAGACATTTTAGGGACAGAAACGGAAGAGCAACACATTTTAGAGTGAAGTGGGACTTTAATATGATGTAATTTTAGGATTTGGTGCCCTCTTCTTCTGCGGAGGCCTCATCTTGGTTTTAGAAACACAAAAGTAATGAGGAAGAAAGAAAGTAATGAGGAACTTTACTTAATTTTTTTTTTTGAGTAACTTAGCCAGCGCTGCAGTTAATCCACAGGGATCTGTGTTGTAATGAGACAAAGCGTATGACACTGACCATGTAATGTCCAGAATAGGTTGATGAGTGCACCTCAGGTGGGTTATGAGCAGAACAGAAGGTGGATTTCATTCCTCAAGCTGATCCAAAAGTTTACTGAAGTCATCTCTGGATTTTTAAACACCAGAAACTGAGAGTGCGACGACTCATCCGGCCGTTCTTCCTCCTCCAAAACTCCTCGCTGATGAAGAAGACGCTCAAGTGCATCAAGAGGACTCTGCCTGAGATCGCCAGGTATCTGACCCACACACACCCCACACACACACACACACACACACACACACACACACTGAGACTTAGACATGAGTGACGATGGGGTGCACTTTAAAGGGGCAGTAAGTGTGTTTTTCTGCTGTCACTCATCACAGAGTAACCATGACATCAACAGTAATGATTCAGTGATTATTTTGCCGGCTGATTTCTGGTTTTCAGAACTCACTTTGCAGCCCGTACTCTGTTCTGAAAAAAAAAAAAAAAAAAAAAAAAAAAAAAACAAGAACAAAAAAGCCCCTCATCCACTGCAATTTTGCGACACATCGTGTCTTTTATAGTAGAATTTAAACTGAACCTGGAAGCCCCAAACACATCGTGCATTATAGTAATCATAGTTTAAATACCAAACACAGAGCAGAGCAGGGCAGCAGCACATCAGTGTTGAAGTCTAAACCCATTCTGCTGGCGGTACTCACCTGTGCCAGTGTTACCATGGCAACACCACATTCTTTGCAGTGCTGTGGTGCTCTTTGGGAAATCTGGCCGCACAGGAACTGGTTTTTCCTGAATGGACTTTTTCCTGCCAGCTGACACAAACCTGGCAGCGTTGATGTTTGAGGGAGCTGACGAAACAACAACAACTTTACATAGTTTCATAAAAAAAAAAAAATACAGAAAATGTGAATCCCTGTCCTTAAGGTGTTAACTGGACTGTGAAACCCTCACGAGGGGGTTAACTGTAACGATCCATCGACTGAGCGTTCAGCGATACAGTGGGATCGATGCAAACTGCCGATCATCATCGTCATCTTTCAGATCACGCCGCCTTTATTTTGAAATTCTCACGGCGCACTTCTGCTGCTGTTGCCTCCTAAACACACCTGAAACCGTGGCAGAAACTGCGAGGTAATGCCGCGCTAATAATGGCAAGCGTCGCAGATAAAGGCGAGGAGGAGGAAGTAAGTCAGCTCAGTGGAAACACTTTGGATTCAGGAGGACAGACGGGTCGACTGGCAGAACACACGCTGTAGGCAAGCAGCGCTGTTACCAGAAACACGACCAACAATGAACCTGTCAAATCATATTTCAGCTGTTTTGTGAGCTGATCTAATGCCCAGTAACTAAACGTGTTAATGAGAATGTGCTATCGTCTGATATCGATTGCAGGCCTCTGAATCAAATTGAATCAAATTGAAATCATATTGTGGCAGACTTTGTAATATCGGCAGATATCGTATCACTGTACAGAGAATCAATATAATACCATATGGTGATAAAGCCTGTGATTTACACCCCTAACCCACAGGCAGAAACACCCCTGTTTCATAATTCTGGTCAGATATCATTTTAGGAGCACGACCTGCCTCAGGTCAGTCTGTAACGCTGCGATCTCACTCAGCCTGAACTGAAAGCTCCAGCTCTGCACTTCCTTAAGCAGCCACTGACATGGTGAAGTTACAGAAACACAACCCAAACCCAAACAAAACGTCCCGTATCGGATCCAGCGTCTGGATGTGGAAATGACATGACAGTGGTCAGTTTGAGGCGACTGGGAGAAAAACAGCAAGTTGAGCTAAAAACACACGGATGCAGCACGGCAACGCCAAGACAACTCTGAATAAAGCCAGCATCAGATCAAATAAAGAAGACCAGATGTCATGGAGCCGTGTGTCTTTCATGCTTTGCCGTCTGGAACAGGATGCAGCATTGATGCCTCTTTCCTTTGTTTCTGCACCGTACTGCTGCTCCCTCCTCTTCTGTCCTCCTCGTGTGTCATTATCTCACTGATATTCACCATTTCAGTTTCAAGCCAGGTGTTCTTCCCCTGCTACTCAGGAAGCCTTTGGATCCATGAGCGTTCACAGTACAAATGTGATGTGGCCCAAAGCTGCGTCCCTCACCTCTGCTGCAGCCGTGTTCACCCTGCAGGCAGACCCGATTTGTTTCTCAAATCCTGGTCCTGGTCCTGATTTGAAAACAGATCTGCCTGCAGTGTGAACACGGCCTCATGTGGTTTGAGTGATCAGACCACCTCCCGTCCACACCTGAAGTCAGAGCTGTCCACTTGTGATCTGGATGGAGTCTGTGGGGCTTTTGTTTTGAAATCCGATGTGGCTTGTATCTGGGCAGACTGAACCTTCATGTGCCAGCGAGCTCAAACAGAAGGAAGTGAAAACTTGGCATCCAAATCTGCCTCGGTGCCAGACTTTCATACCACTGATACTGAAGGCAGCGTGACGGCGCGGAGAATCAAAACTACAAAACTCACGCCCTCTGCTGTCCGAGCTGCGACGGGACGGATTCAGCTGCAGAACCAAAAACACGATGCAGACTGCTGTTCTCATTTCCTCGTTCCGGGTCTCACAGCACCAGGACAAACGGTGCTCATGTTAGCCACATGCTAGTTAAAAACGTACACTCCCACAGGTCAAAGGAGCTGGTTAGCAGCAGACGCACGACAGAGAACCACACACAGAAAGATGAAGGTGCTAAATGGAACCAAAAATAGTTCCTCGGAGTAATGCTGAAGACACTGACGAACCATTTCCCCCCCAAAGACCCGTTTGTGTAGATGGTTCATTAAAGAACCATATCAAAGAACCATCAAAAAAAAAAATTAAGAAAGTTCTTTGTAAACCCATCTAGTTCAGTAAAGAACCTTGTTTTTTTTGTTTTTTGCTTTTTAAATGGTTCTTTAGTGTTTTTTTTTGTTTGTTTGTTTGTTTTTTTTCAGAATAAAAGGTTCTCTGAGTGTTTTAAATCAGATGACTGTATGCAGGTTGAAAACCAACATGAACGTGTTGTTGGTCGGTTCTCCACGTTCCTTGTTCCTTCACTGGGTTCCAGACGAGCTATTAAAAATGTCCGCTGTGACGCTGTGGCATCTCTCCCTGTTTTCTGATGGTTTATAGAGCGAGACATTAATCCATTCACCGAGGAAATAATCTGCACATTAATCCACAAGGAAAAGAATTGTTAGCTGCTGCCGCCATCAAATAACTCCAATAAACATGAAGAACCTTTAGGACTTTAAAGAACCACATGCAGTGTGTGGAGAACCAGCCCCTAAATAAAGAGGTTCTTCAGCTGCTGATGGTTCTCTGTAGAACCACAGAGCATTTTGAAGAACCATCTAAGAACCGGTGTTTTTCTGAGAGTAAAGTCCTCACCTGTGGAACAGCAAGGTCATACCTGTATACACAAGAATTCTATGAATCAACTCTACATACTTTCCTCTGTATTTATTGATTTGTTTACTTACTGTTTTTTTTATTATCCTGCACTCTTAACCATTCATGTACTTTTTATATGCTGGTTGGAGTTTTTATTTATTCTTTTGTTTCTTTACTTATTTTCTCCTTTTTCCATATCTTACCACCCATTTTATTACTACTTTTATTTTTCTATTTTGAGTTTGCTCTGTTTTTTTTTTTGGTCTTAATCCTGCCGCTGGTGTTTCCTCATTGCAAAGTCATGAGAATTATGATAGCATTCCCTCAGTTCCTGTTTTCACTGTTTTGTGTGTGTGTGTGTGTGTGTGTGTTTGTGTTTGTGTGTGTGCTACATGTATTTGCAAGAGAAGTGCCACAAAATTAATACTTTCTATGGGATCCTATATGATAAAATATTCTCACAAATCTGGTTTATTGGTTTTAAATGAGATTAGTCTGTACCAAAAACAAAACTGGACCTTTTTTTAACACAAATTCCCTAGATTCCCTAGATTAAAAACAATTCATATTTTTAAAAGTCTGTTAAATACTGTTCTTATAGAACAATGTCATTGTCTGATATAGGCCACTTACAACATGCTGTTGATTTTTTTTTCTCTGCTTAGTGCTGGTGATCCTAGCCCTGGATTAGCCTGTATTGTCTTGTCAGCCTTTGTCTTTGTGTAATGGTACCCCTCTGTGTGTCTATGTGTAATTGGTGTCCTTCTGTGTTTGAAACTTTTTTATGCTGCCATTTTGACCAGGACTCCCTGGAAGAAGAGACATTGTGTCTCAATGGGACCTTCCTGGTAAAATAAAGGAAAATAAATAAATAAATAAAATGATTTATGATCATGGTGCAAAAATGAGTATTTTTGTCCGGTGATTGGTGACACATACTTGCACAGACTTCACGTTTGTTAGAAATATTCCGTTGTATCACAGACTTTGTTATAGACGCCTATTTTTTTTTTTTTTTTTTAAAGGAAACCCCTTATATTATAACGGTGACTGTCACGGCATCCGAAGGTGATGATTGGACGGGAGCAGCCCGTGGTGATTCAAACGCACTCCAAACGCCACTTATACCCATTTAGAAAAAAAAAAATAACAAAAAAGGAACAAACAATCATCAAGAGAAATGGCTCCATAATTCTAGTTAAACTTCAAATGTAACGAACAATTATCTGAAACTACTGACAAGGAGCTCTAAGCAGCGTAAATAGTGGTCAAAATTGTCATGTAACCATGGTAACCAACCGACACTGCTAGACTCACCCACACACACCTTCAGTCACCTGACTTAACCTCAGGCTTTACCTCCAATTCCTAGGCAACACTCCCATAAAGCTACTGAAGTTACATATTCTAAACTAAAATTCATAATATTGAATGAATTGCAGCAATTATTTAAAATGGCTATAACAGTGACAGAATCCCCAACCTTTGTGCTTCCTTTGAAATTAATCGCCAGCACTCCTCTCTCGCCTTATTTGCGGCCACAGTGTTGCTCTTAGCGTTAATTTTATTTTTTAAATTTTCATAGCTTTCCATGAGGACAAGCTGCTCCTCTTGCGTGAAATATGCAGCCCGTGAACGGTCCATTTTTCATGGAAGTAGAATCATATGAGGCCAAAACGCCCCCTTTTCTGTGAATGCGCACAGAGCACAAAGCTGACAGCCGGACTGAACAAACCTTGATGAGAACCGCCGTCGTGATACCACTTAACTTTGACTGGAGCTTTAGGTTTTGTTGAGCCTGATAGTGAACACAAAGCGTGGCTATGTTGAGCTCCTTCGTAGTACAGCCCCGTGACCTTGATCCAACACAACAACACAACAACACAACACAGCGTCATCCAGCATCCAGGATCTGAAAGACTTTATTCTCCAAGAACGGAGAAAGACAGAAACTCGTTCGTTTGATGTCCAGAAGAGTTGGTGCTGTGCTTAAAAATCAAGGCGGCTGTGCAAAATATTAGCTTTAGCAGAAACTGTTGTAGGGTGTACTCATCTGTGTTATCGTATGTATAATTTTCCTATCCTACTGATGTCAAGTGACCACACATTGATGTTAATAAAATAAAGGTTTAATAAAACTTCTCAAAAAACAGTGATTTGTTCTCACTGAGAGATGAATAAAAGTCTTAATTTTCAAAGGGGGTGTACTCATTTCTGCTGAGTGCTGCAAATGAAGTCTGATTGATCGATTGATTCATAATTCTGGAGTGCTAACCTGTGAAATGAAGGATAAATGGAGAATCAATCCCATTCAAAACAATAACAAACACACTGAACTCTTCATCCGTGCTCCTCGCTGATGTCGTCTCTTCCTTCTTCGTTCACTCCTTGTGATTGTCCAAGTGCGAAAATGCAACTGTTCCCAAAGCACAGATTGAATCAGTGTCAGCGCCTGTTGAAATCACATTTCATCACTTATTTAATATAAAAACCCGCGAGGACTTGATATGGTTTTCACTTCTGTTCACGGCTCCCCACTTCCCTCTGACGTGGCCGCCGCAGACTGACGCTGATAGACTGAACAAAACCACACGGCCTGTCCTGCTTTACTTCTCACTGAATCCTCACTTTTCCATCTCCGCCCTGTCTGTGTGTGTGTGTGTGTGTGTGTGTGTGTGTCTCCAGTGTGATCCTGTTGCTGGCTCTCCACCTCTGCCTCTTCACCATGATCGGCATGCTGCTGTTCGCCAAAACAGAGGTGAGCTGTGCTCTATGTGGTCACACCCTGTTGAATACACACCCTGCAGCCAACACACAGGCCAGGACATGTCCCACACACACACACACACACACCACACACACACACACACACACACACACACACACACACACACACACACACACACACACATATTAATGTTGGCTCTGGGCCTCTGTGACCAGAAACTACGTCCCTCCATATCTCAAGTTAAACCACAAAAATATTTCAAATTACCTGCAACTCCTTTTTTTATCCTATTTAAACCGGTTTTCTTTTACATGGCAAAGAAAATAAGACTCACAGTAACTGGATTAATACTGCAATCATTTCAACTCAGAATTTATTAAGAAACAAGCGGACTGTGTCAGTAATTTCAGCGTCTTTTGATTTGATTTGATCTTTTGTTTTTCTCAAACAGATCCAACAAATAGCTCACCAAATGTCAGATCCAAAAAAATATGTCACTAAACAAAACATCAAACAGTCGACATGTAGGAAACACAAATGACGCATTCGAGAAGGAAGCAAAAAGCTGATCTGGTCTTTATAATATCAAAGCACTCTATATATATATAAAAAAATAATAATAATAATAAATAAATAAAATAAATAAAAATAAAATAAATAAACTCCTCCTCTCTCCTCTCGGCTGCCTGCAGGACCCGGAGAAGAACGGCGAGTGGGAGCTGTACTTCAGAGACCTGCCTCACTCGCTCACCTCGCTGCTGGTGCTGCTGACCACCGCCAACAACCCTGACGGTAACACCGCCTCACACACACACACCACACACACACACACACACACACACCAAACACCCTTCAGTATCCACCACTGCCGCTCTGTGGGGGCTCTGTTTTGGGGCAAAATAATTCAGATTTGGATTCAGATTCAGCAAAAAAAAAGTGGGCATGGAAGTGTTTTTTTTTTTTATTATTATTATTATTGTTGGATTTTAACCACAACAAAATATAAAATGACTGAAATTCCTGCTCGGAGGCTCACCTGGTAGAGCGCGTCCCACTTGTCAAGGCTGAGTCCCGAATCTTTAAAAAAGAAATTCCTGCTCACACCATTCTAGACGGGAGAAACCAGATAACTGGTCAAACTCTGAAAGCAGAAGTGCCGGTTTACACAGAGCAGCAACAAAGTCAGTAATTCCAAAATAAAAGTCAAAGATGTGGCTGAGACACAGGAAGATTACCCAGCAGATTACCTGAGCCAGTTGAAACCTAAGCCAGATTATAGTCCTGATGTAAGGGCTAACTTTTGTCTTGTCCCGTCACAGTGATGATCCCCGCCTACTCCCTGAACAGAGGCTACTCCATCTTCTTCATCTGCTTCAGTGTCATTGGTAAGCATCCATTATTATTATTATTATCATCATCTATATAAATGCAGCAGCTTGTGTGTGAGGCGACTTACAGAGGCAGTTCAATACAGATCATATATACAACAGAGTTTTGGAAAAGTGTCACAGAGGCTCTTGCTTCCTAGGAACGTACTTCCTGATGAACCTGCTGACAGCCATCATCTACAACCAGTTCAGAGGATATTTACTGGTGAGTCTCGAGCTCTAATCCACAGGACAAAATGCTGCTGAGGAGAATCTGATTTTACATGTTTGATTTGAGCACAAAATTGGAAATGTGAAAACGAGCTGTCATCTGTTTTTTCATTTTGGTTTTGGGAAACGAATATTGAATATTGATTGTGTTTTTTTTTATATATGTATTTTTGGTTTTATTTGAAAAATGACAAATGATGATTGGCAAATGATACACGGATTTGTGTCTTGTTTTTTGCTCACTGTGATGCATTCACACACTCTGCCTGCAAAAAAAAATCTGTCCAAACCTCCAGTTCAGCTCCTCCAAAATTCATTTATTAAAAGCAACTAAAGGACTGAAATGTTGGAGAACTGTGACGGTGTATTAGCGCCACTGAAGGGGTAAAAAAATTATGGAGCTGGGGGAGGGGAGGGGTTAATATTCCAAGAGAAAAACTCAGAATTTCCCAGATTAAAGTTGTAAATTTACAAGAACATTTTTTTTTTAATTTATGAGAAAGAAACTTGAAAATTTTGAGATTATAAAGTCACAAATATATATATAAAAAACTGTTTTCTTTTTTGTCCAAGGAACTGTATTATGTTCTACTCTGCAATGGGATTCAGTAACAAGGAAATCCTGGTGATTTTAGCCCAGAATCACAATATTGTTTTTTTTCGGAATCGGCCCAAGTCACAGTAACGTCTCTTCAAAGTCCAAATGCTGAGGAGAGAATATAGTTTTTTCTTGCAAATTTGTGACTTAATAATCAGAATTTTCAAGTTTTTTTCTCATAAATTGGTGATTTTTCTCTTGTAAATTTACCACTTAAATCTCAGAGAATATCCAGTTGCTTTTCTTGTAAATTTATGACTTTAATCTCAAAGTTTTTTTCTGGGAATGTTACTCCCCTATCCCCGGCTTCATCACACACAGCTGACAGCACTGATATTTATGTTTCAGCTGTAAAAGCCTCGCTTGGGCCACGCTGTTTGACTGACAGGTGATCTCAACAGGAGACAGAATTTGAAAATCAAAACAAGGATCCCACAGACGAACATTTGAATTACATGAACTGTCGTGTTTTGTGCAGATGTCAGTGCAGACGTCCATCATCAGGAGGCGACTGGGAATCAGGGCTGCCTTCCAAATCCTGAGCTGCCACGGAGCGAGAAGGGCTGCTGCGTAAGACACACACACACACACACACACACACAGCCTTACACATGCAAACAGGATGCCTGCTCAGACAGATGGAGCGTCATTTAAAGGGCGTCTCATCTCAAAACTGTCAGCAGTATTCACAAACATGCGTTGCTCAGTGTCGTGCTGATTATTAATAATTCCACTCTGAGAGATAACGGGGAATAAAGGCCAAGATCTCTTGGTCAGTATTATCACACGTTTTGATATAATCATCAACATGCTCTTATAGCTTATTACTTAGTTCTGAAACACCCTAAATTAAAACGTGAAATGAATCCTCAGCTCTGTTTCCTCCTGGTATTAAAATGTGTCTTCGGATCACAAGTGAACAGCTGTCAGTCCGTCTGCTCACACCTGGCGTTAAAATGCGTCTCCACATGCACCTCACCTGACCTGGATCTCACTTTCCCGCTCTATGCAAAACAACACATATCATTTCAAAGAAAACAAGAGAGAGAGAAACCTTGAAAAGAAATTCTTACACAAATTCTTACATTCCTACTGCATGCTAAATACCATTTTATTTTTATTTTTTGCATGGAAGGAGGACTAGCAAAGTAAGTCCTCTTTCCAACAAAAAATGAAAATAAAGTGGCATTTAACAGGCAGCAAGGGTTTAACACAAGGGGACATCCTCGCTCACTCCAGCCTCATTTTAGTGTCAGTTACCGGAGATGTATTTCACATCTGTTATAGCCTGACCCGATCACGTTCAGATTACTCTCGGATTATTGAATTATTCCAGTGGTTTTGAGAGGGTCAGGTTCTCCGCTGAGGTGGATAAACCAACCTGCAGTATTTCTGTGGTATTCCTGTAATTACTGCTACACACACATTCACACCGTCGCCTGTAATATTTCTGTGGTATTCCTGTAATAACTTCAACACACATTCACGCTGTGGCCTGTAATACTTCTGTGGTATTCCTGTAATAACTGCAACACACACATTCACGCTGTCCCCTGTAATATTTCTGTGATATTCAATAACTGCAACACAGACATTCACGCTGTCCCCTGTAATATTTCTGTGGTATTCCTGTAATAACTGCAACACAGACATTCACGCTGTCCCCTGTAATATTTCTGTGGTATTCCTGTAATAACTTCAACACACACATTCACGCTGTCCCCTGTAATATTTCTGTGGTATTCCTGTAATAACTGCAACACACACATTCACTCTGTCGCCTGTAATATTTCTGTGGTATTCCTGTAGGAACTTCCAGGGTTAGAAAGACTTAATCGTGCCGGGGCATGGCATTTAAGAAACGCTGCTGCATCTGAATTTTATATGAAAGAAACACCCTGCATGCTGTCAGTACATGCATACATAGATACATTCCTGAAACTCAAGTGGTCAAATCTAAAAGACGTGCAATAAAAAGGAAGTCAGAGGTGAATGTCAGTCGTGCACAAAGCCGCTGACCTATTCATGCCTTCACTGTTCACTTTTTTCGTTTTTTTTTTCTCCCATCAGAGAAAGTGTGAAGGTTGATGCGGTGCTGGAGGTGATGTCCAGGGTCCAGATGAAGAGCTACTACAGAGTGGCCATCGTCAAGGTCAGAGCGAACACACGGCCCGCGGCCTGTCACACACACACCACCCGGGGCTCAGCGCAGGGCCGAACCTTGATCATGAGGCAAAATGAAAGCTGCAAATTTGTAACACAACACAAAATAAACCTGTTGCAGTGCCATGCGTTTCAGGCACGGACATGAAAATGAAAATTAACCCTAACCCAAGAAAAAGAGGTCACACATTTTGTTTGTTCCTGTGTGAACAAATGGCAGTGCGGGTGGATTTAGAAAAGAATCTGGCTGAATTGATTAGCACTAGTTTTTTTTTTCTAAAACTCTTTTTGGTGGTGATGCAGGGTCATGTAAAGCAAATGTTTCTCCACAACATTTCTGTGGAAAAAATGTGTACAACCTCAGACAGGAGCTGTGTGTCTGTGTGTGTGTGTACTACAGTGTGTGTGTGTGTGTACTACAGTGTGTAAGTAAACAGCCTCTGCAGGTCAAGAGCTCATGTTTGCAGATGCTGCCTCAGACTATTTACATTTCACTTGACAGAAACTCTTACTGGGCTTCATTCACAGAATTGTACAGTCAGTCATAAATATAATTCAGCCTCTGCTGCTCTCATTGAAGAGTTTTATTAATTTTCTTAATCTGGAATGAGCTTATTAACGACTTATTATAAGCGACTTATTAACAACACATTTCAGAGCTCTGGTCTCTCCAGTTTCAATTAAAAAGGCATCAGGGCACACAAACATTTTGGAAAATAAATTGCCTTTTATTGTTAACGATAAGAATGAAATCAGTGTAAGAGAGTTTATCATTAACTAGTCAGCAAATACTGCTGCATACACTTGCTTTGCCTACCGCTTGGAGAAATATACAGAGTTTCTTCTTGTTTGTATTTTCCCAAGTCGACACTGTGAGCACAACCTGAGCGCAGGGTGGAAATGTACAAGCCTGAAACTCCAAGTTCCCAGTTGGAATGAATGCAGCATTAAGACATTTATACTTTTCACTTTGTAAAACCCCAAATTTCAACTTGATTAAGACACTCAAATGCGTTAGCTTGTTTTAAGACTGCTTCAGACTGCTGATGGACATGCAGACGCTTAATGTTTTTTGCCTTCTTTCCTTCCTTTTCCTTTTTTGCCTTCTTTCCTTCCTTCCTTTTGTCCTTCCTCCTCGTTCGTCCTCTCTGACACTCCCTCCTTGCAGGAGGTGCAGCAGTACGCGACTGCCGGCTGCCTGGACCGAGACGACTTCAGGAAGCTGTTTGACGAGCTGGACAAGGATCGCATCAAGGAGGTACGGCCTCATCCACACACTCCATGGCTTATAACACTTATTCAGCATAACCTGACTCTGTGTGTGTGTGTGTGTGTGTGTGTGTGTGTGTGCAGCACCCTCCTTCGCCCCAGTACGACTCTGTACTCCTGCAGAAGCTCCAGAGGATCTTCGGTCACTACTATTTCACAATAGTTGGCAATGCGGTAGCACTGGTCAACGTTATGTGCATTTGTGTAAGTTCTACACGCACACACACACACACACACACACACACACACACACACACCGATCCAGCACATTAGCATATCACATGGTTGTCTTTGTGTCTTTCAGACTGTCTTGGTCTTGAACTCTGATAAGTCCATCGCAGAGAAAGATGACTACTACATGGAGGTCAGCAGCTCATGTGGTGATTTTGTTTTCTGAGATTTCAGTCCATTGATTTTAGTCCGTTGATTTGTTGTTTTTTTGTTGTTGTTGTTTTTTTTTTTTTCTTTGTTTCAGTCCGCTGATTTTTTTTTTTTTTTTTTTACAAAGGTCAGTTTCGTGGAATATTGTTTTTACCTGTCAAACTAATGGATGATTTTTATTTTGCACAAAATTGAATGACTTAGTCAGAACACAGTAACTGTAAAATACATAATAGAAAACATCAATTTGAACACTGATCCATTAATAAATCTGATATCTAAATATTTAGGCTACCTTTTCACACTGGACAGAGAAACCGATTTATGGCCAATAAGTTCTCTTGCTTTTTTTGTTTGCTTGTTTGTTTGTTTGTTTTGTTTTATTCTGAAGAAAATCTACTTGATAAATAAATTGAACTGAACTGTTTCTGTCCACTGCCAGGTGATCAACTGCTGCTTCATCTTCTACTACCTGCTGGAAATGTCTCTGAAGATCTTTGCGTTTGGCTGGAGAGGTTATCTCTCCTACAGGAACAACGTCTTCGACGGCCTCCTCACCATCCTGTTGCTGGTACTCCTCTATACTGCACGCAATACTCTGACGTTTTGGGTGAAATACCCCTTTTTAATGATTTATCCAGACGGAGACAAGATGTTTGATACCATTTAACATCCAAGGGTTTATCCAGATGACACACGGTGTAAATCAGACACCTTCAGAGCTGCTGTAAGGCCTGTTTTTTCACTTGGACTGAGCCAGGCTAACGACTCCCATAGACTTCAAGTCTTTATGCTAAGCTAACACGAAATGCTACCCACAGGAACTGAACCACTGGACGTACAGAGGAGAAAATGGTGTCCAACATCTGGTCTCAGTCTGGGGACGTTTGAAAAAAGGCATATTTTACCCAAAACGTTGGAGTATTCCTTTACCTACCAGCTGATGAGAAGACTTTAGACACCAAAGTCTTCTGGCTTTGAGTCGGCCGAGTTGCCGACAGTCACTTTAGCATTGGGGACGCTAAAGTGTTAGCATGTGTTGGCACAGGATTCAGCCAGGGACCTACCAGAGGGACTCATGGGAGATTTTGGGGTTTATGTTCACATTATGAAAGAGTGAATCCACTGCTGCACTGCTACCGATTTGGAGATTAAAATCCAATTCTGCAGTGTTATTTTATCTCAAATTAACTGTTAACACGTTTCACCATCAAGCAGGTATATGTAGTAAAAAAAAAAAAATCAAACATGAAACAGCCTGTGCAGTTCTGATTTCCATGAAAACTTTTCCCACGAACACTTGGTCGCTGTTGAGTGTGCGTCACGTTTCCTCACAGACGTCCTCGTTCTCCACAGGCTCTGCAGATCATCGTGTTTGCCACCTACAGGTTCCCTTACTCTCAGCGGTGAGTTTCTGCCTCCATCAGTCCAACTGAACGCCTGCGTGGCATGACTGGACACCTGACGTGACATGTGTGTGTGTGTGTGTGTGTGTGGACAGGGACCCACATGGCCTCCTGTCTCTGTGGGAGCTGGTTCGTCTCATCAACATGCTCATCGTCTTCCGCTTCCTGCGCATCATCCCGGACATCAAGGTGTGCGGCCAACACTGTAAAACCTTCTGTAACGTAAAGCGCCATTAATGTCAGAACAGTCTGCACTGGGTACCATAATAATTAAATTAACATATTAATAATATAAAATCATAAGCCCAGCAACCGACCAGTAGAAAATAAGACATGTAACCTAAAGTAAAAAAAAAAACCTAAGGTAGAAATCAAATAAAATTAGATCAAATAATACTTAAAACCAATAAAAAAAATAAAAATCTTTGCATGGTGCTGTGTTTATTTAGGCTTCACAGTAAACCCACTTTACTTTGTCAGTTTGATGACAAGAATGAAGATTTTTATGGTGTGATATTAATGATGATATCTGATGATATCAATAACCTCATGACTTTAATATTCTGCAGCGGCACTTTATTATAATCCTAATAGGTTTACAAGCATTCTACATTGGCACTTTAAGTATGCAATAATAATTTCTACTACCTAACTGGCATTTTTACATTGCACTTTACATTAGGAATGTTTAGGTTGTTTATTTATGTATGCATGGCATCGTGTGGTGTGTGTTATAGGCCATATGGCATGCAGAACACACACGTGCATGCTTGTAGTGTTTATATTGTATGTACTGGTATCTGAGAGGTGCAGGTCTGTTTGTTTTAATGTTTGTTTAACTGTGTTGATTGTTTTAATGTTTTTTGTAAGGACTGCAGATGGAAATTAGCTTCCTTGTTAAATGTGGTGCACTCATCTTTTTATTCTTGTGAATAGCTTATGAAAGTGCACACTGTCCTTTATAAATTGAATAAATAAATAAATGTTCCAGTATCAAAACTCTCTCAGCACCTTGTGGTTTATATGATCATGTGTGTTTTATGATGCATATATATATATTTTTTTCCTGCAGCTCATGACTCTGGTTGCCAGCACGCTGCTGGACCTGGTGAAGAACCTCAGAGCGTTTGCAGGAGTCCTGGTGGTGAGTGGAATATTCTCACACACACACACACACACACACACACACACACACACACACACACACACACACAGCAACAGTGCATTTAAATCATCTGGCATGCTTTCTTTAGCAACATAAAGTAAACACACGGTGAGCAGGCTTGTCACGATACCAGAACTTCAGTCGTCGATATCAATACCAGAGAATTTCCACCATCCTCCCTACCCGTTTTAATACCACAGTTAAAAAATAAAGAAAAAATCTCGCTGTGTTTCTGTTGGACGAGCCGAGGCGGAGCTGCCGACTGTCTCCTGTGTGTGTCTCTTCTTCAGTGCACACCCGAACAAGCGTAAATCGTGTGTATGCTGCCCCCGTCAGGTCTGAAAGAATATGTTACTGCCTGCTGAAGGCAAAAATAAATATTTAATCTAAATAAATACATCCAGCTGTAGAAAACGGTTACCGTCGTGTTTTTGGACTTTTGGCGACTTGGTACTGAAGTGTTGGTTCTCGTGACATCCCAAACAGTGAACTCAGTTATTTTCCTATTTAAATATTAAGATCATAAAACTGTTTAACTCTTATTTGATGTCTGGTTTACAAAGCAGACACATAACTGTCTGTGTGTGAATGTAAAGCAGTTTCCCTGATAAAAACCAGCCGGGCGTCCTCGTCTCTCTGCAGGTGGTTTATTACATGTTTGCTGTGTTTGGGATCTGGCTGTTCGAGGGAGCCATCACACCACCGCCAACACACATGAGGTACAGTAACACACTTATTCCTGTCCCGTCTGGTCCTGTCCCGCCACCTGATGTAAAACAAAGACTCATATCTGCAAACTCTCCATCTGATTTTCATTCAACTGGCCTTTAAAATGTCCCTTTCCCTGTCAGAAGGTAAACATTCTTTCCATTTAAAACTGACAGTGAACACCTCGTTCCTCATCCCTCAATGTCCTGACAGGCCATCTTTGACAGCTGTGTTATGGTCCGTGTCCACAGGATCAGTCATTTGTTGCGTTTTGAGAGACGGGGCGTCACCTCAGCGTCTCCTCATTTGCATAAAGTTGAGGCCTAGGCTTCTTTATGCAAATTAGGAGCATCTGGTGTGACTCACCGCCTCTGGAAACTCCCAACAAACTTTTAAACAAACCGTCGTCGATGTGAAATGAAGATGGATCTAGCAGCTGCAGGGTTTGTCTCTGCCTCAGATGTTTTCAGAAACACATCCAGGAGAAGACGGCTCACTGGTGAAGTGTTCGTCCAATCAGCTGCAGCGAGGAAGTTTGCAGGAGGATGTGGACCTTGGTAAAAATAAGAAAGAGTGTGAAGACATGGAGGAGGAGTTCGTGATTGCAGTTTCTGGATTTCCTGTTTCAAATAAAGCCGGGAAATTTTGTCTCTTGAAGACGAGCAGCTATCAGTCCCGGCCCATCAAGCGTCCAAAGCCGGGAAGCAGCACGACACCACACGGCATCAAACATACGACCCTCTGGACACGCAGCATAACTGTCTGAACTGCCCGCTGTCTGTTTCAGGATCAGCTGCTGTTTGTTGTATTTACACTTTCTCAGTGAATCTTGGCTGCATTTACTTCCTGATTTGATTGCAGTTTTACCACAATTCCGCCAGACTTTTCATGTCAAAAAATCAAACTAGCAAATCATGTGAGGAACCTAAAGATTTCAGAAACCACACACCTGATAATTGTGTATGGAAAGCAAAACGTTTCCCCGCTTAGGGACTTTAGGAGGACTTTATTCGGCTGATGGAAAACTGGAGTGAAGAAAGTCTGAAGTCTCTGAAAGTTCATGTTCATATCGTAGTGGAATGAATGGAAACCAGCGGCTGGAGGAAAGGGAGGAGAAATGATGTGGCAGCTCTGAAATCCCACTGCTCGCTTTGGGAGGAGAATAACAGGAATGTGAAGTTTATACATTTTGTAGATATTAAACTAAACAGTCGCCCTTACAGACCTTTGCAGGTGGAATGGCTGAAAGACCCAGACAGGTGACCTTATTTCAATCAGTGTAAAAGAAACGCAGGCAGAGAAAAGCTTCTTCACTCAATGCACAAATGAAGTGGTCTAATCATAATGGAGCAAATTAGTCCTAGCTCTGAAATGAGTGTGTGTGTGTGTGTGTGTGTGTGTGTGTGTGTGTTCGTTCCAGTGTGCTCTCCAACTCCTCGCTGGAGAACATCACCTCTAACTTCAGTATGGAGTGTGGGACGTACGAGCAACTCGGCTACTGGCCCAACAACTTCAACGACTTCGCTGTGAGTAACACACACACACACACACACTCGCTCTGAGAGTGTGTGACTTCATGTTGGGAAGAAACGATGCGGGCGGTGAAATGTCATGCAGTATGCTGTGATTTTCATTTTTGTTGCAGCTCAGTTGTGGCTGCTTTTCCTTTCCCATCTGGTGGTCGTATTTGAGAAAGTGACACTGAGTGTATTTAGACATGATGCACATACTTTTTTACAAAGTTGTAAGGCACATATTTTTTATATTTGTTATTTCTTTTCTATTTCTTGTCATTTAATTCTTCTCTTAAGAATATGTGCAACTGCAGCTGACCCAGTTTCCTCTCAGGGATCAATGAAGGATTTCAGATTCTGATTCAGTTTTTTTCATTTTTTTTTTTTTTTTATAAGAGCCTTGTTCAGACTACCAGCCCAAATCTGTTTTTTTTGTCATATGCAGATTGTGTCCAGACTGATTTGAGAAAGTCTGAACAGCAAAAAAAAAAATTTTTTTTTTTTTTTTTTTTTTTTTAACAAATCAGATCCAAACCAAACCACCTCTGAATTCAGATTCCTACTGAAGTGTCTCAGTCTGAACGCTCAAGTAGGATTTCAAAGTGTTCGTCACATCACTCACAAGGCAACACACAATAACGACACTCGGCCTCCTCCATCGCTGAATCTGTCCGATGTGACGGAGACGTTCTGCAGCGCGACGGATCTCCGTTCCTCCTGCCTCCGTGTTGATGAACCACTGCAAGGCATACGTCGTTACCGCAGCAACCCATTCAGACAGGCTGGTGAAGTCTGGAGCCACACAAATCTGATCTGATCAGTTGCAGATAAACGGTGTGGACAGTCTGTGGTAAAGATCTGATGTGAGGAACAGGTTCAGGATGCGGCTGCAGTGTGAACACGGCCTCGCTGAGCTCCTCACAGAAAATGTTGTGATGAAGACGTTGGTGACCTCCTCCTCTCTCCGACAGGCGGCCATCATTCTCCTCTACAACGTGATGGTGGTTAACAACTGGCAGGCCTTCATGGAGGCATACAGCAGATACACCAGCCCGTAAGGAACACACAAACACACACACACACACACACAAGAAGACGATGACTGTGATGATGATGATGATGCTTCCTCTCAGGTGGGCCAAAGTCTACTTCGTGTCGTGGTGGCTGACGTCGTCGGTCATGTGGGTCAACCTGTTTGTGGCGCTGATTTTAGAGGTAAACTCACCGACAACACGACCGTCTGAAACACACTTCATCTACAGAGCTCATTCTGTACGTCTGAAAACACACACAACTAGATAGAGAAAGAAATCTGAGATAAAATGAAAGAAAAGTCAAATCAATTTTGATGTGCCGACACACTAGGTTTGTTTTACTCTGTTGCTAATTTGACAGCTTTATTCAGTGACAGAAAAAACTCACAAAGAAGCAAATTCCACTGTAAAAATAACATTTAAAGCCATGTGAAGCTTATATAGACTGACAGGAATATTCTGATCTGATGATATGTCGGTGCATCGCTGGTACTTTGTCTCAAAGGGTTTCAAAGGAAACCAGAGAGAAAGAAAAAAAAAGAAGAAAAAAAAGAAAAAAAAGTGCTAGAAAATGACCAAGAAAAAAAAAAAACAATCAAAATCAGCAAGAAATCTGTTACAAATCTGTTGAAATTACAAGAAACCTATTAGAAAATTAGAAAAAAAATCTGGAAGCTAGCAAATAATTACCAGAAAATGTTAAAAGAATTACTAAAAATAAAATAGAAAACCTAACTTAAACTTAAAAGTATCCTACATATGAGAAAAAGTGCCATAATTTCCCACCACCCACCCAAAAAACGAACAAACAAGCAAAAAAATTGAAAAAATCAGAAAGTTACTAGACACTTACCAAATAATTCCCTCGCAGAATTAGTAAAAAAAAAAATGAAATAGAAAACTATATTTACAAGCATCCTAATTATATAAGACCAGGAATTTAATAAATTCTTGGAACAAGTCATGGATTATTGTGGAATCCTGTCAGCCTCAGTTTACAAAATCAGTATTTATAAGTATTTATTAAGCACATGTCATGGTTATTTTCCACTGGCTTCAATGGGATCTTGTCATTTCCTCACTTCAATTTAAACTCTGAAGACCTCTGAGTCTCAGGTTTGCTCACAGAGTTGGCCAAGCAACAACGAGGTCATGTTGCTTTTAAAAAGATGATGGAAATTGAACATTTTAAGAACTGAAAGTCATTTGACACAGAGTGGGAGCCCGGTGTGTGTGAGCTGCAGGTTAAAGCGTCGTGTGTGTCTCTTTCCCAACAGAACTTCATCTACAAGTGGGACCGCTGCCACAGCTGCTCCGTCATCGACGTGGAGAGGACGAGATACGAGACTTCTGTCCAGCTCATATTCAAGTAGGTGCACGCCGTCATTTTTGACGCCGTGCTTTTGGACACTGTGTTTGGACACTATGTTTTTGGATTTTTTCAGTGGATAATACTGATGTACAGTATGGCTCTTTCCTTCTGTCTTCTCATCGTTTCTTGTTCTTCTGTCCAGAGAGCAGATCCAGGAGCCGACAGAGGAAGAACTGCTGAGTCAGCTACACCAGCACCCTCACCTACACCTGCACTGGTAACACACACACACACACACACACACACACACAGAGTCACTGGCTGCAAACTGGGAAATGGGCATTTCAGACAAAAGTGCTGTTTGACTTTAGCTTCCTTACATCAAACTTACTTTGGCTTGATTGACTGATTATTGATCTGTGGATGGACCCCCACTGTCTCGAAGGGCCTCCAGGTGTCCCCCAACATCAAAAACATGAGTGTCAGCCCTCTTCATGAAGCCACCGGCTCAAACTGGAGCCGGTCCTGATGGTTGGGGGTGTTAAAGGTGGAGGCAGCGACTCTGGAGAAAGATTGTTGCTATTTCAAATCAGTGAATTCAGTGAATATCTCCTCACGGTCTGCTAGTTGTTTGTTCTGTGTGTGTACTGAAAAAAAAAATCTGGTGTTTGTACACAGCCCTGCTCTCTAAAGGAGAAACAAACAAAGTGGCTCAGCTGGGTCACACAGCGCTCTTACAGCCAATCAGCAGCAGGGGGCGCTGGTGCTCGTGCACAGGACGAGCAGGGGCATGTGTATTTCAAGTCCACATGACACACTGTGTGAACAGGACAGCCTCAGAGCTGCTGTGAGGTTTATTTTTTCACTTGACAGAGCCAGGCTAACGACTCCTATAGACTTCAAGTCTTTATGCTAAGCTAACACAAAATGCTACCCATAAGAACTGAAACAGAGTGGATACCTGACCGAGTCCCGACGGGTCGGGCCGGATTCAAACAAAAATTTAGGAATTATGTTTAGGTTCAGTCATGTCGGTGTGATTTCAGTGAAAAATGATGGACCTCTTGTCTGTCCTGGGCAACTTCCTTGCAGTGCTGGAGTTTACGTTAAGGGACTTAAGTTCTTTCTGCGACCAGCAGATCCTCCGAAAAGCACAATCTATTTTAGCCTCCCCCAATCATGTTCTCATAGGTGAATTCTCTCTGCTGCCTTCAGGACGCCGCTACGTCCTGCCTGTGTGCAAAAAAAACTGCTTCTCCAAGTCATTCATCCCCTCTGCACTCAGACTTTTAAACTCCTCATAGGAGTTTCCTTTTTTTTTTTTTATTTATTGCTTAATAGCTGAAGCACACATTTTAGTAGCCCTTCTCTTGTAGGCACCTGTTCTTATCCTTCTTTTATTCCACACTAAGTCCCTAATGTGTGCGGTGTGCATATGATGTTGTATATTGTCTGTTGTTGCTTATGAATTATTTATTGTGTGCTATTTATTGTACTTTTGCTACCACGATAACCTGCTGCTCATAATCAGTTGCCCCCTGTGGGATTAATAAAGTTGTTTGAATTTGAATTTGAATTGACACTGAAGGCATCACGTAGGCTGTTTCAGGTGGTAAATGTAACCTAGCAATGGGAGACAAGCAAAAAATCTCAGGTTCGGGTCGGGGCGCAGTCACTTTGCTTCCATCTCGTGACAGGCTCAGAGGGGAAAATGGTATAAAGTGTTTCTTTAACAATCTTTCTCCAGAATCGCCGACTCCACCTTTACATGCGGTGGACAGATTTCCCCACAAGGATCGATAAAGTAGACCAAACTTCCACTGTTGAGAAATTCAAGACGTCCAGGTGTGATGTGAGTGACGTCTCCCGTCTCCTCCCTGTGCAGAAAACATGTGGTTTCTCCTGCAGGGACGAAGATCTCCAGAGCTGATGGATCGACACGTTCACGGTCCTCCGGCGCTCTGTGTCCTGTCACTGCTGTCACTGAAACCAGCAGGAAGCACACTGTTGTTTTCTGTTTTTTTTGTTTTTTTTTTTCCTTTTTCCTGTTCTGTGATGTGTTCAGTAAAACCCCTGTGTGTTGCACAGGACTTCCTGGAATTCATGAAAGTCATGTAATTTTGAAAAGCCTTAAGCAGACACTGGAAAGTCTGGGAAGTCAATAAATTCTTAGGGAGGAGGTCATGCAAGTTCCTGGAATTTTGTCAGCCTCGTTCAAAAAAAGGTTAGCTCATTATTCACACAAAAAAAGCAATATATAGAATAAAACAGAATAATAACTATAACTGAGCCACTAAATCTAACGTGTGTAGTAAACTTACAGCTGAGATTTTTTTTTTTTTTTTTTTTTTTAAATCATGTTACATTGATCCGGGTCATTGAAATTCAACATTTTAGCCACAAACAGTCATGTAAAAGTTGGGGACCCTGCTTACAGACTGGAGTTTCTACAGGCAGGTCTCAGCTCTTTTGGCTCCGCCCACAGGTGTTTAAGGCCCTGCTTCCACCTGGCATTAACATCCGTCCTTCGTGATCCGGACCAGCTCAGCTCAGCTCAGGTGTGAACAGCAGCAGTTTGTCCTCAGTGCGTCTCTCAGGACACATTCAGAGTCCTGGGACACTTTTGTCCACATGGCATTAGAGGTGTAAATAGGCAGGTGACCCAGGACGGACTGAGGCTCCGCCCACTCACCTGCCGTCCTCTGTCCCGACTCCCAGACACAGAAAGCCTCTCCTGTGTGACTCTGGCCAGCAGCTGGACTGTCAGCTGATGGATCAAATCAAAGTGAAGTGCAGCTCGCTCGAAGCAGCTCGAAGCAAACTGTGTGCCTGCAGGGGGCGCTACAGGGGAGCAGGAGGAGCTCAGCTGCCCTTAATAAGACATGAGCTCCCCTAAAAACATGAGGCAAGACATTTTGGGGGGGTCTCTAAGATATGTACTGACATCACGCAGGGTTTTTTCTTCCATATGAAATTCAGAGACAGCAATTAAACACAGTCTTTCTAACCTTTACCATAGGAATACTACAGAAATACTACAGGCGACAGTGTGAATGTGAGCGTTGCAGTTATTACAGGAATGCCATAGAAATATTCCAGGTTGGTTTATCCACCTCAACGGAGAACAAGACCCTCTCAGATTGGAATATTTCTGTGGATATATCTGTGGATATTTGTGGAATAATTCAATAATCTGAGCCTGAACGTGGACGTGTCGAGAGTTTTAATTTGCACACAGAGCAGGAAAGTGAGATCCAATCACAAGCAGGCAGGTGAGACGCATGTTGACACCAGGTGTGAACGGAGGGACTGACAGCTGCCCGCTTGTGATCGGATCACCAAAGACACATTTTAATGCCAGGTGTGAACAGCAAAAATAAAATCTGTAGGATTAACTCCAGGCTGTTTACTCGTTTGTCAGTTAAACCACTAGGAGGCGTTGCTGTTTGTTTGTTTCTTTCTTCCTGCATTCTGTGATAATGTGTGTGTATGCAGACACAGAAACCAAGTTCTTATCATCACGATGTTCATCACGTGAGTAATGTTTGAGTTGTGTGACGCCTGTTTACAAAGATTCAGCGGTTCAGTTTGTCCATCCTATCACTGGATGCTTTAATTTAAGCAGCAAAGCCAAAAAACAACAAACAAACAAATAAACAAACAAACAAACAAAACACACCGGCTTCTCGGGAAAGAAAAGAAATGCTTGTGTGCAGATTTTGGTCACTGGACTATGTGGTAAATAAAAAATTTTTTATGGTGGATGGCAAACACACAGCATATACTGTTGCACTGTGTCTAGTTGCATAATTATATTTTCCATGAAGCTGATGTATTCTTTTAGGTGAGATGATTTTTTTTTTCTTTTTAACCAAAAAATGGAACAAAAAGGGACAAGCTTACTTTGTGTCAGTTTATTTATTATAAATGCAGATTTTTCCTCAATCAGGCGAGTGGCTGCAGTTTGTGTTTGTTTGCAGTTTGGATGAACGGGAAGCGGCTGTGTTTTCTGAGGCCTTCATCAATGTGAGACAGTACCTGTGTGTGTGTGTATGTGTGTGTGTGTGTGTGTTTCAGACTGCATCCTGTAAAATGCTCGCTACAAAAATGATTTGAAAAACTTATTTTAAATAAATCCATGAAACATTTTGTAAACACCTTGTAGATGTCTCTTTTTTTTCAGAATCAGCTGTATCCAGTGGCTCTACAGGTTTGAGAAAATCTTAATATTAAATCATGAAATAGTCTTCAATCTGACTTTGTGAGGTCTTCACTTCAACAGAAAACATTTTAACTAAAAGGACTATATTTTGGTGTGGTTACACAAACAACATTACAGAAGTGTGTACAAAATCTGTTTAGGTGTGTAAGCTGTGCAGTAAATTCCTATTCAGTGTAGAGATGGAGATAACGTGTTTGTAATGCATTCCGGTTACGGAGGACACATCTGAACGGTGGAGAAAGAGATGGTGGCGGAGACTGTTTTCATCCTTTAACTCTAGTTTTGTGGAGAAACGGAGAAAATGCATTGAGGCGATCTCAGGTGCAGTGCTGTGCCCGGCCATGCGGGGGCAGCAGTGCGCACTCGCAGCACCAAATCTGCAGGAAACAAAGCGAGTCGTGCAAAACCAGGAGAGGAAGAGGAAGTTGCAGCTCTTCAGTACATCCGTGCTCTAAAACTCATGTGTCTAAAATAGATTTTCTGTTTCTGTTGTACCAGAATTGATAAAGTTATTTTCACGAAGCCAGTGGAAACGTACAAATGGACGGTGAGTTTAATACGGCATGGCTGTCGGCTTGAACTGATCCGTGTCGAAACATCATGTTAGCATGTTATGCTAATAGTCAACACAATTAATAGTTTTTGTTAAACTAAGAGTTGATCTAACGCAGTTTTTTAGTCATCGGGGTCTGTCTTACAACCAGGCAAGTATTTGATCTGCGAAACAGCTCTTATATTAACACAGTTTGAATAAAAGAGTCATTTCCACAGCCTCCCTGCGCTCCCTTTCCACCAGAATACAGCAGATGGCGGCATCGAGCAACTTAAGCCAAAGTATTGACAAAGTTTAAATTTGAGTTAAATCGGGGGTTTCTTTGCTGGATTAGATGCATGCCGAATTGAAAAGAGGCTCTTAAACTTTTAGAAAACATCGTCATTTACCTTCATGGGCGTGTGCCTTCGCTGTTGAGCAAGGCAGCGTGACTTTGCCACAGTTTTGAATGGAGGTTTGGTGGCTGACACTTTATGCAGATTAGAGAGGAGAAACTGCACAGAGGCCTCGTGCTCGTGTGTTCACGTGTTAGGTGGTAAATAAACAGTAGAATGGCACCGACCTGTTCATCTTGAATAACTTCACCCCAAAGGGTTTATAAAGTCACCACTACAGTAAATGTGATGTGATGTATTTGTGTTTTTTTTTTTTTTTTTTTTTTTTGAAAATATAGTTTGGTTGTATTCACAAGTTGCTGTTTTTTTTTTTTTTTTTTTTTTTTAATTTATTTATTTTATTTGACAAGGACAATACAAAAAACAATGTATCAAGTTATAAAACATGAAACCATTGCATTGTATATGGGGTTTATAGCCAAGGCTAGTTTGCGACCCCAGTCCCTGGTTGGGCCTTTCTATACAAATATCTACAATATATGATTAAAAATGATCAATTACACCAAATTACAGTCATAAAAGCTGTGTCATCACCAATTTAAAATATGCCAATTAGTGTTCGCACATTTGGTTGGATTTCAACCAGAGTTAAACCTTATCATTAAATATTTTTCACTGGCACTGGCACACTGGCACATTTAAAAATCAATTTTTTGCTCCACATGTTTTCCACAGAGAGGCTAGTCAGAGCCAAAATCCCAACTGAGCTGGAGAAGGTTTTGGGTGTTGAGGTGAGCACATTATTCTCTGGTTATTGTCAGATTCAGATTGAAGTGTGACAACAGCTCTAAACTGACCCAGACTCACATTATGAGACACAGTTTCCAGTGTTTTGGTGCAAATTATTCTGAGAATTTCCTGCTTAAAGGAAGTGAAGTGAGATTATACACATTTAGCAGGTTAATATTAACAAAAAGTAATATTAGAGTTTGCTTTTCTCTCTGTGATTATATTTTACACTGCAGTTCCTTTAGAGAAAAGCTAATAACCAACATGAACTTAATAATCGCCTTTGTCCTGTCTCCAGTCTCAGCCAAAGTCAAAGGCAGAGGCTTTCGTCCAGGCTTTCCTGCAAAGCAGCACCCGGCAGGACACAAACAGCCTGAACACTCACAAGGCTGTTATCCTGGGCTACGCCAGGCCCAAGAAGAAGAAGAGCCAGAACAGCAAGAAAGCCAGAGGGCTCAATGCCAGGCAGAAAAGGGAAATGAAGGTTTTCCAAATCAAGCCGGAACACCAGAGGTTTGTCGGGAATCTAAAAATGTGGGACGTCACTCAAACTTCCCAAGCTTCCTCAAGTGAAAAATATTTACACCAAGATGTGGGAGAGTTTTTAATGTTTATAAAGTGTTGATGTGCATGAGAGTCTAGATAACACATCCTCCGAGGTTGTTAATTTTTTAAAAGAATACATAAATATATCAATTCTCAGTCTACAGGTGGTACTTTGGTGTAATTGCTGTAGTGAAAATCATTGGCCATGTGTTCAAAATGGAGGTTGTGCTTCAACAATAGGATTCACAGGGGAGTGCTAAACCCAAAACACAATGTGCATTTTGAAAAAATAAAAATGTGAAAGGCAGCAAAGCCAAAATTTCCATGTCAAGAGGACAAAATGCTCACATTTCACCTGTTTATTTGACCTTCACCAGACTGTAAATCTCAAACACTCTGACCCTCTTTTGTCTTGAAAATTTGCGATGTGCTACCGTATCACTTTTGTTTTGTTAGTGTGAGTGTTTCTCGAAGTTAAAAACACATTTTCCCTGACTGATTTCTTCCTTCCTTCTCCTCCGAGTTTTACTCAACAGGATAAACTTGTTGGACGTGATTTTGGTTTCCCATCAGCCTCTCGCTCCTTTCATCCTCTGTCATTGCCAGAAAATCTACCCAGTGTTTCCCCTATGGTGTTTTTACTGGTGGGTGGTTAAGCACCACTGACGACTGACAGAGGATTTATGCTTCATGTCTTTTTTTTTTTTTTTTTACCTCAATAGACACCTAAACATGAGGTTTCTACCATAAATACCCATAAAAAACTAATTCTGTGCCTTTTTTATGCCATAAAGATACTGAATTCATTTATATACACTTTGCCAGTGAGGCATTTTGTTACTTTAAACTTCAAACTGGGTTTACTACACTTTACTATATGATCTGATAGTATGCAGACGATAGTAAAGATAATGAGAGATGTTAGTGTTACATATTGTAACTGCTCTGTGTGATTTAATGGGAGTTGCTCAATGACAGCAGCTAGAACATCAATCATAATCAGCCACTGACATGAGGTGTATGTGTCCCACACCCACCCACAGAGAGAGGTACAGGTGCATCTGCAGGTTCACACTTTGAGGACTATATATATTGGCTGCTGCTTTACTGCTGAATTTACTTTGAAAGATGCATGACAAGCTGACATAACAGACAAGCTGACATAACAGACAAGCTGACATAACAGTGCAGACAGTCGCCTCAGTCTCACCTGAACGTACAGACATGGCGTACAACTCCAGTTTCATAATTGCTGTTGTACGTTTTATGGCAATAATCTGAAATTCCTTTATGGTACTCTGCACAAAGTTTCCACTTTAGTCCCCCCCCCCCCCCCCCCCCCCCCCCCCCCCCCCCCCCCCAACGCACACATATTGAAGTACAGGTTAAGCAACTTTAAGACATTTTATTTCAGGTTCAGACTTTGAGAACGATACACAGCTGCTGCTTTACTGCTGAATTTAATTTGACATACACATGATAACCTGATAGAAGATTTGCATGCTGTACATGTTATGGCAGTAAAATTCCTTTATGATCCTGTGCACACAGTGGTGGTGGGAGAGGAAACACTGGCTCCCACTTCCTGTTTTGTGCTGTTAAAGTGCTTCTTCCTAATCCAAATCCTCAGAGTCCTGGTGTTAATTGTCTAATCTGGTTCTGATTGGACACCAGATGAACCCTGTTGATTGTCTGGCAGAACAGAAACACAGCACTGACCCGGATTTAGAAAAAGCATTCCAGATTTCCTGCCATATCTGACCCGGTGTCACCGTCACACCGTGTGAAATGCAGTGCAGAGGCTGCTAGGCGTCGCAGTGATTCTGGTTAACGTCTTTAAGAATTAACATGGTCATGATTTACTGATGGAGCCCCCGTCATTTTTCCCCCCTGTCCTCACTTGTAGATATGAACTTTTCCTGCCCCTGCACAACCTGTGGAGACAATACATCATCGACCTGTGCAACGGACTGAAGCCATCAAGGTGAGAGTCCTGGAGGTTCAGTGGTTTTGCTGCATCGCCTGATTGTTGTAGATATCAGCGGTATATCTCTGATGAATGTCCCTGTGCTCTGCAGCAATCCACAGCTCGTTCAGCAGAAGCTCTTGAAGGCAGACTTCCACGGTGCCATTATCACAGGTAGGAGTTTCTTGGTGCCCTGAATCAGTGATTCTTGAACTGTCGATCCGGACCCTCTTTTGGGTCGTGGGAAGGCGTCTCGCATTCTTTTCTCAAGAACAGAGGGTGAAAAATTTCAAATAATGCAATGAAGGCACAATTTGTTTTTTGTCTGAATTAATGGAGCCTTACATTACATGGCTGCATTACAGAAGATAAAAAAAAAATAGACTGTTTGGCAGAAACTGGCAAGTAAGAGTGGATTTCATGGGGTCTTAAACTTTCTTTGAGGAACTTGCTCGTTCTGCTTAATCCATATCAAAAACACAACCTTTTTCAAGTTCCACCTCTTCAAGTGTAAGTTTGAAGTTAATACCAGGTCATAGCTTGAACTTTAAGTTTTGGCATAACACTTATGGCCCTTTTCCACTAGTACCTACTCGACTCGGCTCGGTTTGAGAGCTTTTCCATTAGGTGGTGGTACCTGGTAGCAGATACTATTTTGGGACCTTCTCAGCCAGGGTTCCAAGCGAGCTGAGTCGAGCCGAAATGTGACGTAAACGCCGTGCAGGCCACTGATTGTACGGGGAGTGATGACACATGAGAGCGACTCCTGCACGAAAACCAAACCCGGCATTAAAAAAAAAAAAAAAAAAAAACGGCAACAGTGACCGTGCGCATTGATCACCGCTGAAGTTGGCAAAGTCGGAAAATGGCAAGCAAACCGGTATCGTGGTCAAACGAAGAGGTGGAGACTTTTCTGAGCTTGGTGGCGGCCCAAAGAATCCAGAGGGAGCTGGACGGTGCGCCGCCTCGCTATGACGACTCCACCCACAGTGAGCTGGTACTCAACTGTAATGGAAAACCACCCAAACCGTGTCGAGGCGAGTAGAGTCGAGCCGAGTAGGTACTAGTGGAAAAGGGGCATTATTCACTGGACGTCCTGCTCCCTGGTGTTTGTCACTAACCGTGGCCATGCTGACGTTTTGTTTGCAGTGGTTCGCTCCAAATGTCCGTCATACGTGGGAACGACAGGGATCCTGGTCCAGGAGTTCAAACACGTCTTCAAAATCATCACCAAAGAGGACAGACTGAAAGGTCGGTCATCCTAACAGTTGATATTTCTTTATCGAGCATCACAGAACAGCCGTTATATAATTATACTAAGTTTGAGAAGCTTTGAGAAGTAAAAATAGTTTTCTGTGGATTTCCATTCGGCGTTTTAAGTGCGTGCCACCCGCTCACATGTGACCGAACCGCTCAGTTTTATGATGATGTCGACTCTCAGAGCTGCTTCACATTCAGGCTTGTTTGTGGGATTTTAGTAAACCACTGGAGCAGCTGCATCTGTGATCAGACCACCTGGGTCTGTAGATACCAAGCTTATCAGAATTACTTACAGGAGTCGTCCTAAAACCGCTCTTATGGCCAAAAGAGTTTTCTGTGGCTGTTGTTGCATTTTTCCAGTTGCAAGGAAACACAAAACGGCGATGACTGTAATTTCTGCAGAGGGCAGACGATCATCATGTAAATGGACTAATGGCTGCAAAGACATCTCCAACATAGGGCTGAGTGATAAATTGAGTAATTTGGATATATAGTAAGAAAATAAGAAAAATCTAGATAATATTGAGAGAATTTCTGAGATTAAAGTTGTTGATTTATGAGAAAAAAAACTTTGATCTTCTCTGAGATTGAAGTCTAATTTATGAGAGAAAAAAAACAAAAAATTCTGAGATTATAAAGTCACAAATATATGAGGGGGAAAAAAAACAGAAAACTAGTGTTTCTATGGGATTCAGTCAGAAGGAAATCCTGGTGGTTTTCTCCCAGAATCACAATCTCCTCCTCAGCATCTAGACTTTGAAGAGACGTTGCTGTGACTTGGGCCGATTCAGCAGAAAACAATCTTGTGATTCTGGGCTAAAATCAGCAGGATTTCTTTGTTTCTAAATCCTGTTGCAGAGCAGAATTTGATGAGGTGATCAGCTGCAGGCCTGAGACACGGAGAGCATCAGCAGAGGCAACACATGTTGCTCTTTTATAAGTATAAGAGAGATAAGAAACTATTTTTCCAAGTTTTTTTCTTGTAAGTTTATGACTTTAATCTCACAGTTTTTTTTTTCCTCAGAATTTTACCCCCCTCTCCTGGCTCTTCTGTTCCCTCCTGTCAGTGGCTGTAATATACCATCGTATTTTTGGGCACTAATTTCCTCTGAGACGCTCGGTAACTCCGGCCCGGGTCTTGGACTCTCCTTCTCTCTCTGAATTCACCTCCCTCTCTCTCCCTCTGTGGCAGTAATCCCCAAGAGGAACAGCGTGTTCGCCGTGGAAATCAACGGCTTTGTCTCCTACATCTACGGGAGCAAGTTTGAACAGCGCGCCAGCGAACGGTCCGCCAAGAAGTTTAAAGTCAAAGGAACCATCGACTTGTGACGACAGACGGGCTTCAGCCTCAGAGCGTTGGTGGACTGTCACCTTGATGCTGATGTGTCGACAGCTGGGAGGATCTGCTGGGTGGAGCTCCTGGTGGCTTGTGATACACACACAGTCACTTTTCAGTGTTGACAGGGTGTAAGCTCGTGAATTAGCAGAGCGCCAACAGAAACGTCTTGCAGAGGGTCAATCCTGCACATCTGCACGCTAAATACTCTGACAGTAAATAGGCCTGATTAGATACAGATGTAAATTATGGATTGGATATCGGACTGACGTTACTGATCTGCACACCGTTACGCGTTAGACATACAAACACGCACACACACACTGCCTTCTGTAGTGTTTCTATGTTTCTGTAGTTATCTATCACTGCTGCCTCCACAACAGACTGTTAGCCAGGCTGGTGAACACAGAGGGTTTCTTCTTCTGCAGGCAAGTGCAGTCAAGGCAAAGCAGTGTTTTGTTTTATGATTATTTATTTATTATTTTTTTATACACTCAGTGTCACTTTCTCAGCTCCAGCTGTCCAGTCTGATGCAGCTCAGCAGCTCTGCCATAATTTCTACCTTTTAACAAAGTTAATAATGTTCAGTTTGTGTTGACATTGTGGAGAATGTGTCACTTTAATTCTGTGTTTATTACTGAGGTTGTAGTTTGCAGAGGTCTGCTACTGGACTGCATTATACTGAGAGGTGTTTCTGATTTTTTTGTCCTCCCTATTTATTTATAATGAGGGGGACAAAATAGTGGAAACAGCTGTCAGTAAAATGCAGTCCAGTCCAACAGCAGCACTAACTATGAGCTCAATGCCAAACATAGAAGTGAATGAACACCTCTGTTACCGTGACAACAAGACAAGCTCAGCATTATAGGCAGCAGGAGAGGAAACTTTAGGGCAGAACAGTTGGATTAGATTAGATTAGATTAGATTGTACAGGTGGAGCTGATAAAGTAAACACTGAGAGTAAGTTTAACGCCCACTAGAGGACAGAGCAGCCATTTGTTTTGTTTGAACTACACAATAAAAAGAAATCTCTGCTTAACCTCTTTGCTTTTGGTGTCAGTAGTGTCCTCTGGAAAATGTACCTGAGTTTGATGAAGCTGAGCAGAATTACATCACAGTACAGACATCCAGTCAGAATTTAGTGCAGTGATGTTTATTTCCCAGCCCTTTCACCCACTCATGGAAATACCCAGGCATTTTAGAGCAGGTCTGCTTTCCGCATTCTTGCTTCTGCAGTGCTGCATGTTTGTGTGTATGTGTGTGTTTGTGTTTGTGTGTCTTTCTGCAGCGTAGTTGTCTAACCGCGTGTTAACTCTGCTGAACCCTCAAGTGTCTGTCGATGTGATGACAGATAACTCAACAGCGGTGAGACTCAAACGATTGGTATGAACAGGACTCTTTTTTTCATCGAGTGTTTGGGCTCAGGAAATTTTTGGAATGAAAGACTTTACCGGCAGGCAAAAAAAAAAAAACAAAAAAACAAACAGACATAAAACCCCAAGTCAGATAAGATCACTGCTGTCCTGATAAAACAGGTCATCTTCACAGAATCCAGATTAGCGAGAAATGGGCTAGAAATAAACTCCTGTGATGTCAGATTAGCTGGCAAGACAAGAGTGAAATGGGTGAAGTAGAAAGGAGGTTATACATGCACTCACCTGCATTTATAAACAATACATTACGAAGTTAAAATGCAAAAAAAAAAAAAAAAGTCTTGGATGGCTGAATAACTTATTTTTATGAGTCCTTAAACTAATGAATCAGAACAGCCTTCATATTGACATAAATAAAGATTAGATGCTGTAATCAGTATGTTTGGGCTTTGTTTTTTGTTTTTGTTTTTTAGACTATAAGCTAATGTTTCCCCTCTGAATTCACTCAAAATCAAGATTGTCTTCTTTTGTGTCTTCAAAGCTATCCTGATCTGAGGTTTTTAAAAACACAAGCCTTTAGTTTCCATGTTCAGCCTTGATAAAGGTGGATTTGAATTAGGCTCGACTAAAATGGCCACCATAAATCATCAACATTTTATTGATCGGTTTCAAAAATCCCAATTTTCAGGCATAATTCAATCCAATTATCGGAATCCCACCATACAAGGTTCAGAAACGGGCCTGGGAGGACAAGTGGATGCAGACTGTTTCAGAGATTTAGTTCATATTAGAAATAGAAACAGTGTCTGCTCCTCATTTTAGTGCTTAATGTGTCAAATTCACACTGAAGAGACGAACAGTCACGCTCCGAACTCGAGTTATTGTTTACATGCGTGTTGATCGATGGACTGGTGGTTGATGCGCAGCGACAAAACACAAAATACATGCAAGCATTCTCAACCTGCAAATAGAAATGTGTGCTTGTATGGACACAGAAAACAAACAACTGCAGGTATTAATTATAGTTTTTGAGCTCCAGGATGCCATGTGAACAAGGCCGCTGTACTGAGTGGACATAAACTAGTTTTCTCCGTTAGGGTTAGGGTTAGGGTTAGTTTTTTTTTTTTTTTTTCTTTTTAAATTGTATCCTGACACGACACGAGTTTTTACTGAGAACTGAAGCTGTTTTTCAGCGTTTCTTTCTTCTTCACACACACACTCACACACAGAGACTCACACGTCTCTGGTGGCCACTGAGATGCTTCACTGGGCGAAAAGCCTGAGAAGAGCCGATGGAAACTGCCACTTAGAGCAACTCAGTGTAAATCAGGCCGCCATATCATGCTCTATAGGTTTTTAATTTTCCACCTGTAAACACCCCGCCATGCCCCCAACACATCCCTGCTTGTACAGTGGACTATTTTAATTCTATTTATGCTATTTTAAACGTACTTAGTAATATTTTAATTCTATTTATACGCATTGTTTTAAAGCTAGTTTAACACTTTTTGATTGTGTGTAGGAGTGTGGCTACGATTGTTGTTATTTGTGAGTTGCTGGACACTTAAATTTCCCTTTGGGGATGAATAAAGCTCTACCTACCTACCCACCCACCGCTGTGTATCTGGCTGATTCAAGTTCAAATTTATTTAACGCCAAATAACACCGTTTACAGGCTCAAAGGGCTTTACCTGCCCACAGGTTCGCCACAAACAGGACGACGCCCCCCGACCTAACCCTCATAGCGGGTAAGAGACAAAAAAATAAATAAATTAAAAAAAACAGCGGCTGTAACTGGGAAAAATGGGAGAAATGTTGAGTGGGAGCACAGAGGGAGGAGCGCCCCGTCCGGACCACTCAGGTGTGCAACAGGTGCCGGCCAGGTGGGCAAATTACACACATCACACTCATGAAATCAAATGCAAGAAAACACAATGACAGACAACATTCAAACCACCGATACCTTGTTATGAAAGTTATGTTACGGAGTGATGAAATTAACGACGATGGTGATGACAGGTGAAATTACACAGCAAATGCCAGTAATAGCAGGCAGACATACCTGGCCCGGCCGCTGACTTGTGGGTTGGCAACATGTTGCAGTTGGATGAAACGGCATTTTTCCAGCGCCGGCCGAAGCGGCTCAACCTGTCTTACAGTATGGCTCTGAGATTGTTTCAAACGTGTGCATGTTGATCACGCTCTCGCTGTCTGGTTTATGGTGCGCTGACATTTTTCACTCCTGCGCTGTCGCTCTCCTCCCAAACAGCGTGCAGTGTATGAATCTGTAGCTTATAGTCTTTAAAAACAGTAATAATAATGATGATCTTTATTTGTAGAGCACTTTCTAAATCCAGTGCACTCTTAAAACATTTTGGAAAGGCAGAATTACAGAGACCAGAGATTGAGTATTGTTTTTTTGTTTTTTTTTCTTTTTTTTTTTTCCCATTTTTCGTGTCATGTTGAACAATGAATTTCCAAGATTTTGTTTGTAAATTTAGTCAAATGTGCTCCTCCCCTTTGCCCCCCTCTCTGTTCTTGCTAAACAGGTTTCTGGAAGTTCCCTTTTTAACAGTTAAAAAGCATGAGTGCGGCTGTGCTGCTCATTTGAGAAACGAGTCAGACACAAGACAACAGATACAAGACAAGTGCAGCGGCAGAGAGATTTACCACAGCTCACAGACCGCTGCAGCCACCGCCACTTCTATTGTGAACCTGCTCCTCAGCCCAGAAGTGATATTACCTCAGGCACCATGAGCGACCAGCTGACGTTCACCCTGGAGAACCGGGACCGGATCCAGGCGGTGGAGAGCTCCTTCGGCCCGACGGGGAAGCCGCTGTTCCAGCCGGGCCGGGTTCTGATCGGAGAGGGCCGCCTGCTGAAGCAGAGTCGCCGGGGGCCGCAGCCCAAGGCCTTCTTCCTCTTCAATGACATGCTGGTGTACGGCAGCATCATCCTCCACGGCCGCTGGCACAAGAACCAGAAGATCATTTCTCTAGGTTTGTGTCTTTTCAGATTGTTGTAGGCCTACTTTGGTACTTGGTAGTTATCTGTGAAACTTAATAATGCAGTTACATGAGTTTGAAGGTGCTCTAACAGTCGAAACAAGACAATTTGCACAAGATAAAAAGATATGGTAAAGCTACAAAGCCTCTAACAGGCCATTTGTGTGTTTTGCTTTGGTATTGCCAAAATGAAATATGTGAGTTCACATAGTTTACATGCCAAATTTAGCAGGACTTCAACTTATCAACTTATTGTCTGTTTTTTTCTGAGCTATTGGTAAAACTAATCCATAATGAGGCCGGATGCAGAAATCTGATTGGCTTTTGGTGGCGAACAACCACCTGACAAGGTGTCAGACCAGCATTTTCAACATGAACCAGCCGAGTTTTCCTCCCTTTGTTATACTGAATTAACGTGCCATGCTCCTCTCTCCATCTTTGCAGAGGACATCGAGCTGGAGGACATGGAGGACGGCTTGACAATGAGCAATCAGTGGCTGATTCGGACACCTAAAAAGTCGTTCTACGTGGCCGCCGCCTCGCCTGCTGAGAAACGGGCCTGGATGGAGCACATCGAGGAGTGCCGCTCCCAGCTGCTGCAGAGCGCAAGCCGGCGACGAAGCTCCACCTTTGCCGTCACCTGGATCCCGGACAGCGCCTCCGCCATCTGCATGCGCTGCTCCGGCAAGTTCAGCTTCACCCATCGGCGACACCACTGCCGACACTGCGGCTTCGTGGTCTGCGATTCCTGCTCCAAGGAGCGAGTGATGCTGGAGCACATCGACTGCACGAAGCCGCTGAGGGTGTGCAAGCTGTGTTACACCGGTCTCATGAAGAAGGAGAACCGCTGGAGCGGTGGCAGCGATGGGAAGAGCGGCTCGTACGAAGAAGACGCGGCCGCTCCGGAGCTGGAGCTGTCCAGCAACGAGGAGCCGATGGAAAGCCACGCGCCCAGCCGCTGGGTGACCCCCGAGATGGACAGCTGGTCGCCGTACGTCTACCTGAAACCAGAGCACACGAAGCCCCTCACGACATAAACGTGTGAATGAGAGAGCAGCGATCAGTCCCGGTGCGAAACGCAAATGTCTCGTCGGTCTGAACTGCTTGTCGGTGTTTCCTAACTAAACATAAAGTGTGTACCCGAAAACGCAGACACAAAGCTGACGCAGATACACAGGAACTTGTTAAAAACCACTGTGACGCAGGTCCTGAACAGGTGGTGGAGGGAACAAGAAAACCCCAAAACGGCAGAGCACTTGTTAAATAAAATGTCATCACTGTGCAGAAGTTGTCACATTGTGCAACACTAATATTTATCAGACATGAAGAGCATACATCTTTATTCTTTAAGCCTCGATCGAGCCTCGGTTTACCATTGTTGTCCTTCATTTTATTTAAGTCCACTGTTTGTATATTCCCTGTACATGCCAGTCACTGTTTACTTGAAAAAATGCACTTTTTATATGATAATGCATCATGTATAATGAATTATGTATTATTGTGTATCTCCTACAACTGTACATTTACTTTGGAAAACAGCAATACTCTATCTTTTATATATTAACATTTTACATCCTCATGAATGCATGTATTTTTCTATATGAAATCATCTGTGAACAATAAATAAAACAGTTAAGTGCACCGGTTTTTGTCAATCTTCATCTCTTTGTGCTCCTCTTCCTCCAGACGTGCGCTCTCAGTGCGGGCGCTCGCCACCACTGACAGCAGACAGCAGGTCTTGTGTTGTTTCAGCGGTTTCTTGTGTTAAAATTGGTGTTTCTTGTTCAAACAAGAAAAAACAAAGCTGACATTCCTTGCATTTCTCCATGAATAATGGGGGTTTTATTTATTTATTAGTTTGTTTATTTCATCCAACTGCAACATGTTGCAGTTGGATGAAACAGCATTTTTCCAGCGCCGGCCGAAGCGGCTCAACCAGTCTTACCGTACGGCTCTGAGATTGTGTCAAACGTGTGCATGTTGATCACGCTCTCGCTGTCTGCAGTGCCGGCTTTACCTGTGTTGGCGCTCTAGACAAAATTACTCCCTTGCGCCCTCCCATGCCCCCCCCCCCCCCCCCCCCCCCGACGCCGGTAATATACCCCGACGATGTCGCGACGGTCAACAATCCCGCTGCCGGCGCCCCTCTGGCCGCTAGCGGCGCCCCTCCAGCAGATGGCGCCCTAGGCAATTGCCTATATCGCCTATGCCAAAAGCCGGCCCTGGCTGTCTGGTTCATGGTGCGCTGACATTTTTCACTCCTGCGCTGTCGCTCTCCTCCCAAACAGTGTGCAGTGTATGAATCTGTAGCTTATAGTCTTTAAAAACAGTAATAATAATGATGATCTTTATTTGTAGAGCACTTACAAAAAAGCCATGTTACAAAGTGCATCACAAAGGCTGCAAAAACGAACAAAAATATAACAAGTGATGATAAAATGATGAAAGACAGCTCAAAGAAAAAGAAAACTTCAGTAAAAGCAGAAAGGCTCTGTGATAAAAGTGTTTGGAGAAGGGCTTAAAGAAATCAGTGGCTCAGCCGACTGGATTTCCTCTGGAAAATCCCACAGTCGTCGTCACTTCTTTAGTTCGCCGTTTGCCACCTGCAGCTTTGCCTGTGTTCTTCATACGAGCAGATTTTAGAGTGCAAGTGCTGTAATAACTGTACTGCTGCATGCTTTATTTTGCATTTACACGCTCAGTGATTGAAAATGTGGTGAAACATGATTGTACCGCCGTGAAAATGTTCCCTTGTGAGCTCAAAATGCCCTCGTTTCCTCCAGGATGAGTCCAGTTTTCTGTCAAACACACACACACACACACACGCACACACACTATACACTCCTATACCAGCTCTCATAAAGTGTTATTAACTTTTATCTGTCTATTCTTTGACTGCTGAGCTTTAAAAAAAAAAAAAAAAAAGTATGATTCCAATGTTTTTGTTCTTGGGCCATGCTCTGTCTTCACCTTATTGTTTTTCATGTTTCATGCTAAAACAAATTTTCCCTTGGGGACACTGACACTGAAACGCAGCCGGACATGTGGCTGCTCATCTCATTTTGAATTGCATGAATTCAAATTTTACTCTTGCATTGGTGGTGGCCGGGTACTGCATGTGATGCAACCGTCTCATACATCACAGACTATTCCAGTGCACTCTTAAAACATTTTGGAAAGGCAGAATCACAGAGACCAGAGATTGAGTATTGTTTTTTTCCTTTTTTCATGTCATGTTGTTTTTGTCAATGAATTTGGAACTTTCCAAATTTTGTTTCTAAATTTAGTCAAATGTGCTTCCCCGCACTCCTCCCCTCTTTATTCTTGCAAAATGGTAAAGCTCAAAGGGACTTCCCTCCTTGCTGACACCTCCTCCACCTCAGAGTTAAAAAGCATGAGTGCGGCTGTGCTGCTCATTTGAGAAACGAGTCAGACACAAGACAACAGATACAAGACAAGTGCAGCAGCAGAGAGATTTACCACAGCTCACAGACCGCTGCAGCCACCGCCACTTCTATTGTGAACCTGCTCCTCAGCCCAGAAGTGATATTACCTCAGGCACCATGAGCGACCAGCTGACGTTCACCCTGGAGAACCGGGACCGGATCCAGGCGGTGGAGAGCTCCTTCGGCCCGACGGGGAAGCCGCTGTTCCAGCCGGGCCGGGTTCTGATCGGAGAGGGCCGCCTGCTGAAGCAGAGTCGCCGGGGGCCGCAGCCCAAGGCCTTCTTCCTCTTCAATGACATGCTGGTGTACGGCAGCATCATCCTCCACGGCCGCTGGCACAAGAACCAGAAGATCATTTCTCTAGGTTTGTGTCTTTTCAGATTGTTGTAGGCCTACTTTGGTACTTGGTAGTTATCTGTGAAACTTAATAATGCAGTTACATGAGTTTGAAGGTGCTCTAACAGTCGAAACAAGACAATTTGCACAAGATAAAAAGATATGGTAAAGTAACAAAGCCTCTAACAGGCCATTTGTGTGTTTTGCTTTGGTATTGCCAAAATGAAATATGTGAGTTCACATAGTTTACATGCCAAATTTAGCAGGACTTCAACTTATCAACTTATTGTCTGTTTTCAACATGAACCAGCCTAGTTTTCCTCCCTTTGTTATACTGAATTAACGTGCCATGCTCCTCTCTCCATCTTTGCAGAGGACATCGAGCTGGAGGACATGGAGGACGGCTTGACAATGAGCAATCAGTGGCTGATTCGGACACCTAAAAAGTCGTTCTACGTGGCCGCCGCCTCGCCTGCTGAGAAACGGGCCTGGATGGAGCACATCGAGGAGTGCCGCTCCCAGCTGCTGCAGAGCGCAAGCCGGCGCCGAAGCTCCACCTTTGCCGTCACCTGGATCCCGGACAGCGCCTCCGCCATCTGTATGCGCTGCTCCGGCAAGTTCAGCTTCACCCATCGGCGACACCACTGCCGACACTGCGGCTTCGTGGTCTGCAATTCCTGCTCCAAGGAGCGAGTGGTGCTGGAGCACATCGACTGCACAAAGCCGCTGAGGGTGTGCAAGCTGTGTTACACCGGTCTCATGAAGAAGGAGAACCGCCGGAGGGGTGGCAGCGATGGGAAGAGCGGCTCGGACGAAGAAGACGCGGCTGCTCCGGAGCTGGAGCTGTCCAGCAACGAGGAGCCGATGGAAAGCCACGCGCCCAGCCGCTGGGTGACCCCCGAGATGGACAGCTGGTCGCCGTACGTCTACCTGAAACCAGAGCACAGGAAGCCCCTCACGACATAAACGTGTGAATGAGAGAGCAGCGATCAGTCAGCAAATGTCTCGTCGGTCTGAACTGCTTGTCGGTGTTTCCTAACTAAACATAAAGTGTGTACCCGAAAACGCAGACACAAAGCTGATGCAGATACACAGGAACTTGTTAAAAACCACTGTGATGCAGGTCCTGAACAGGTGGTGGAGGGAACAAGAAAACCCCAAAACAGCAGAGCACTTGTTAAATAAAATGTCATCACTGTGCAGAAGTTGTCACATTGTGCAACACTAATATTTATCAGACATGAAGAGCATACATCTTTATTCTTTAAGCCTCAATCGAGCCTCAGTTTACCATTGTTGTCCTTCATTTTATTTAAGTCCACTGTTTGTATATTCCCTGTACATGCCAGTCACTGTTTACTTGAAAAAATGCACTTTTTATATGTTAATGCATCATGTATAATGAATTATGTATTATTGTCTCCTACAACTGTACATTTACTTTGGAAAACAGCAATACTCTATCTTTTATATATTAACATTTTACATCCTCATGAATGCATGTATTTTTCTATATGAAATCATCTGTGAACAATAAATGAAACAGTTAAGTGTACCCGTTTTTGTCATTCGTCATTTTTCTCTAGTGAAGGCCATATTTAGCAGGAACTCTAAAGTCGTCTGACACCAGCATTAAAGCTCACGTCATCTCACAGGCGACTAACCTCATGTTTCCTGTGCAAACATAAATCAGGGTTGACCTGAAATGCGCTGCAGAGCCCAGCCGAGGACAAAGGCTGACGTTCGCAGACATGAATTTGAATATGAACTTTGGTGCGTTGGTGTGTGAGGAGGAGGTCAAGGCAGATGGGAGTGCTCTCTGCAGACGCTGTTTATTTTTGAGCGTTAGCCGTTCTAAAGAAGTGTTGCATGGAGAGTCTTGACAAACCCGTTCTCACATGTGTCATCATCATCATGACTGGGCAATCCCCCACAATCCCTGGAAACACCATTCAGACACTGGCCGTGCTTGCTTCATACACGGCAAAATAAACAAAAAAATCATCGCACATTGTAAGAATCATATCATAATTTAAAATCACTCTTCATTAGGAGAAGTATCAGCAGCAAATCCACTCACGTTTTCTCCAGGAACGAGACAAAGCCCGGAGTATGTGGTGGAACCTGTCTGGCCTGCAGTAATCTCACACCCGTGGGCGCCGGCTCACTCGATCCGGTATTTGTTTATTTTTTAATCTTTCAAGCTATAACTGTTGTCGGCAACACGGAACAAGGAAAGGTTTCACGTTGCGTCCCATTTTGAAAGACAACAGCAGTGAGAAAGTGTGTGAAGGGCAGCGAGCTGATTGGTTTCTGCAGATAAAGAGGCCATTGTAAGCGATTGATGGTGACGATGCAGCCGTGTCTGCTGTGACAAAGAAAAAGCTTTTTCCAGGATGTCTGCACTAAAAATACCTGTGCTTGTTTGTTTTGTTTTTTTCTCAAGACTGCGAACAAGGGCCGGTGTAGAGGGGAAAATAAAAACATAATAATAATATTATTCAGAAAAAAAAAAATTCCAAGATTAAAGTCGTAAATTTTTGAGGGAAAAAAAAAAACTGTGATTATGAAGTCACAAATTTATGAGAAAGACCTAAGAAATTCTGGGATGAAAGTTGTAAATTTATGAGAAAAATACTCGAAAATGAGATTCTGAGATGATGAATTCTCACATTTATGTGAAAAACACTTGGAAATATAATCTCAGAGAACAGCCAAGTTTTTTTCACATAAATGTATGACTTTAAGGTTTGAAAATTCTGTTTTTTTTTCTCAGAATATTACCAATAATAAGTTTTCATGTGAATTTCATCTGCATTACACTACACCTCATTTATTCAGCTGCACTGAACTAAAGTCGCAGCCACATCTATTTTATATGAAAGAAAACATACATTACACACCTATATATATATCTATATACACTCCATGTCCACGTTATCAGCTCCACCTGTGCAATCTAAACTAATCTAACCCAACTGTTGAGCCATAAAGTTTCCTCTACTGCTGCCTATAATGCTCAGGTTTTCTTGTTGTCACGGTAACAGAGGTGTTCATTCACTTCTATGTTTGGCATTGAGCTCATCGTTAGTGCTGCTGTTGGACTGGACTGCATTTTACTGACAGCTGTTTCCACTATTCTGTCCCCCCTTATTTTATATAAATAGGGAGCACAAAAAAATCAGAAACACCTCTCAGTATAATGTAGTCCAGTAGCAGACCTCTGCAAACTACAACCTAAATAATAAACAGAGAATTAAAGTGACACATTCTGCACAATGTCAACACAAACTGCACATTACATGAAAAACAAGCTAAGAACATAAAGTAAATAAGCTACAGTAAGACTGAGCACCTAAAACTCAATTAAAGTGCATATGCATCGATAAGAATGTGGAAAAAAATGTCTACATCAGAGGTATTCAGATATTCTACCTCTGATACACAATAAATCACCCAATCCATTAATCTGTTTGCCATGTTAGTATTAGCACCAGTGGTGTTCATATTTAGCTTGCAAATTGTGTGGCCTAAGGTGTAGAAAAAATGAGAAAAAACATGGAAAATGGCTGCAAAATGTACAGTCTCAGCAGATGTTGCTAGTCTCCACTAATATAATCAATAAGCTAATAGGTTTTATGGCATTGGAGGCTATTTAGCTGTTTTAATGTGAAGCCTGTGTGTTTGTCCTGAGTGTGAAGTGGAGCGGGTCGACGTGTTGCAGCTGAGCCCAGAGCTCCAACAAACCGTTCTGCAAATCATGTGGGGCTGCTAAAGATTTCACAACATAAAAGCTAAATCCCTCAGTTTTTACATATGAATTTCCAACATCGTCCTCAGCTTTCATAAACTGATAATTGGCTGTGGAAAGTTTCACTAAATTTTCACTCAAACTCATGTGGAGGACTTTATTCTGGTGATGGAAAACTGGTGTGAAGAAAGTCTGAAGTCTCTGAAAGTTCATTTTCATATCGTAGTGGAATGAATGGAAACCAGCGGCTGGAGGAAAGGGAGGAGAAATGATGTGGCAGCTCTGAAATGCGCCTGCTGGCTTTGGGAGAAGATCAGCAGAAAGTGGGGAAAGCAGTACGTGCAACGGGCTGCGACCAGAATGGCTGTTTTTCTTCAGATATCTCAGTGTTCGAGAAAAAGGGAAGGAAATGGTGTCACTGCCAAATAACCAAATAACATCAGTTCATCTCTGACGCTGTGGTTTGTCCTTCTTGGGCTGGTGATGTGAGGAGGTTCCTCTTTATTGTAAGTTGAGCTCTTCACAGCAGGCGAGTCGTGAGAGCGTCCCTCAGCAGCTTCATCACGTCTTCCTTCAAACCGTTTCCTCAGAAGCAGCTCGTCTTGTGTTGGGGGAAGACTCTCCACGAGAATCCCAGGGTCGCAAAACATCTTTCATACTGTTATATGAAAGCCTTTTTTCCAATGAGATGCATTTCACTCCTCCTCTTTAATTTGCAGCTTTTATTCTTTCATCAATTATTCATCTTTTTTTGTCCCATTGCTGTCGTGTTGATTGATTTTCCTCACTTCTCCCTGTAAAGGACTTTGTAATACTGTTTTGATGGTGCCATATAAAATAAATGTATTATTAATATGATTTAGATTGTGATTTAGAAAGACTAATTGTGTTTTATAGTAGAGTAGCTCTTTATAGCAACCTTGACCTTCTATTTAGGTCATCAACAAAGAAACATAAAGTACCTGAATAATTTTGTGGAGGTTTAAACTGCTGGGGTCAAACATAAAAGATGTTAGTGAATTTGAATGTAACAGGAGGGTTAATTAAAGCTACCTAGAAAAAGTAGCTCAAACTACTTTGTTAAAAAAAAATGTCAAATTGACAATGTGCATTTGGAACAAAATATACACAAAGAAGAAATATACAGCGAAGTCACATGTCAGAAAAAAATGGCTCTCAGTTGCATGTCCACGTGTTCACAAACAAACAAATAAACAAATAAACAAATACCCCATTATTCATGGAGAAATGCAAGGAATGTCAGCTTTGTTTTTCTTCTTCTTTGAACAAGAAACACCGATTTTAATGCAAGAAACCGCTGAAACAACACAAGACCTGCTGTCTGCTGTCAGTGGTGGCGAGCGCCCGCACTGAGAGCGCACGTTTGGAGGCAGAGGAGCACAAAGAGATGAAGACTGACAACACAAGCGGCTGTGAAGTCTTCAGGGAGGATGGATCAGGAAACACGAGGACGCAGGAGGAGGACGGCCCGACAGACAGGAACAGTTAAGTTTTGGTGTTTCAAATATTCATGTTGAGAAGAGTGACTTGGTTTGAATCATGAAAACTGAAATTCAGTGAGCAGCATATCAAAGTAGTGGCCTTTCCTCTTTAATAATTTCACCTCACTGCTGTTTATGGCTTTAGACTTTAGGACTTCAACAGACCAAAGAGACGAAGAGACGGGAAAACGAGAGGCCAGGAAGAGACTTTGGAAGAATGCAAGGGAACAACTGGGAAGATGATGAAGAACCTGCTTAGGTGGGCACAGCAGAACTCACCCTGAAATCATTTTCCTCTGATATCACAGTTCATGCTCAGCTTGGTGATGCTCTTCATGCACCTCTTATTAAATACACAGTCATTTTGCGGTCTTCCCACTGCTTGCTTTGGGAAAAGATTATCGGAAGCGTGAGATTTTGTAGGTATTATGCTAAACATGCAAAATCACCGTTATGGTCTTTTATCAATGCATTTGTATATGACATAAAAATAACACAATCTAAAAATGTAACAAGCCAGATCTAATAGAATCCCAGTCAAAAATAAACACAGACATTGTACCTTCAGGAAATGGGTGTGTGGAGAGCCTGATAACATGGAGTGTGATCAGTGCTGTGTAGTTGTGGTCTCTAATGGATTTATGGCTGACATCCAGTGCAGATTGTCTGCTACCATAACAGAAGCATCGATGTTAAGTTCCTCAAATGTGAGGGAAGTCTTGGTTTGCTCTGGTCAGTTTTTGATTAACCCTTTGAAACCTGGACTGACATGACATTTCTTATGCTTAAACGGCTGTGAAAGGCGTCTCCTTCAGAAGCTGCATGGCTGCCGCCCCGGTCAGCCTCTCGATCTCCCGCTCGTGAACAAGACCCCCGAGATATCTGAAATGCTCCACTTGAGACAGTAAGTTTATTTTGGTGAAATTTGTGTAACAAAGTGACAACAGTACAACTGTAAAACAATACAAAACATGAAGTTGGGAGGTGGAATAGAGGGGGGTAACAGCCACAAAATAATCAGACATCATCAGGACAGAACAAGACAGGAGAAAAAAGAAAAATAACAAAAAAAAAAAAAGCAAGAAAAACAAGCAAGCATGGGAGAGGCAAGTGCAGCTGGTGTGTCTTTGAGGGGGAGAAAGTTCAAATGAGAGGGATGAATGATGTTGATGAGAGGGGTTAACGAGACAGTAACTTCTCCCAACTCGAGGGAGACTAGGGCCCCCTCCTGGAGCCAGGCCTGGGGCGCGGGGGCTCACAGTCAAGCACCTGATGGTCCACGGCATCTGGCTGGACTCAGCCTGAACAAGCCACCTGGGGGTCCGCCCTTCCGTAGGCCCCCCACCTGCCCCACCCAGGAGGGGCTGGGTGCAATGACACCTGGTGGACTGGATTAAGCATGCGGGCATGCTTAGCCTGTAGTTTTTAGGAATCGCGACCATTTTTTTGAGAAGAGGTTGAGTCACTGTATGTTTAATTATGCAAAGTACGAGGTGCCAGCTGCATCAGCTCTGAAAGGAAATGAAATGCCGCGTTACAGGACAGGAAAAATCCTCTTTACTGCAGGTTCAGGTGCTCACACCGACTGAATGGAAAGCCTTTGTGGAGAAACTGCACAGGCACAGCTGTGGTGGTATATCCACGCCAAACCTTGTGAGAATAAATCAAACCTTGCATGACAAGACACGGCACTGCTGTGTGTGGGTGTTTCAGGTTTCAGGTTCAAGTTTGACTTTATTTAGAGCCCAAAATAGAGCCGTGTCCCAGTTTCAAAGGGCTGTACACGCCCACAGGTTTAAAACAAACAAAACAGGACGACACCGCCTCATTTAACAATCATGGCAGGTGGGAAAAAACTCCAGAGAATACTCGCTGATGAAATATGAAGGAGGCAATCTTGAGAAGGACCACAGGCAGAGGGGACCCCCTGCTGGCCATACATGTGTGCAACAGGTGCTGCCTGAGTGGGCAAATCAGGGTGTGTTCAGACCTGTGACTCGTTTGCTTTGTTCTGATTAAGGGGCTAAAACAGCTGTTCTCTCACTGGTCATAAATCCTGGAAGAAAACCCCCCACTTCTTCTTCTTCTTCTTCTGTTTCGTCTTCTGCTGCTGTTTCTTTCTTTCTTTCTTTTCTTTTTTTTTTTTTTTGGTTGAAGGTTGGTAACCGGGTGCATTACTGCCCCCCCTCTATTGAAGGCTGAACCACAGTTGTGAGCAGGCCCAAACAGAATCTGATCGATCTGAATCGATGAAAAATCCCCCCTGACTGTGGCTAATGTCATGTCGTGAGGTGGAACAACAGGGGAGAAAACAACCTGTTGTAACAACTAAAAGATGTGGAAAATCAAATGTACAGCAGATGAGCTGAGGCGACGCGGATTGCTGCCAGAGAGAGGATATATGAATCTGCCAGTGATGTTTATGAGAGCGGGGGAGAGTTGGACTGTAAAGTCTGTCAGCACTCGGTGGATTATCTGAGGAGACAGATTATCTGAGGAAACAGAGCACTGTGGAGCATCTAAAGTCCCACAGACTCTGCATAGCGGTGACATCATGCATGCAGCCCAGTCTCCTGAAGCAGCCAATCACGATCGAGGTGTCAGAGCCAGCCAATCATCTCCTCATCCCTGAACACACCTATTTACAGAAAGAGTGGCAGACATACCTGTACCTGGCATACAAAGTATATAACAATTAACATTAAAACACAATTACGACAATTACGAATTAAATAGATTTGGCTGTGACTTTAGTTCAGTGCAGCTGAATAAATGAGCTTTGGCCTTATGCAGATGAAATTTACCTGTTTCAAAATAACATAATTATCTACAATTTTTCTCCGAATGCTATCACTTCCTCTTCAAAAGGGAAGGTCGTCATGTCAATAGGCATCTGCTCTTAATTTATTTGTCTGCTGTTTGATGAATACTGTGAAATAAATAAGATGTCTTACAAGCAAGATGTTGGTCCCCTTAAAATGAGGTAAACATTAATGTGTTGATAACAATCAGCTATTACACTCGTTCAACTAATCACAAACAGTTCATGGACTTTATTTAACACTTCAGCTCTCTGGTGGGGAGCAGCTGTAAAAGCAACACTTTCTGAGGGATGGGGCCTACAATAAAAACAGTTCTTGCACCATCATGTGGTGAATCAGCGCAACAACACCTCTATACAGCTACAATGACATGTAGGGCTCTAGTTTCGCAGACCAGGCGAGGCGGGGGCGTAGCGCAGATGCGCTTCGCCAACTGGGTGTGGCCAGGCGGATTTTCCAAGTTTGGCACGCAGTTCTCGGTGGCGCAAGTACTCCGCCGTTCCTCCTACCGGCGCAAGGGAGGAGAGAAGGCGTGGAGTGGGTTTGACACAGCCGATTCACATGTAACCAATCAAATGAGCCCCTGTCCTTGCCTTTAAAATGCGCTGCGCGAAGGCGTAATGAAAGTTTACACAGCTGACATGGAGGTCTATTGCCGCGGGCGGAGCGGAGCTCAGGAGACAGGCGCGGAGCGGAGACCGGCGAGCAGTGCGGACACGTCACCAAAACCTCACAGGCAGGCTTCCGGAATTGTCAGGCACATGAACGATGCAATAAATACCGAAAAAAACACTATTCAATGCTACGATCACAATCAGCACATACATATATCTCCATATCAACTGTCCCGTCACAACTGATGTCAGATCAAAGGAGATTGGCACCGTTTGTGCTGATCGTGAGGTTTTGGTGATGTGCGCCAGCCAGCCAAACTTCCACTGCGCCGGCTCCGCTCCGCCTTGCGCTGAAAGTAGACGTGGTTTCAGATTGCGAGCTTTTGGCGCACCTCGGCGAAGCCTTTTGGCACGAAACTGTCACTGCGCCAAGCCGAATCTGTCGACACCTCCCCCCGCTGCGCTGCCACTCCCATCTCGGCGAACCTCCGCCTGCGAAACTTGGACACTGTCCGCCTCTGCCGCTTTGCCGGTCGAAACTAGCTCTGCGCGGGGTTCGCCTCACTGCGCCACCCCGCGCTGCGCTGGGAAACTAGAGCCCGTAGTCTCAGTCCGTACCACTTACGTAACATTTACCAGGACTGTAAAGACACACACACACTGGGAGAACAAGTAGTCTAAAAGTAAATTCATGTTATTTGATTGCAAAGTCAAATTAATGTGATAAAGACAATTAGTCTGTTACAGATCACAGTCTGAATGTGACTATGTATCGAGCCTCAACTCCATATAAACTCTTTTCACCCTCGTTTCACCAAACTGGAAACAAAACCAAACCAGCGCCAAATCATCAGAGAGCCGCTGTGCTGACCTTTCATTACTGACTTTGGATATCTGAACATTATCCAGACTATTAAGGCTGCATTTGTTCTTTTAATCAAAACCTTTACAGCATAAAACAATGAGCTGCAAATACATAACCTGATGAGCTCCGCATTTTAGATCTGTCTTACACCTGCGTTCTAGCTGCACTTTGACTTACACTATATTACCAAAAGTATTCGCTCACCCATTCAAATGATCAGAATCAGGTGTCCTAATCACTTGGCCTGGCCACAGGTGTATAAAATCAAGCACTCAGGCATGCAGACTGTGAAACAAGACATTTGTGAAAGAATGGGCCGCTCTCAGGAGCTCAGTGAATTCCAGCGTGGAACTGTCATAGGATGCCACCTGTGCAACAAATCCAGTCGTGAAATTTCCTCGCTCCTAAATATTCCACAGTCAACTGTCAGCTCTATTATAACAAAATGGAAGCGTTTGGGAACAACAGCAACTCAGCCACGAAGTGGTAGGCCACGTAAAGTGACGGAGAGGGGTCAGCGGATGCTGAAGCGCATAGTGCAAAGAGGTCGCTGACTTTCTGCACAGTCAATTGCTACAGAGCTACAAACTTCATGTGACCTTCAGATTAGCCCAAGTACAGTACGCAGAGAGCTTCATGGAATGGGTTTCCATGGCCGAGCAGCTGCAGCCAAGCCACACATCACCAAGTGCAATGCAAAGCGTCGGATGCAATGGTGTAAAGCACGCCACCACTGGCCTCTAGGGCAGTGGAGACGCGTTCTCTGGAGTGATGAATCACGCTTTTCCATCTGGCAATCTGATGGACGAGTCTGGGTTTGGAGGTTGCCAGGAGAACGGTACATTTCAGACTGCATTGTGCCGACTGTGAAATTTGGTGGAGGAGGAATTATGGTGTGGGGTTGTTTTTCAGGAGCTGGGCTTGGCCCCTTAGTTCCAGTGAAAGGAACTTTGAATGCTTCAGGATACCAAAACATTTTGGACAATTCCATGCTCCCAACCTTGTGGGAACAGTTTGGAGCGGGCCCCTTCCTCTTCCAACATGACTGTGCACCAGTGCACAAAGCACGGTCCATAAAGACATGGATGACAGAGTCTGGTGTGGATGAACTTGACTGGCCTGCACAGAGTCCTGACCTGAACCCGATAGAACACCTTTGGGATGAATTAGAGCGGAGACTGAGAGCCAGGCCTTCTCGACCAACATCAGTGTGTGACCTCACCAATGCGCTTTTGGAAGAATGGCCAAAAATTCCTATAAACACTCTCCTCAACCTTGTGGACAGTCTTCCCAGAAGAGTTGAAGCTGTAATAGCTGCAAAAGGTGGACCGACATCATATTGAACTCTATGGGTTAGGAATGGGATGGCACTTCAGTTCATAGTATGAGTAAAGGCAGGTGAGTGAATACTTTTGGTAATATAGTGTATGTTGTTTCATTTATGACTGTCTTGTACACTGGCTGACCCGTGGTGTTTGAAAAAGCATGGCTAAAGTGCCCCTAAAGTGCCAAAAATGAGAGGATGTGCCCCATGGTCTGCCGTTCACATAGGAAAAAAGATCTAATGTCCTCTAGGGTGCAATAAATAAGTAATAATACTAATAAATAATAATAAATGAGGTGCTCCTCTAATGGAGTGGTGCCCCTCCAGTGGATAAAATGTGCTGCAGTGCTGTGAAGGCCCTGCATGTGTGAGACTGTGGGAAGTTTCTTCAAGGAACAATTGTTCATTAATCGTAATCGAGGTAAAATGTTCAATTAATCGTGATTCCAATTTTTGCCATAATTGCCCAGCCCTAGTGTGAACTGCATGGAGATAACTGCAGATAAAGATAATTGCAGATGCTGATTATCAGCTGATCCGGGTTGTAAATATACTGTATATTTAAAGGAAACAATGTTACGGTTTTGTCAACAAATGTTTTTTGTCAAAACATTACTTTTTTCACCTACTGTATTTTGAATTGTGCACAGGTAGGCTACATTTGGAAATGACACTCAACAACAGCAAAAATAAATAAATAAAACCTTCAACTAGATGAAAAAAACAAGATTAATATAAACAAAACAAAAACATGTTGGTCCCTAAATGTAGGCCTATCACAAAAAAACACTGAAAAACGTATAAAACTTTTATAAAACTAGACTTGATGACGGGGTGGACAATGACAGGCTGGATGTTTTTGGCTGAAGTTTGCATTTAATGAGCACATGGTGGGCCATTAGCTAGCAACATGTATCAGTTAGGAAGGTGACTCTGTATACTTTAACAAACATATTTTGAATTTCTGAAAAGCATTTATATAGATTCATTTTTTGCAATGACAGGGTGGACACATTAAGATTGAACACATTCAAGTTCAATCATAAAATGATGAAAATGTCAAAATATAAATGTTTATATGTACTTTCTCTGCAGGAGCTATTCTTCACTCCATTTGTAAAAGACAAAGCAGTGGTAGTGATGTCACTGATTACAGCAGGTGGTTTCTTTTAGTGGCAGTAACCGCCTAATGACGGGGTGGACAGCAAATCTAGGGACACATGCAAAACGTTTATTATTATTATGAAATTAGACCATAAATGATCCAATTGACTCATTTTATTCAAGTACTTGATGAGAGCAACAAGAGCATGTAAAAGGTTTGTACATTGTATATCATTTATCTACTTATTTCACTCAGTGAAGTTAGTAGAGAGGAGTTTGGGACATGGCAAAATCACATGCATCTAATCATAGAACATTTTTTTAAAATATGAAAAACACCCTTTTAAAGATGTATCTCTGCACCAATGTGTGTTTAAATGTTTGGCCATTTATAATAAACCCTCAGAGTTTTGTTATTTTGCAAATTTTTCATGAAAAGTGAGTGATTTCTGCCTGGGACACCAAATGGTACCCTATATTGATATTGATTCAGATATCAATAGATCACCAGGCGATTTCACTGATTACCTCACCTTGTATCAGAAAGGAGGAACCAATCAGTGAAATCACCTGGTGGAGGTTTCGGTTGGAATGAAAACCTGCAGCCTCTTGGCCCTCCATGGCACCAGTTTGACAACCCTGTCTTAAATGAATAAGGCTGTAATATGCAGAGTACAACATTTTTCATTCAGTGTAATGTGTTTGTATTTAATAAATGAATTGATTGGAATCCTTTTGACTAAAGTCTTCTTCAAAGTCACTGTTCTCCATTTTACATGTTGGTGTATCATTACAACGATTCTGAAGCCATTATTTTAAGGCAAAATTGTTACATAATGTTGCTTTGATAAAACCATGAATCAAATCATTCAATTAGTAAAGTAGTTCAAAAACATTCACACTAAGGGCAACATCAGCAATTATAAACAAAAACACAGACTGTAAACCATTTATCGAACCAATAACTGACAGCAGTCAATGTCAGACAACCATACTGTAGCAGTTACATAGTGTTTCTGTAGTGCTGATAAAATGTTTTACAGCTTGAATTAAAACAAAACACCTTGCACTCTCAGGAAATATTATGCCCTACTCCCTTTAAGAAATATGACATTATTAAGTCCATCAAAGTGTTCAGTATCCTCTAGACCAGGGGCCCATTGCACAAAAGTAGGATTCAGACATCCAGGATAAATGACTGAGCTGAGTTCAACGACTCCAAAACAAGAGTGTCCAGGCTTAACTGGTTGCACAAAGACCAAGCCAGGATGAGCAGACACGGATTCATCAAGCCAGCTGAAACCAATCTTGTATCAGTGCGCGCATGCAGCTTCCTCATATAGACCGTGCCACTGATCACAGATTCACCGATTCACCATGGCAACCAGAGCGGCGTACTTTTCCCCGTCGGAGGCAGAAATCCTCATGGAGGCATACAAGGAGGTGAAGGATCAAATCAACAAGAAGGGCAACACGGCCACTGCTATAAACAACTAGAAAAAGCGTGGCAAAGTATTGCGGACCGCCTGAATGCGTAAGTAGTGCACAAATACACACTCGCTGCTCCGCTGGAACCATCACAATTACAATCCAAATAGTTAATTAACATCTCTGAAAACGTAATTGTACTCTGATTATTAATCAGTTGAAATTGTAAGTGAAATTGACTGCACATGTGAGTGAAATTGTGTAAATGTAGCTCCATCAGACTGTATAACTCTTTGATAAATAGATGAGCTCACTGACGTAATTGAATTTCCCTTTGGAATAAATAAAGTTCCTCTTATCTTATCCTTATATTTGCTCCTCATGCTTCGAAATGTGCAACTTGGTCAGATCTCCTAGCCTGCAATTTTTGGTTGTGATTGCAGTTACCATGGCAACATAAATTGCGATTTAATTTTCCCATAGGAAATGAATGGGGACTTTGAAGCCACATATCTCGGTCATAAGGTCACGCAGAAATGTGAATCAAACTTTAAAAAGGTGACCAGGACTATTTTTGGTGTAAGGGGTATTTTCAAACACCTTAGCGTTAACAGTTTAAAGTTTGACACATTTTCCTGCCTTTTTTTCAGTTTTCAATGTGTGTGTATGTGGAAGTCGTTGAGCAGCTAGCGTGGGCTCTAACTGACAGAGTGGGGAGCCGGGGTGAGGATTATCCAAAAAAATAAAACGTAAATCGCCATCACAGGCACATAGTTGGAGGTATGCATGCCATTTTTCCCAAAGTGGTAGAGATTCATGTCCTCTCTCACACGATGCATCGACTTTTACTGTGAGACCAACAGAATTTGAATGGCAAGCCTACTAAGACAACATGTCCCTTGGTTTTCCCCAATAGGCTTCAATGTTATTTTTCAGGAGAAGAACAGAGCCGTTTCTGTTTTTCAGTGTTTTTTACATCGCTCTCCTGTCCACATTTTAGACCCCAGGAGCACAAAAAAATACACGGTGCTTCAGGAACCCCTTGTGGCACTCAGGGTCTGCTTGGTTTTCTGATAGGAGTTACCATTTTGGCACAAATTGGCCCAGAGTAAGTGCTTCGCCAAGCACAAAATCTGCTCTGTGACCGGCATTTCTGTTACGTTGCCTAGCAACAGAGGTGCACTTCACACTGCTCTTCTGTAAAATTTCAGTTTGCTACTAACTCCTCCCCCAGTTTCAAAAAAACCTATGACATTATTATTATGAAAACATGCGTCTCAGTCGGGATCCCAAAAAACTGCGCAAATTCATTCATTCATTCATTCAACCTTTATTTGGATTCAAAGAATCATTGAGAGCAAGCCCTCATTTACAATGATGCCGAATGAACAACAACCAAAAAAACAATATGGAATTACAATAAATAATAGAATAAAACAGGGATTAAAACAAAATAAAACAGGGATTAAAACAGAAAAAAAACGAAATAAAACAGAATAAAACAGGAACAAAATTAAAAGCAGTTACAATCATGAGTAAAATAATCAGCAATCAAAGATTTGAACTGGTTGAGGTGTACAAGTGATTCAAGCTTCAAGTCACATTGCAACGTGTTCCAGCTGTGAGCTGCACAGCAGCTAAAAGCAGTTTTTCCAAGTTCAGTACGTGGGCGCAGTACTTGGAACAACAAAAAATTGGAAGAGTGTGTGGAGTAATTCCTACTGGACCACCTCAATAGGTTGCTTTCACATGACGTCACATTGCTGCATCGTGAGAGCGCGAAATTCAGATGGAGGGCAGGAACTGAAGTAGCTTAATTACTGAGGATCTGCTGTCTGAAAAAATGCCCATGTTTTGTGTAGTTTATGGCTGCTCCAAACGTTCTAACCGAGAAAAGGAAAAGGGGTTTTATAGAGTACCAAAGACTGTCGTTCACAAAGGTGAAAAATGTAAAAAGCTCACAGAACAACGCCGTAAAAAGTGGATTTTAAATCTACGTCTGCGGTCGGGAGGAGCAGAGTCTGCTAATGCCCGTGTCTGCAGCGACCACTTCGTCAGAGGTATGTTAGCCAGCTAACTTGGTTTTTGTGGCTGTGTTTATATACCACTATGTTGTTGTTAAATGCTCATTTACTTAGTAATGATTATTAAGTTACCGGTAGTCTAATATGGACTTCATTGGGTCTTTTTAGGCTGCCCTAGCGCTTTGGGTGACGTTGAGTCGGTAGACTGGGCTCCGACGGTCAACCTCGGTTCCCAAAAAACTAAAACGACTGTCAGGCTAACGTCGTCGTTAAGATGTGTTGCATGTTTGTTGACATTATAGCCGCTACTGCTAGCTGCTAGCATCTTAAAACATAGAACAAACACTCACTCTGGCAAAGACCAAACAATAATCATCGTGGAGCCGTTTGGTACCGAGGTTGTGGACCCACCCACAGACAAAAAAAGTTATATGCCTCCAGACTTTTATAGGCTTTCATCTGCTGTCTGGTGTAGTATGATGTCTGAAGGACCAGATAGTTAGTGATATCGACAGCCTTGATTGTCGGCAAATCTTTAAGTTCTGTCGAAAACTCACTCATCTTCATGAGATTCGGGTCACGTCCAACATATTTGTTAATTAATTGATTGTATCTTTGTCTTGAAACTGGATCTAAATCCGTACAATACAGATTCTCTGCAACGGTTTCCTCCATAGATGTTCTCTCCATTTTTACTTCCTGCCCTCCATCTGAAATCGCGCCGCCTTCACGCGTCATCATAACCACGTGACTGAAACCCAGCTATAGAGAGCTCAAATAATGAGGAAGCCTTCCAATGAGGGCTTTATAAATGAAAACAAGCCAATGCCTATTCCGTCTGACAGACAGGGAAATCCAGCCAAGTTTATCATACAGGACACAATGATGGACAAAATAACTGTCACCAGAATTTGAATGGCGAGCCTCTAAAGACAACATGCCCCTTGGTTTTCCCCAATAGGCTTCAATGTTATTTTTCAGAAGAACAGAGCCATTTCTGTTTTTCACTGTTTTTTACATCGCTCTCCTGTCCACATTTTAGACCCCAGGAGCACAAAAAAACACACGGTGCTTCAGGAACCCCTTGTGGCACTCAGGGTCTGCTCGGTTTTCTGATAGGAGTTACCATTTTGGTACAAATTTTGTGCTTCGCCAAGCACAAAATCTGCTCTGTGACCGGCATTTCTGTGAATGTTGCCTAGCAACCTAACTGCACTCTAAAGGGGCTTTCACATAGCGGGCGCTCAGCGCCGACCTCGGCGGCGTAGCCATTCATTGTGTATGTGGTCGCTGGGCGCCACGGCGCTCTGCTCTGCACCGAGGAGGGCCCAAGTTGAAAAATTTCAACTTGGGCGCTGCGCCCTGTGACATGACCGCTCTGACTCGTTTTCCTGCTGCCCTGTGCTTCCTTTGGTTCTCCCACCATTGCTCTTTCTTTTTTGAAGCTTTAGCATCTGACAGGGAGCTGATTGGTGGGTGGTCAGGATTTGCACCCAAGGCTGCTAGCTTTCTTGTCTTATAGCTGAACTGCAGATTTGATATAGTTACTGATATGAACACACTTTCAGTAATACACATTATAATGCAGATCTTGATACTGAAATTCTAAATACCTTTCTCGTCTCTTTTAGCATCTGTGTATGAGCTACTGGGTCTGCATTTATCTTCTGTCTATGCTTGGCAACTGCCGCTTTGTTGGAAGGCATCTAAAAGAAATCAATAAAAGTGATTTAATATAACACCAAAAACTTCACCAAAAGCGTCACTTGCAGGTAAGAATGTTTTAAATAAAAATTGTTAATTTTGTAACATTTGGCCCTAGTATGCAGGTCTATGCTCATGCCAGGTAATACTACCGTCTTGGCTCACTGACATGGCACAATGTACAAGACCAGTGGTAGACTCAGGTTGAAGAACAGAAGTGAAAAAATAAAAAGGGCACCTGCTGCACGACAGGCGGTCCCACCTACGATGCATCATTCATCAGGAACAAACAATTTTTGTATTATAATAACTGAAAATAACTGTTTGAGCCATAATGTAGTTTCATGTTTGTCTTATTTTACTTTATCCATCTGACACACTGACTGTATGTGTATACATGCAGTTCTTACACTGAACACAAGGGGGGATAATTAACTTAAGGAAGTGCATATAGTTCAGCTGGTGATGATGACAGGTGTGTGAGACGGCAGGCAAACAGTTTTTTGACTGTCTCTGTAGGCAGCGTAGAAGTTTTTTATTTACTCAGATGTTTAAGTTCATGAATGGAAACTTTATTGTTTGGACTGAATATGGACAATTGTGTGATACCTATGTTAAGGTGAGCATTCGTCGTGGTAAATAAATGGATCAACAATCCAAAGACATACACTGGACTTTGGTTTATTTAAATAGATTGTTTAATTGAAAGTCACTACAGTAATTACTGTATACTGTACTGTACATAATGTTGTTATAGCTGCATTACAAAAGAACACAGCACTACCAGCAGCCCTCTCGCTTTGAATGGAATTAACCCACCACAACATCAAGCAAAGAAGATATATTGTTCTTCAAACTGAAGGATAGTTCCAGTTATAAAAACCAAATATAAAAACTAGGCAATTCATTTTCAATTTCAAATCACTTTAGTTGTCCCCGAGGGGCAATTTAAAAGGACAGTAGTTTAAAAACAAGACAAAAAACACAAACAAAAACACAAACAGCACACACTGCAACAGGCATCATTCACAGAAAGGCAGATAAAAACACATGAAAATAATTTATAAAGTGCTTAAGTTAAAGTGCATTGAGTTCATGTAGCTGCCTTTACATGCACAAGGCACTTTTTAATGAGCATGCACCAGACTCCCTGTGATAATCTTAACTAAGGCATATGTAACGACTGGTTGCTATAACAGAACCAGTTATTAAAGTAAAGTAAATAAAATTAAAATCTAAGTGTGGACCAGTTAATAAGAAGATCAAGTTCGCTCGGGAGAAATGGGTGCGAGTAGAAGAAAAAAAAAACCAAACAAACAACAACACCAAACGAGATCACCGTTATGGTAAAAGTAAAAGATTAATGAAATTTATTTTTCTCAGCTTCTTCTTCTTTCTCTGATTTCTTTCTATCAAACTGACATAACAACAAAACCACATTTAACCCAAAATAAATAAATATAAAAGATGAATAAATAACCCTTTTTTTTCTCTTTCCACCGCTCAGGTAAGTATCTAATTTGTTGAATATTAATTTAGGTCTAATATTAAATGTTTAATTTATTTCTATTTGATTTAAATATTTTGTTACTACTAATTATGTTGTTATTAAACTATTTATTCCTATTTTCTGATGTTTAAACTCTATTTTGTTACCTGCAGGTGGTCTGTCTCACTTTCTAATCAGTAAATAAATAAGGAAAATGGGGGGGGGGGTGACAATGAGGACAACAATGATCAGGCACACACACACAAGCTTGCTCGCTTGCTCATTTGTTCACTCGCTCGCTCGCTTACTCGTTCACTTGCTCACTTCTGGCCTTGAAAGCACACAGCCAATACAAATAATCACTAATATGCTAAACACTGCTTCTAAATTCTCTAAATTATCTTATTATCGTTCGATTAATATTATTTATATTATTAGTATTTCAATAAACAAGACAGAAAAATATATATATACACTATAGGCTACTATTACATTCGTCATTCATATTTTCAGTTAAAGGATTTTTTTTTAAACCCACACAAACTTCATAAATCTTCTTATCATCAATTATCTTTTTCTTTCACCATATGAAACATAAAAACATACCAAAGCTACACTGATCTATATTTACAACCCGGATCAGCTGATAATCAGCTGATCCACAGCACCGGCATAAAGCCGGTTAAAAACAGCACTAAATTCCATTTCAGTTCGCGTCAAAACAAACGGCCAGCAATGGCCACCAATGTTAACTGTTGCTAACAGCTGCTAATACTTTAGAATGGCACAACGCTAAATTCTATTTCAGTTAGCACCAATACAAACGGCCAGCAATGTCCACTAATGCTAACTGTTGCTAACAGCTGCTAATACTTTAGAACAGCCCCATCTTAAACATAAAAACACACCAAAGCTACACCGATCTACACTATATTACCAAAAGTATTCGCTCACCCATTCAAATGATCAGAATCAGGTGTCCTAATCACTTGGCCTGGCCACAGGTGTATAAAATCAAGCACTCAGGCATGCAGACTGTGAAACAAGACATTTGTGAAAGAATGGGCCGCTCTCAGGAGCTCAGTGAATTCCAGCGTGGAACTGTCATAGGATGCCACCTGTGCAACAAATCCAGTCGTGAAATTTCCTCGCTCCTAAATATTCCACAGTCAACTGTCAGCTCTATTATAACAAAATGGAAGCGTTTGGGAACAACAGCAACTCAGCCACGAAGTGGTAGGCCACGTAAAGTGACGGAGAGGGGTCAGCGGATGCTGAAGCGCATAGTGCAAAGAGGTCGCCGACTTTCTGCACAGTCAATTGCTGCAGAGCTACAAACTTCATGTGACCTTCAGATTAGCCCAAGTACAGTACGCAGAGAGCTTCATGGAATGGGTTTCCATGCAGCTGCAGCCAAGCCACACATCACCAAGTGCAATGCAAAGCGTCGGATGCAATGGTGTAAAGCACGCCGCCACTGGCCTCTAGAGCAGTGGAGACGCGTTCTCTGGAGTGATGAATCACGCTTTTCCATCTGGCAATCTGATGGACGAGTCTGGGTTTGGAGGTTGCCAGGAGAACGGTACATTTCGGACTGCATTGTGCCGACTGTGAAATTTGGTGGAGGAGGAATTATGGTGTGGGGTTGTTTTTCAGGAGCTGGGCTTGGCCCCTTAGTTCCAGTGAAAGGAACTTTGAATGCTTCAGGATACCAAAACATTTTGGACAATTCCATGCTCCCAACCTTGTGGGAACAGTTTGGAGCGGGCCCCTTCCTCTTCCAACATGACTGTGCACCAGTGCACAAAGCAAGGTCCATAAAGACATGGATGACAGAGTCTGGTGTGGATGAACTTGACTGGCCTGCACAGAGTCCTGACCTGAACCCGATAGAACACCTTTGGGATGAATTAGAGCGGAGACTGAGAGCCAGGCCTTCTCGACCAACATCAGTGTGTGACCTCACCAATGCGCTTTTGGAAGAATGGTCAAAAATTCCTATAAACACTCTCCTCAACCTTGTGGACAGTCTTCCCAGAAGAGTTGAAGCTGTAATAGCTGCAAAAGGTGGACCGACATCATATTGAACTCTATGGGTTAGGAATGGGATGGCACTTCAGTTCATAGTATGAGTAAAGGCAGGTGAGCGAATACTTTTGGTAATATAGTGTATATCGGGAATGTTCGCAGTTTAGACTAAGCCAGTGTACCTTACCTTAACAACACGTGGCTTTTTTTCTTTTCCTTTTTTTTTTTTTTTTTTAAAACCTAACTTATCTAACAGTTAGAAGCGCATGTGCTGGCAATATTCACGCCCATTTCGCATAAGGAGATGATGGTCATTCAAGTTGCATATGTTTCCGTATTTCCCAAAGTAACTGCAGTGCCCGTTCTTGGCTGAACGGTTACCTCCGCCATAGGTTCTCGACAACCACTCATCCCGAAAACGGCACGGGCGACTCTGCACAAAATCTTACACAATTAAGGGAATTGGTTGGTCTTTTAAATTTATACACGCTCAAAAATGCCGCCTTTATCTGGGAAGCCGTGTTTGGCCAGTAATATCCGCGAAACTATTGTTTCTAGTTTCAGTAAACATTGAACGATGGAAGAGGAAGATGTTTTTCAGAAGTTTTTATTGCGTGCCTACTTTTTCTATGGCCCTAGATTTGGGGAGGGAAAAAAAAACGAAATTCCTTTTTTTTTTTATTAAGTATACGTTGTTTACATGGATAATAATAATAATAATAATTTTGAAATGTACCTTTGTCCACAATTAATAACTTCCTTAATATGTATCTTGTTTTAGGGTTTTAACCAATGGCCTGATGGCAAAATTTAACATGAAGGGTGGTGGGCCAATCGAGAAGCTGCCTTTTGAGAAGACCAGGCTATTCACAGTCATGAAATAAGAAATAAGTAGGGTGGCTTCCCATTGTTTTGTTTTTTGTTGTTGTTGCTGTTGTTATTTTTAAGGTATCTTTAAGTTTTTAATTTTTTAAATTTTTAATTATTGTAAATCTTGTTCTTGTTTTCCTGTTAAATATTGTATTATTTCATTATATATTTTTTTTGTATTGTTTTAAAATGATCCTAATTTGAAGTGTTATATAATTTATATCTTCTATCATTGTTTTTGTTTAGTGTTTTAGAAGTTCTAATAATAAATTCTTTACATTTAATCTGTCTGGATGGTTTTCCTTGTATTTGAATAAATAGAATCCTCAGTCCATTATTTTTCAGTCTGTTAGATGTATATAGTAGTTGTTCAGTAGCTGTGTCTAACTGATGGCTAAGCTGCATTTGGGCGACGGTTAGACGTCTACTAAATTTTCACTGACAGCCCAAATTTTGCCGTGTTTTAGCCTAGATGTTATTTTGGCCTCTATTAGACGTATATATGTAGTCGTTCATTGGACGTCTAATTGAATATCTTATCTTATCTCTCTTATCTTTTTGCTAATTCTCTGTTAATTATCTGGTCATGTTTTTCTAACCTTCTGTTAATTTTTTGCTAATTGGCAAATCACATTTTTTTCCATGTTTTTGACAGAAACCAAGTGAATCTGCTCCGGTTTCAAAGGACTAAACAATTTATCACAAACAAAAATATCTTTTTTTCATATCAGGGTCCCAAGGACAAAATGGGGGTTCATAGCATATTTATTTATTTATTTATTTATTGTTTTAATTGTCTGGGACAGTACCCATTTAGTCAACAGTTAAAAAACTGCAAATGAGCCAGAGTTAGCCACAGAGGCTAATTTTCATCTATTGTCCCTGGCCAGAACAAAATAACATGTTAGAATAAAATAACATGCCATACCATCAGAGAATAAGCAAATCAACTAAAATAACAATCACTACAGCATGGATAATCACAGCAACATAGATTCAACACAGGACAGTACAGCTGCACACATTAGGCAGTGAAAACAAAGGCTAAGATGATAAGAGGCAAAAGGACGAGACAAAGTCAACTTGGGGGTCCGAAACAGGGAACACGTTTGAAAGCACCTGAGCTCACCTGTCGGTCCAGTCATTTTTCTGTTTCTTCTCAGCCGGTTTTGATCATTGACGACGAACATTCAGGCTGTTTCTGCATCATTCTACATTCAGTGTAACAGTTAAAACTCACTGTGTTGGACAGATCCTGGAGCTGCCTTACAAAGGGAAGGACCTCAGCATGCTCATCTTCCTGCCCTATGAGATGGAGGACGACACAACTGGTCTGGAGAAGGCAAGAGGCACACGCACACGCACACACACACACACACACACACACACACACACACACACACACATATTCATAGATGCAAACTTAATTGGTGACATTGTATCCATTGCAGCTGGAGAAGGAGCTGACCTACGAGAAGTTTGTGGAGTGGACACAACCACACAAGATGTACACAGAGGAGGTTGACGTGGGCCTGCCCCGATTCAAGATGGAGGAGTCGTACAACCTGAAAGACAACCTCACCCGCATGGGGATGGTCGACGCCTTTGATGTTAGAATGAGCGACTTCTCTGGTAGGACGTGTGGCTGGACCTCCATCAGCCATTCACATAATCAACTGAAGAGCGGGCAACAGAGCATGCAGCCAGTCTAGTCCTGACTCTAAAAAAATGTCCGCCACTGTGAAGGAAATGCATGACAGCTGACGAAATAAAATCCTGAGGGGGGTTAAATCAGTCAGCATGCATATTGATTATTGTGTACAATTTATCATGGTACAGCTAAACAGCTGAGGAATTACAAATAAGTTTCCAAATTCTTAAATATCAATGCTAAAATGTGGGATACATGAGTATATCATTAGGTACACTTCATATTTTGTGAGCCTGCTCTGTTAATTTTCCTGTTCGATGGTTTCCTGTATTCTCTGGTGTCCAATATTATTCTAATCTATTGTTTAACTTTTTCCTCTTTCTTCTTTCTGCTGTCAGGCATGTCTCCGGCCAACGACCTGGTGCTGTCCCAGGTGGTGCACAAGGCTTTTGTGGAGGTCAACGAAGAGGGAACCAAGGCTGCCGCCGCCACTACTTCCAACATAATGTTGTGCTGCGGCATTCCCACATTCATCGCAGACCACCCCTTCCTCTTCTTCATCCGACACAAACCCAGCATGAGTGTCCTGTTTGCTGGCCGATTCTGCTCGCCTGCCTGAGCACTGCAGTGCTTTCTCAGCCAGGCAGTATCTGTGTGTGTGCATGTTCCTACATTGATGGACTTCCGACAAGACAGTGCAGCTGTCAAGACAGGCCAGAAAGGCGCCTTTAAATAAAATGTATTATTATTATTATTATTAGTTCCACATTTTGGCTATTTACCAAAAGTTAATTACACCAACATTTAGAGATATCCTGATAACAAAGAACAAACCCTGTCCACCTTTATTGGAGGGTGTAATAAATATTTGTATCATTATCATTTGGGCAGGATGAAGATAAACTGGAATTTGAAAGTTTGAACTGAACCTCAAACTCAAAGAGCTGTTAAATGTTTCGCCCTGCTCAATAAAACCTTTCTCTCACTGAGGTGGTAACTATTGTGCTCTTGTGTCCTGATGTACATTAGGTAGTATTATATATTTTATATAAAGTTTAAATAACTAACAGTGCATGCCTTGTAAGATGGAAGGACAATGTACAGAAAGCTGCGTGTGGTTAGGAAATCCACAATATATATACACTACTCACAAAAAGTTAGGGATATTTGGCTTTTGGGTGAAATTTATGGAAAATGTAAAAAGTTCACGCTACAGTGATATTATATCATGAAAGTAGGGCATTTAAGTAGAAGCATACACTGGTGATTTCCTCATCTCAAACAATTTCTAGAAACAAAAGCCAACAACAGTGGTGGATATACCACAACAAAAAATGTCAGTGTCAATAACTTGTCATGTGCCCTTGAGCATCAATTACAGCTTGACAACGACGTCTCATGCTGTTCACAAGTCGACTTATTGTCTGCTGAGGCATGGCATCCCACTCTTCTTGAAGGACGGCCCTCAGGACATTGAGGTTCTGGGGTACAGAGCTCCGAGCCTCTACACGGCGACTCAGCCGATCCCATAGGTTTTCTATGGGATTCAGGTCTGGAGAAAGCGCAGGCCACTCCATCTGAGGTACCCCAGTCTCCAGCAGCCGTTCCCTAATGATACGACCTCGATGAGCTGGAGCATTGTCGTCCATAAAGATGAAATTAGGCCTGTGTTGTTCATGCAGGGGCACAATGACTGGATTAATGATGTTATTCAGGTAGCATGGGCTTGTCACTGTACCAAGTGTCGGGCAGTTCTGTACTGACGTGTCGTCTTGGTCTCATGATGTCAAGATGTGAACAGCATGATGAGGAGGACTGTTTAAATGCCACTTCTAATTGAACCAGGAAATTTATTGGTTGATTCATGGATCAAACACCTGATGTGAATTTTGCCGTTAAGCTCCTTGTTAGAGAACAGCAACTTGTGCAAAAAGTACTGAAACATTGAACAGTTGGACATGTGCATTCAAAAGTTTACAGAAGGTCACATTAAGTTCACCTGTAACGGTTATAATAGGATCATCCTGAAATTTCACCCGAAAGCCGAATATCCCTAACTTTTTGTGAGTAGTGTATATTGAGATACAGTATATACAGTAGCTATATCTATACAATTAAGATATGCAAACATACATTAACAGACTCATTTTGTGCTTACTCACATGTCCTGAACCAGTTTTCTCCCGCATGAAGGGACATCTGCGTATGAACAGGCTTAAAATCTCTGTATATTGTTTGGCTGAGGGATACCTTGGTTGGGGATAGAAATAATAGAATAAGTTGAACATGTTGTCTTAAAGTGCCATTATATGGAGTAATCTCAATTTAAAGCTACAATGTGCAGTAGTTTTCCATAATAATGATAAAAGTAACCTACATTGTTTGGCTGCTGAGGATGTCATACAGTGACAGATCATTTCTCCGAGGGGACAAAAGTTCTGGGTCCTTTGCCTCAAGTGTATCTTTTAATGCTTTGAGGAAAGCAAACTGACCCAGTGAAGCAGGTGCAGCTGTTTGCTCATCATGAGGTCTTTGTAATATGGAAAAATGCAAGAATATGTTAGACCGAGCTGTGTGAAATAGTAATGAACAGACTGTAACTAGTAGAGAAATAAAGTTTCCCCCACAAATGACCAGAATTACAGTATCTTGACAGCATTTTACCTGTTCCAATTTCTTGTTGTTGTTGACAATGATGATGATGCCAATGATGAGGATGACTTCAACTGCTCGAGATACTTGAGGAATTGTGCTTGTTTTTTTATTGATGGGATTAATCTCTCTGACATCCTCTCAGAGAGAATTTCGAGGGTTGCTCCATCAATATCATTCTCTTCAAAACAAAAAGGAATACAAGTTATTAAGTTATAACCCTCTTGCTCAAGCCAGTGGCACACTTCAGTTGTTGTTCAAACTGTGTAACTCATTCTACAAAAAAAAAAAAAAAAAAAAAAAAAAATCAAAACAAGAAACAAATGCATGCATTAAAATAGTCCACCTTTCACCATAAAAAGTCCTTAGCTAGAGTCAAGCTTGCTGAAATAAGAAATCATATTTAGCTTACCTTAATCCTCTGAAGTTTTTGATCTTCTGTCACTTCAGTCTGGCCTCTAACCACAGTAATCACGATTGATGTGTCACACCTGTTTTGCTGAGAAGGGCAGACCATGTGACGCAATCCACATTAAAACCAGCTATTAGCTCCCACATGGCCATTGGCAGGGTAGCCAGCTCCCTGGCCTGACACACTGAACCTCAGCCTTTCCTCTGGGAGAACGGGGTTCAAGTCCTGACATTATCATCCCACCAGCGCCTGCACTATCCATACTCAAGGAAAAATAGATGAGGATGGTTAACTGCCCACAGTCCAAAAAGAAAATACCATTTTCTTTTTTTCTTATTTTTCTTTTGATGGCTCATGAGCTCCTCCCTCCAGAGGTTGTAGTTGCATAGCATAACAATATAGCATGGTGGCTCAGTAGGTAACAGCAGGTAACAGTGCTATTTTGAAGATTGAGGGTTCAAGACAGGATAGAGGTCTATTCAACATGTATTGTTTAATTACATAGCAGTGGTGGATGAGTGGTATCACATTTATCTTTTACATGGGAGAGCAGGGTTCAAGACTCAGTGCTGGTACCCTGTTTAAGTGTCTTTTCAACAGCAAAATTCTCCCTGGGATGATTATATTTGTTTATTTGCCTCTTTATTGAGCAAGTTTAATTACATTAATGTAGGATGTAGGGTGAGGATCTTGTACCCATGCTTTCAACAATACTTGAAGAACTCTTTCCTCCACAAAGGGTTCTCTGGATCAAAACGGTTCTTACCAGAACCTTTAGTGTTACAAAGAACCCTTGAAAAACCCTTTCTTCAAAAAAGGGTTCTTCAGAAGCAAATGGTTCTGGGTAGAACCTGACCCCCTCATGAAGAACCCTTTTGGAACCCTTATTTCTAAGAGTGTAGTGGACACAGCTAGAAAGTGTTTTGGATGGTAAAATAACTGAATTCTGTGTTGCAATGTACAATTCAATATGCAATATGCGACAGAAACCAGAAAAAATCCATCAGTAACTTAAGCATTAATTGTCTGATTTGTAAATATTTAAAGAAATTATTATTGTCTAACTTAAATTTAGTTGCTAATGTTTCAAATGAGTCTATCCTAACATTTGTGATCATCTGTGCATATATTTGTAACCCTTTTCCTGCCCATTGTTCTAGTAGTTTATCCATTTTATTAGGTAAAAAGTCTGGGTCATTCGCCATCTCTCTCAGATATATGCATTCTCTGTCTAGTTTATATACTGATCGAATGTGTCTCCAGTTTATTAGTGTGTTTTCAACACATCTATTACTTCCGTTATATTTTTGCATTTCTTTTAACCCTAAGTAGGGTTAGGGTTAGGGCTAGCAACCTCTTCCGGTCGCTTGCTATTGAACAAGTGGGCGGAGTCAAACGTTTAGCTCCACCCACGCTGAGCCACTCCTCGATCTGCGGACTGCAGTCAGGGCTTACTCGCCCGCTTCGCCCATGCCTAAAACCGCTACTGAGTGTAATAATACTTAACTGTCATACTCCAGTTCATAAGAAGACCAGTGAGCTGACCTGACAAAGGCCTCAGCCGCCCGAAGTGTGCGGCTCACTTTGTTTGTAACTGAAGTTTAATCAACCCAGCACCCACCCTGATGTATGTGATCCGGCTCAAAAAATTTTGGATCTTAAAACAGACAGAAGTTTCTGGTCAGACAATTTTAGTTTTGTGTGTTAGGGGGAAAGGAAACCTGAAATGTAGGAGGTGGAGAAACCATTTAAAACTTTGTAACCACACAAAAGGATGTTTAAATTAATTCTTCTAGTGCTGTGCCCGTTAAAATGCAAATGTAGGCTAAATTCCCAAAAATTGAAATCTAAAGTGACATAACCACAACTGTCACGCTCTAGTTTAAAAAAATCCCAGTGAGCTGATCTGATGAAGGCCTCAGTGGCCCATAACGTCTTCTAATAAATACAAAAGTGCGCAGGCAAACTGAAGTTTATTCGACCCAGCAGAAACCCTGATGTGTGTGATCCCGCTCAAAAACCTTTAAATAACACCAGCACCACTGATTTATTACCTTTTATTGATACCTGCAATCAAATAGGTAAACCCTATCTGATTACCCAGAGAAAAGCATGGTGAGGTAGATAAAAAAAATCACTCCGTTTTAATCTGCATGACAGGAAACAGAAAAAAAAAAAAAAAAAAAAAAAACATTGACTCCTGCCAGGCTGTGAACCGCTACAAGGAATCTGTGTGTAATTAACTTGTCAGATGAAATGGAGGAGAAATGAAAACAACTAAATGCCATAAGTCATAATGGCTTATCATCTGATTTAGCTGCTGTCAGAGGGTAGAGGCGATCTTGGAAGAGGGATCGGAGTGATTACAGGATCTCTTCCAAATCCACTCTTGGTTCATTCAAATAAGAGAAACATAACAGCAGACTGAAAGAACGATTAGTAATTGACAATTACAAGAGAATTACAATGTCCAAATGAGAACAAAGGACAACAAATGAAATGTTTCAGTGTCATTTGTTATTTGTAGGATTTGTAAGAGCTCAATGACCCATTAAATGATTCTACATGGAGGTAACCGCAGAGCCAAAAATAACAATAACTGTGTGTTCTAGTTTCTACTAACACTCTCTGACGTGTTCATGCTGATGGAGGTGATAAAAAAAGTTTGAGGCACCAGATTGTTACGTCTCAATTTCCCCTACATCCTTACAGGAAGGAGAATACTTGGGTGTAATAAAAAAAAAAAAAAAAATCCAATTAAGTACATGGCCACATTGTTCATTAATGCAAAAGAAGGGTGGCCAATCCGTGTATCATTCGTTCTTTCTATTTTCAATTGCCAATCAAAAATTAAAAAATGAAAAAGTGACTGGTTATTTTGTTATTTGTTTTTTAATCTAACACCAAAATACAAAATATGCCTGGTTTTTCATAGTTCAATTTTAGGCTCGGATCAAAAATTCGAAATGGAAAAACGGGAATCAGGACTGAATTTGATTTTATTATTTAATTGGTCCGGTTTACGTGACCCAGAAGTTTGGCAATGAGCGGTAGCTCACAGCAGATCACAGCAGCCAGGTGCATTCAGTCCCGCCACCCTGATCACCGCCACCATGGATAGTTATTACGTGTTGTTTCGAGGACCAAAGCGTGTGACTCTAAAGAAGAGGACATGACAACAAAATATCCCTGCGCCAGTGTAAACGGAGATAGCGTTGCCTAGCAACCAAATCCTCTGCGCTCAACTTACTAGTGAGGTTCCATTTGTTTCAAGACTTTTGTTAACCAAATGTCAGACTTTGTAGTGAATTTTGATTTGCTGGGTGGCCTGAGCCTAGATGAGTGGTCGGAGGAGGTGCTTGGTGTCTGTTAAAAGACGCTGAATTCACCACCAGCAACAATGTTTTCACCGGTGTGGTAAAGAAACCAAGCCATAACCGAGGCAGACTGAAGATGAAGCACTTTCAGGCACGAAGTTCAAACACACCTTGGGGGCTTGTCTGTAAAGTCTGGTTTGACGTGCAGCTTCATGGGACGCAGGGCGAACAAGGGCAACCGCGAATTAAAGGCCGACTCCTTCAGCATTCGTCACGACGAAATGGCCTAAAATATGTCACCCTGAATGCACAAAAATCACAAACATGATGCCGAAAAAAACATAGAAAGCCTGCGGGGATTCATATATGAGCAGCCGGGCAACCCACTGTGTCCGGTGGCCTCCCTGGAGAAATAGCCTACCTCTCCCTGCTGCCTCCTGATCCACCTGCCTTTTATCTCCACCCAAAGCGGACACAGTGTGACAGCGCTGATGTATGGTAAATTAACCGTATACTTTTATTATTATTGTTATTGTTACATCCGACGTTAGGCATACGACACCACCGTCCCTGCAAAGAGAAGTCCAAACATAATTTAGCACTATTTTAACAATTGCACTATTAATGGAAATATCCAATTCAACATTAATGACGCCAAATAGCCTGATGTGACATGATGATGGCGCTAGATGGAAAAGCCATCTTAGCGTCTGTGTTGCTTGGCAACCGTTCTGTCCACTCTATCTTGCTTGGTGGAAGAATGAATAGTTCTCAGTTTTTCTTGTGTGTTTTTTTTATGGGCTATACGTAGGGTAACCGTTTTATAAAAGCAATAAGCCCCTTGAAGCCGTGATTTAGCCTACAGTGATTTTACAACTCCGCTGCGCGTCGTGCCTTAGATAACGCCCCTCAGCCGTTGTAAAATCACTGTAACCCACGGCTTCTCGGAGGTTATTGCTTAAATAATGTTGCACTTTCTGTTTGATCTAAGTATATTGTAACAGTGTAGCTTGGTTGGTTAAATAAATGGAGAGAGAGAGACAAAACCTCCAAAGAGTTAAACGTCTTTGCCCAGTTCAGCACTGAGGTGAGGACAGCGACACAATAGCCACTCAGGTGCAGACACGTCCTTTTTTTTTTATTGGCCCACCCGCTAGTGTTCTACCGGCGGGGGGTGGGGTGTGTGTGTGTGTGTGTGTGTGTGTGTGTGTGTGTGTGTGTGTGTTATCATGGGCAAGTCGTATTACTTTGAGTGTCCTCATTAGTTGGGACAGGAGTTCATTCCAAACTTGTAAGACAATCAGGTAAATGATGAGAGATCAAATAACATGCAGGATGCATTTTAAAAAGATTATGGGAGGTGTAAACTAGACTAGACGACCACATTAGAAACTGGGTTAAAAAAACAAAACAAAAGCAGGAATTTTCTCATCAAGCAAGAGCCTAAATGGCAGAAATTCAGAATACATAAATTAACATAAATGAGTATAATCCTTTCATGTAAATTCACCTGGATGAGGTACCACAAAACATTGCATGCCAGCATCCTCCCCTGTTCAGGTAACGTCTCTCTACATTTTAACTCACCACATACTGTACATGTATGAATGAATGAGTTTATTTGTCATTGCACAACAAGTTACAACGAAAATGAGGATTGCTACCTCAGCACAATGTATAAAAAGTAATAAATAGTTAAAAAAGACACAGTATAAAACAACACAATGACAACAACAGCAACAACAGGGACAGTTAAAGGTGCATCAGTATAAAGTGCAAACTAGCAGTGTAAAGTGCATGTGATGATAGGAGAGGCAGTTCATGTGTGAGTGTTAAGTGTTCTGATGGCTGTGGGAAAAAAAAACCTGTCTCTGAGTCTGGATGTGCGGGTTTTGATCTGTCTTCTATCTCCTTCCTGAGGGGAGTAGGTGAAAAAGCTCATGACCTGGGTGTGAGAAGTCCTTGATTATCCCATCAGGCCAGAGCTCAGTCCCATCTGAGCTCCGGCCTTTTGGGGTGAAGGTCACTGATCCTCCGTAGAACCTGTAATACTGACTGATGCCCGCCGTACCAGAGACCAGAACCAGAACCAGCAGCATTGTGAGAGAGGCCATGGTCCACCGAGTGCTGCCTCTTATTATCTTCCCCCCTGCAACAAGGGCTCACATATACCACACTACAAGGAAATGCCATCGGATATAGTTCCGCCATAGCTCAGCCACAGCAGCCCTCATAGAAGCCAAGGAGAAGACAGACGATTATTGATTGCACAAAATACCCTGCCAACAGGACATGACACATGACCAGTTTTTCAGGTCCCTTCGGTTATCGATCCAAAGCAGGAAAACTGAGGTTTTGGCCCCTGATGCTGAGAAATGACAAAGGCCCTTTCATTAGTCATGGCGTTTCACAATGCAGTTTTATTTGGCACAATAGTAAGTTGGGAAACTCATGAAAATGATATCAGAATCATATTTGCCATTCTGCAAGAGAGACAGACAGAAAAAGTAAGACAGTGTAAGTCCAAAAAGAAAATAACCAAAACACACCAAATAGATCATGCGTATTCAGCAGTTGCACCTTATGGCATCAATTTTACTGCACATTCTCCGTTCTGCATCTGTTGTGTCATGTAAATGAATCAGAACGGCAGATATTTTGATTAAGGATGTGCTTAATCAGTAAACCAGTTGCTTTAAGTTAACATCTAATTAGCATTTTTGAATAATGTCTTCATCCATTAATTTATTTTATAGGGTTAATGTGTAAAAATGTTAAAGAATTTTGAGATTTAAGCGAATGAGAGAGGTCTAAAACAGGTCTAAATGTTCACATGTAGATCATTTCCACTGATATACTTTTAATTTAAAGTAAGTGCAGAGCCAGATAAGCAAGCAGTTCATTTGAGTTAGGCAATTTTGTATCTCATTTGTCATCATCATTATTATTATTATTAAATTGTTGTATTTTATAAGATGCAAAAAACACAACAAAACAAACAAACAAAAAAAAAAACTTCGACCTGTTTGGGCTACAAACACAAGCTAGCTAACGTCTTACACCTGAGATACTGACTGATATTTGCTCCATCAAGCAAAGCCATCAATTTTTTTAATGCTGTGATATCTGAATTATTAAATTCTGATGTTTGCTGTTTCATTCCCTCTTCACCTGGCAGACCAGAAGCTGCAGCAGCATGAGCACCTCTATACTAATGCCTCCATCAGACTACAAGAGTTTTAAAAATCGTAACCTTTTTTGAAATCTGACGATCTTCACTGATGTTCCGTCTATTCTCAAACAGGCACACGCTACAAGATTTGAAAATAACAGTGGATCACACACTTTAAGATATTATTAAGATTATTGTGCCAGAGGGAGCAACAGGTGTGTGTTTGTGGTTTAAATCTGCTGCCGTGGTCGTTGAGTGAGGATGTTTGTTCACTCTGACCAGGAAGACAAGACAAAGAAAAAAACACAAAATGGATCAGTGCTTGAAGCATAGCAGCGATACAGCTGGAAACAAGGAGGAAGAAGAGAAAAAGAAAGAGAAACAGAAATGAGAATCTACTCAGTATCAGTTTGTTGGTTCACACTGATGGAGCTGTACTGGACCTCTTTATATATGATTTTTCTCTACCTTTTTTCTGCACTGGTCAGGAAGTACGTGGCTGAAAAAACATTTCAAAGGCAAGAACATGATTGAAAAACGTTTGAGAACCACAGCCCTTCCGGGAATTACAGTCATCAGTTCATGTGTTCATTCCCATATTCACTAGTTGTCTGACTGTAAACATGAAAACAGGTTTCCATAATTAGGTTAAGTTATTAAGAGAAAATGGTAAAGACTGGTAGATTTCCGGTGGAGAAATCCGAGTCCTGGGTCACGTAAGGCCTCATTCAGATTTCTGAATGGCCTCTCGTGTGTGTGCATGTACAGAAAAGGAGAGAGAGCGAGAGATAAAATAATTCACACGAAAGAGCTTCAATAAACCTACAATGTGCATCACTGCAGAGAATACAAAATTCACCAACTTCTTGATTTACTTAATAATTTTCTTTAAACGTCATCACTCATGAAAATATAAGGAAATGAAAAACTCGTGGTGCAGTGTGCTGAACTTTTTCTCCAGCTGGCTGACCCCTTGGAGTTTGTAAGTATTCAGATGTCATGCCTCCATCTGGTTACTCACAGGAATCTGGTTTCTTGTGTGCATGTAAATGAAGTGATTGTCTTCCAGAAGGATCACTGCATGGAGCCGCCTCCTTCACCTCATTCACCTTCTCTTTTGAGGGCAAAACCCTTGAAACCACTTTTAGGTGCAGCTCCATCATCAGTTTACTCTCTAAAGAAGACGTGGAGGTTGGATTTACTAAAGCAGCAGATTATTATGCCAGTCAGCACCTTCCTCTCGCTGGTTTGCAAGAACCACTGCAAGTGGCACAACCTCATAATATATAAAACAAATTAATAATTTCACCTCTGTTCAGGTAGCAGGTAATAACAATAATAATAATAAGAAGCTGAGGCCATATGTCATACGACATGTGTTTTTCCATCCTGGCATAAACTCAAGATGAACTTTCAGATTCATCTTCAGTAATCTAGATTAGGAGGGCAGTTTGTCATTCTTTTTTGTCATGTTCTTTTCACACAGGTACATTCTACTCTATCGCTGTTCCAGGAAGTATCACATATCAAGCCTCTTCCAGTAAAGGCTGTCAATTTAGTTTTGTTATGATGAACGCCACAGAAAAAAACAAACAAAAAAAAAAAAACAAGTTGGTCCTACACCAGACTGTAGAGCCGCTGCAGGGGGGGAAGTAATTATGAAGCTGGGGTTAATATTCCGTGGAAACACTCAGATTTTCCGAAAGTCAAGTCATAAATTTAAAGGAAAAAACTCACGAAAGTATGAGAACAAATACTTCTTATTATACAACAGGTAGATCTGACCGAGTAATCTGATTGGTCAATCAGACGTTTAGAATGTGCTCAAATAAGCATGACAGCATGGCTAGCCGTGCTCAAATGAAAAATACCTCATCACTAAAAATAGTACTCTTATTGCCCAAGTCTGTGTGGTTTCCATGGCAACACGAAACGTTTCACTGAAACCCGCATCAAAAGCCGCTGTCAATTTGTTTGCCTGCATAATGGACCGTTTGGTTGTCAATTTTGATCTATTTGGCAACCTAAGTTTGGATAAATGGCTGAATGGGGAAGACAAGACAGAACAGAAAAAGCCGAGATATGTGAGAGTGACAAGTGAATAGCTGGATCAGCTGGAGAGGTCAGGAAATGAAGCCAGTAAGGCCCGGTCAATGTCTTGGGCCGTCAAATGTCTACAAGACTACCTGAAAAACACCGGGCAAACAGCTGATTTTTTCAACTGAAAGTAAAGAAGAGCTCCTCCATGAATTTTATGGAGCCCTGATAATTTTCAAACATGTTTGAGATTTAGGATTTAAAATGTGAATAACTGCATCACTACTTTCAGTGTGAGACCACAGTAGCCAATGAGAGAGACAAATCTACAAGGCGATGGAGAGGACTTTTGTAATGGTGACTGAGAAGAAACCCCAACATGTTGTACGGACAACTCATGTTGACTGCATCTCCCCAACCATTTCCTCATCAGGACTCATTTAGCTTTCTGCTTTTTTTACTCTCTCTCTGTAAAGCATTAACGTTACTAAAGCAACTTGTTAAGTAAGTAAAGTTTATTTTACAGAGCACATTTAAACACTGCTCAAGATGACCAAAGTGCTGCACAGAGGACATTAAATACAAAGTTATCAGTGAACAGTAAATAAATCAACAAGAGTAAACAACAAAGGACACATACTGAGTTACAGACATGACAATGAATGCAAAAGTTGGTGGGCTAAGAATGCCAGTGGATAGAAATGTGTCTTTAGCCTCAATTTAAAGACAGACATAGAGGGAGCACGTCTGTCCAACGACAACTTGTCTCACAGTCGAGGTGCAGTGACTGCTGAGGCTCAACAAGATTTTAAATTGAATCCTAAAATGGAGAGGAAGCCAGTGAAGAAAGGCTGGGACTGGGGTAATGTGCTGGTGCTCTTTAGTAGCCGCATTTTGGATTGTACGCAGGCAAAATACTGAAGACTGGGTAAGGCCAAAGTAAAGGGAATTGCAGTAGTCAAGCCGCGATGTAATAGGCACAGGAATAACTTTTTCCATATCATGAAAGGAGAGAACTGACTTGAGTTTGGAGATCATTCTTTACTGATAGGAACTTTTTTTTAACAAAAGACCAGATATGTTTGTCAAATCAGAAATTGGAGTCAAAGGTAACATCCAGGTTTTTGCCATGTGACTTCACATGTGGGTTGAGGTCGCCTGGTTTACTGGCAAAATGGCTTCTTTACTTAGAGGGCCTAAAGATAAATACTTCAGTTTTGTTATGCTTCAGCTAAAGGAAATTATTCACCATCCAGCCTCTCATGCCCTCAAGACAGTCTAGGAGAGGCTGGAGGAAATCCCTAGACCTTAGCAGAAGTTACAACAGTGAATCATCAGTGTAGAAGTGACAGGGTATGTTATACTTTCTGATGATGTCACCGAGAGGCAGCATATACAGACAGAAACGCAACGGCCCCAGGATGGATCCCTGAGGGACCCTGTAGGTGACCAGAGCAGAGGAGGAGGAAAACTATTCAGTGCTGTACCCTTAATACCGACCCGCTGTTTGAGACGAGCCAACAGGATGTCAAGAGCCACAGTATCGTCAGTGGCGCTAAGGTCCAGTAATACTAGGATGGTGTTTTATCACCTTTAGCAGAGCTGCTTCAGTGGAGGGCTTTGACCCAGGATTGAAAAGGATCATGGATCTTGTTGGCATTCAGGAAGGGTTGTAATTGTGACAGAATGATTTCCTCCATTATTTTTTTAAACAAATGGTAGATAATGGACAACTGCATGTTTACAACATATGGGGGACAGTGCCAGAGGCTAAGCAGGAATTAGTAATAACTTGAACACTATGGCCTGTTACATCAAAAGTTTGTTTTAAGATATCTGAGGGTACAACATCACGGGGGGCGGTGGTGCAAACGTGTGACACAGACAAAGGAACCGGTTCAAACTGAGTAAAGGTAGCAGAGCCCGCAGAGTGGGGCAGTATGTCAGAGAAATGGGAGGGAACAATGATGTAATATTTTCAATTTTCTCCAATGAAAAACTGCCAAAACGTCTCATAGATGTCTGTGGATGCTTCAACGCTATGAGAGATGTGAGGATCATGTGAGGTGGTGTGTTGCTCCCTCTGGCACAATAATCTTAATAATATCTTAAAGTGTGTGATCCACTGTTATTTTCAAATCTTGTAGCGTGTGCCTGTTTGAGAATAGAGGGAACATCAGTGAAGATCGTCAGAGTTCAAAATCAGTTACGATTTTAAAACTCTTGTAGTCTGATGGAGGCGCCCTCTCAGGTGTAAGACGTTAGCTAGCTTGTGTTTGTAGCCCAAACAGGTCGAAGTTTTTTTTTGTTTGTTTGTTTTGTTTTGGTTTGTTTTTTTTTTGCATCTTATAAAATACAACAATTTAATAATCATAATAATAATTACAAATGAGATACAAAATTGCCTAACTCAAATGAACTGCTTGCTTATCTGGCTCTGCACTTACTTTAAATTAAAAGTATATCAGTGGAAATGATCCACATGTGAACATTTAGACCTGTTTTAGAGCTCTCTCATCATCTGCTTAAATCTCAAAATTCTTTAACATTTTTACACATTAACCCTATAAAATAAATTAATGGATGAAAACATTATTTAAAAATGCTAATTAGATGTTAACTTAAAGCAACTGGTTTACTGATTAAGCACATCCTTAATCAAAATATCTGCTGTTCTGATTCATTTACATGACACAACAGATGCAGAACGGAGAATGTGCAGTAAAATTGATGCCATAAGGTGCAACTGCTGAATACGCATGATCTATTTGGTGTGTTTTATTTATTTTCTTTTTGGACTTACACTGTCTTACTTTTTCTGTCTGTCTCTCTTGCAGAATGGCAAATATGATTCTGATATCATTTTCATGAGTTTCCCAACTTACTATTGTGCCAAATAAAACTGCATTGTGAAACGCCATGACTAATGAAAGGGCCTTTGTCATTTTTCAGCATCAGGGGCCAAAACCTCAGTTTTCCTGCTTTGGATCGATAACCGAAGGGACCTGAAAAACTGGTCATGTGTCATGTCCTGTTGGCAGGGTATTTTGTGCAATCAATGATCATCTGTCTTCTCCTTGTCTTCTATGAGGGCTGCTGTGGCTGAGCTATGGCGGAACTATATCCGATGGCATTTCCTTGTAGTGTGGTATATATGAGCCCTTGTTGCAGGGGGGAAGATAATGAGAGGCAGCACTCGGTGGACCATGGCCTCTCTCACAATGCTGCTGGTTCAGAACACTTAACACTCACACATGAACTGCCTCTCCTATCATCACATGCACTTTACACTGCCAGTTTGCACTTTATACTGATGCACCTTTAACTGTCCCTGTTGTTGCTGTTGTTGTCATTGTGTTGTTTTATACTGTGTTTTTTTTTTTTTTTTAACTATTTATTACTTTTTATACATTGTGCTGAAGTAGCAATCCTCATTTTTGTTGTAACTTGTTGTGCAATGACAAATAAACCCATTCATTCATTCACATATGTGGTGAGTTAAAATGTAGAGAGTGGCAGGTGATGACATTACCTGAACAGGGCATGCAGTGTTTTGTGGTACCTCATCCAGATGAATTTACATGAAAGGATTATACTCATTTATGTTAATTTATGTATTTATGAATTTCTGCCATTTAGGCTCTTGCTTGATGAGAAAATTCCTGCTTTTTTTTTTGTTTTTTTAACCCAGTTTCTAATGTGGTCGTCTAGTTTACACTTCCCATAATCTTTTTAAAATGCATCCTGCGTGTTATTTGATCTCTCAACATTTACCTGATTGTCAGTTTTTAAAATCCAAGTCTTACAAGCTTGTAATGAACTCCTGTCCCAACTAATGAGGACACTCAAAGTAATACGACTTGCCCATGATAACACACACACACACACACACACACACACATACACACACCCCACCCCCGCCGGTAGAACACTAGCGGGTGGGCCAATAAAAAAAAAAGGACGTGTCTGCACATGAATGGCTATTGTGTCGCTGTCCTCACCTCAGTGCTGAACTGGACAAAGACGTTTAACTCTTTGGAGGTTTTGTCTCTCTCTCTCCATTTATTTAACCAACCAAGCTACACTGTTACAATGTACTTAGATCGAACAGAAAGTGCAACATTATTTAAGCAATAACCTCCGAGAAGCTGTGGGTTACAGTGATTTTACAACGGCTGAGGCGCGTTCTTATCTAAGGCACAACGCGCAGCAGAGTTGTAAAATCACTGTAGGCTAAATCACGGCTTCAAGGGGCTTATTGCTTTTATAAAACGGTTACCCTATGTATAGCCCATAAAAAAAACACACAAGAAAAACTGAGAACTATTCATTCTTCCACCAAGCAAGATAGAGTGGACAGAACGGTTGCCAAGCAACACAGACGCTAAGATGGCTTTTCCATCTAGCGCCATCATCATGTCACATCAGGCTATTTGGCGTCATTAATGTTGAATTGGATATTTCCATTAATAGTGCAATTGTTAAAATAGTGCTAAATTATGTTTGGACTTCTCTTTGGTGGTGTCGTATGCCTAACGTCGGATGTAACAATAACAATAATAATAAAAGTATACGGTTAATTTACCATACATCAGCACTGTCACACTGTGTCCGCTTTGGGTGGAGATAAAAGGCAGGTGGATAATGAGGCAGCAGGGAGAGGTAGGCTATTTCTCCAGGGAGGCTACCGGACACAGTGGGTTGCCCGGCTGCTCATATATGAATCCCCGCAGGCTTTCTATGTTTTTTTCGGCATCATGTCTGTGATTTTTGTGCATTCAGGGTGACATATTTTAGGCCATTTCGTCGTGACGAATGCTGAAGGAGTCGGCCTTTAATTCGCGGTTGCCCTTGTTCGCCCTGCGTCCCATGAAGCTGCACGTCAAACCAGACTTTACAGACAAGCCCCCAAGGTGTGTTTGAACTTCGTGCCTGAAAGTGCTTCATCTTCAGTCTGCCTCGGTTATGGCTTGGTTTCTTTACCACACCGGTGAAAACATTGTTGCTGGTGGTGAATTCAGCGTCTTTTAACAGACACCAAGCACCTCCTCCGACCACTCATCTAGGCTCAGGCCACCCAGCAAATCAAAATTCACTACAAAGTCTGACATTTGGTTAACAAAAGTCTTGAAACAAATGGAACCTCACTAGTAAGTTGAGCGCAGAGGATTTGGTTGCTAGGCAACGCTATCTCCGTTTACACTGGCGCAGGGATATTTTGTTGTCATGTCCTCTTCTTTTAGAGCCACACGCTTTGGTCCTCGAAACAACACGTAATAACTATCCATGGTGGCGGTGATCAGGGTGGCGGGACTGAATGCACCTGGCTGCTGTGATCTGCTGTGAGCTACCGCTCATTGCCAAACTTCTGGGTCACGTAAACCGGACCAATTAAATAATAAAATCAAATTCAGTCCTGATTCCCGTTTTTCCATTTCGAATTTTTGATCCGAGCCTAAAATTGAACTATGAAAAACCAGGCATATTTTGTATTTTGGTGTTAGATTAAAAAACAAATAACAAAATAACCAGTCACTTTTTCATTTTTTAATTTTTGATTGGCAATTGAAAATAGAAAGAACGAATGATACACGGATTGGCCACCCTTCTTTTGCATTAATGAACAATGTGGCCATGTACTTAATTGGATTTTTTTTTTTTTTTTTTTTTTATTACACCCAAGTATTCTCCTTCCTGTAAGGATGTAGGGGAAATTGAGACGTAACAATCTGGTGCCTCAAACTTTTTTTATCACCTCCATCAGCATGAACACGTCAGAGAGTGTTAGTAGAAACTAGAACACACAGTTATTGTTATTTTTGGCTCTGCGGTTACCTCCATGTAGAATCATTTAATGGGTCATTGAGCTCTTACAAATCCTACAAATAACAAATGACACTGAAACATTTCATTTGTTGTCCTTTGTTCTCATTTGGACATTGTAATTCTCTTGTAGTTGTCAATTACTAATCGTTCTTTCAGTCTGCTGTTATGTTTCTCTTATTTGAATGAACCAAGAGTGGATTTGGAAGAGATCCTGTAATCACTCCGATCCCTCTTCCAAGATCGCCTCTACCCTCTGGCAGCAGCCAAATCAGATGATAAGCCATTATGACTTATGGCATTTAGTTGTTTTCATTTCTCCTCCATTTCATCTGACAAGTTAATTACACACAGATTCCTTGTAGCGGTTCACAGCCTGGCAGGAGTCAATGTTTTTTTTTTTTTTTTTTTTTTTTTTTCTGTTTCCTGTCATGCAGATTAAAATGGAGTGATTTTTTTATCTACCTCACCATGCTTTTCTCTGGATAATCAGATAGGGTTTACCTATTTGATTGCAGGTATCAGTAAAAGGTAATAAATCAGTGGTGCTGGTGTTCTTTAATGGTTTTTGAGCGGGATCACACACATCAGGGTTTCTGCTGGGTCAAATAAACTTCAGTTTGCCTGCGCACTTTTGTATTTATTAGAAGACGTTATGGGCCACTGAGGCCTTCATCAGATCAGCTCACTGGGATGTTTTTAAACTAGAGCGTGACAGTTGTGGTTATGTCACTTTAGATTTCAATTTTTGGGAATTTAGCCTACATTTGCATTTTAACGGGCACAGCACTAGAAGAATTAATTTAAACATCCTTTTGTGTGGTTACAAAGTTTTAAATGGTTTCTCCACCTCCTACATTTCAGGTTTCCTTTCCCCCTAACACACAAAACTAAAATTGTCTGACCAGAAACTTCTGTCTGTTTTAAGATCCAAAATTTTTTGAGCCGGATCACACACATCAGGGTGGGTGCTGGGTTGATTAAACTTCAGTTACAAACAAAGTGAGCCGCACACTTCGGGCGGCTGAGGCCTTTGTCAGGTCAGCTCACTGGTCTTCTTATGAACTGGAGTATGACAGTTAAGTATTATTACACTCAGTAGCGGTTTTAGGCATGGGCGAAGCGGGCGAGTAAGCCCTGACTGCAGTCCGCAGATCGAGGAGTGGCTCAGCGTGGGTGGAGCTAAACGTTTGACTCCGCCCACTTGCTCAATAGCAAGCGACCGGAAGAGGTTGCTAGCCCTAACCCTAACCCTACTTAGGGTTAAAAGAAATGCAAAAATATAATGGAAGTAATAGATGTGTTGAAAACACACTAATAAACTGGAGACACATTCGATCAGTATATAAACTAGACAGAGAATGCATATATCTGAGAGAGATGGCGAATGACCCAGACTTTTTACCTAATAAAATGGATAAACTACTAGAACAATGGGCAGGAAAAGGGTTACAAACATATGCACAGATGATCACAAATGTTAGGATAGACTCATTTGAAACATTAGCAACTAAATTTAAGTTAGACAATAATAATTTCTTTAAATATTTACAAATCAGACAATTAATGCTTAAGTTACTGATGGATTTTTTTCTGGTTTCTGTCGCATATTGCATATTGAATTGTACATTGCAACACAGAATTCAGTTATTTTACCATCCAAAACACTTTCTAGCTGCGTCCACTACACTCTTAGAAATAAGGGTTCCAAAAGGGTTCTTCATGAGGGGGTCAGGTTCTACCCAGAACCATTTGCTTCTGAAGAACCCTTTTTTGAAGAAAGGGTTTTTCAAGGGTTCTTTGTAACACTAAAGGTTCTGGTAAGAACCGTTTTGATCCAGAGAACCCTTTGTGGAGGAAAGAGTTCTTCAAGTATTGTTGAAAGCATGGGTACAAGATCCTCACCCTACATCCTACATTAATGTAATTAAATGTGCTCAATAAAGAGGCAAATAAACAAATATAATCATCCCAGGGAGAATTTTGCTGTTGAAAAGACACTTAAACAGGGTACCAGCACTGAGTCTTGAACCCTGCTCTCCCATGTAAAAGATAAATGTGATACCACTCATCCACCACTGCTATGTAATTAAACAATACATGTTGAATAGACCTCTATCCTGTCTTGAACCCTCAATCTTCAAAATAGCACTGTTACCTGCTGTTACCTACTGAGCCACCATGCTATATTGTTATGCTATGCAACTACAACCTCTGGAGGGAGGAGCTCATGAGCCATCAAAAGAAAAATAAGAAAAAAAGAAAATGGTATTTTCTTTTTGGACTGTGGGCAGTTAACCATCCTCATCTATTTTTCCTTGAGTATGGATAGTGCAGGCGCTGGTGGGATGATAATGTCAGGACTTGAACCCCGATCTCCCAGAGGAAAGCCTGAGGTTCAGTGTGTCAGGCCAGGGAGCTGGCTACCCTGCCAATGGCCATGTAGGAGCTAATAGCTGGTTTTAATGTGGATTGCGTCACATGGTCTGCCCTTCTCAGCAAAACAGGTGTGACACATCAATCGTGATTACTGTGGTTAGAGGCCAGACTGAAGTGACAGAAGATCAAAAACTTCAGAGGATTAAGGTAAGCTAAATATGATGAAAGGTGGACTATTTTAATGCATGCATTTGATTCTTGTTTTGATTTTTTTTTTTTTTTTTTTTTTTTTTGTAGAATGAGTTACACAGCTTGAACAACAACCGAAGTGTGCCACTGGCTTGAGCAAGAGGGTTATAACTTTTTTTTTTTTTTTTTTTTTTTTTTTTTTTTATTTTGCACAATAAAAGCAACAAAAAAAAAAAAAAAAAAAAAAAAAAAAAAAAACAGTTAAAAACATGTGCAGGGTGAGACATGAAACCCGAAGGGCTTATTTAGGAGCCTCACCCCAAAAACTACATAATAACAATACTATGCTGTACAACAAAACTATATAGTAGTAACAGAATAATAATAACAGTACTGATATTACAAACGACATTTACATACACATACATACATATACCCAAATACATACATGTATACAAACATACACACATATACACATTACTCAACATCACATATCAATACACTATATCAATATACTACAAAATAGCATCAGTATTAACAATAATGAAAACTTTTATAAAATATGCAAAACCAAAACAAAACAGCTCAATTCAATCCAAGTTAAGATACATAGTATCAAATCAGTCATTTAATAAAAGATATTTAAGTCTACATTTCAGTTCTGAAATAGACGTACAATTTGTAATAATTGAAGGTTTTGAGTTCCAGATTGAAGGACCTCTAAACTTAATACTAAACTGACCTAATGTTGTTCGGGAAAAACTTTGGTAAATATGTTTTGCTTGTCTGGTAGAATATGAGTGAATGGTGGAATTTGCAACAAAAAAATCATTGAAAACAGCAGGAAAAGATGCAGCATTAACAGTACAATTAAACATAAAAATACATATCTGGTAAGTGTTTATGTCATAAATGGACAATATTTTAAGTTGTTTAAACAAGGGAGCAGTTGGTGCCAGATAACTCGTAGCAGTGGTGAGTCTAACAAACTTCTTTTGTAATAACAACAATTTGTGAAGAGATGTTGGATAGGTACTGGCCCAAACAAGATTGCAATATGATAAATAAGGGTAGATCAAACTATAATAAAGTGTTAATAGGCAAGATCTACTTATAAAAAATAAAACTCTACGGATAATGCCATAAGATTTAGTAATTTTCTTACAGACCAGATCAATATGGTTTTTCCATGAAAGGGCTTCATCAACTATAACACCTAAAAATTTAGTATGTGATACTTGTTTAATTTCATTATTATTAATATATAATTTAGCTTCTTCAATAGAATAGTTTTTATTTGTGTGCCTAAAGACCATATAATTGGTCTTTTTGATGTTTAATGAAAGCCTATTCATTAGAAACCATCTTGCAGTTTGGTCAAGTATACTATTTGCATTTTCAATAAGGAAACTGAACTTAGAGTGTGACAATACTATGTTTGTATCATCCGCAAATATGATAGGTAAAGCATTCTCAAACTGTAAAGCAAAATCATTAATAAAAATAAGAAACAAAAGAGGCCCAAGGATAGATCCTTGAGGAACACCATAAGATATCCTCATTTTTCTGGAATTCACACCCTCAATGCAAACATATTGCTGCCTATTATGAAGGTAATCTCTGAGCCAATCCAAGACAACATCACAAAAGCCATACCGATTAAGTTTGGCTAGTAAGATCTTATGATCTACTGAATCGAAGGCTTTGGATAAATCTAAGAAAATACCTATTGAAAACTTGTTCTCTTTCAATGCTTCATGAATTTTTTCTACAAACTGAACAAGGGCCATATAAGTTGAGTGCTTTTTTCGAAAGCCATACTGGTGCTTGTAAAGGATGTTATTTACATTGAGATGATTTAGGACTCTAACATACACCAACTTTTCTAAGATCTTGGAGAAGCAGGGGAGGATTGATATTGGCCGATAATTATTAAAGACTGCAGGGTCACCATCTTTAAAAAGTGGTAGGACTTTAGCTAGTTTCAACTCAGTTGGGACTATTCCTGTTTTCAGAGAGACCGCAAGTACATGAGTCAGTGGCATAATGATTGAAGAGGCTACCTCCTTCAGAAGCTTGGCCGTGATTTCATCATGACCAGCTACAGCGTTGTTTAGGTTATTGATGATCTCTAATACTTCAGAACATGTTGGAGGTGCAAAGCTACCAAGAGGAGAAGAAATGGGCTGAATATCTTCTATGGTGCATTCTTTAGTAGATGGAATTTCTTTAGCAAGAGAGTATCCCACACTGGAAAAGAAACTGTTAAACCCGTTTGCTATTTCTAGAGAAGTAGAGAATAATTTATCTCCACTTGAAAATTGGGCTGGAAGTTTCACTGTTGTCTTATTCTTATTTAATAATTCTTTAATGACATTCCATGTGGCTTTTATGTCATTAGCTGATTCCTTAAATTTATCAGTGTAATATTTTTTCTTAGCTATGCGGAGAAGATGAGTATATTTATTTTTGTATTTTTTATAAACATCAGCGTTGTGTTGCGTTGGATTAGTCAGATATTTTTTATATAATCTATGTTTTTTTGTGGAAGATTTTAATAGCCCTGAGGAGAACCAGGGTTTCGAGTCACGTGCTCTCTTGGATTTTAAACTTACAAGTGGAAAGCAATAATCAAATATCTTTTTGTAATTCCGAACAAAGGCTTGGTATGCCAGGTTTGCATCATGGTCATGCATATACACATCATCCCAATTAGCTTCTTCAATCATCCCCTTGAAGCGATTAGTATTAACTTCATTGTACCTGTGAAAATTTACTGAGGTAGCATCCCTATGTTGTTTTGCTTTGAGTTGCTTCAGAGTAATATGAAAAATGGGAAAATGATCAGAAATGTCGCAAAGTAATATCCCAGATTTGGAAGCATACTCAAAGGAATTTGTGACTATATTATCAATCAGAGTGGCTGAACTACTTGTCACTCTTGTTGGTTTAGTAATAACTGGGTAGAAATAGGAGGCATGTAATAAATTAATAAAGTCGTTAGTTAGAGCATGATTATCACTTTGCATTAGATTAATATTAAAGTCACCATGTATAAAACATAGTTTACCCTCTTTGCCAATAACATCCAGTGACGCACCAAAAGCATCATTAAAGTGACTAATATTAGCGTCAGGTGGACGATAGACACACCCAATGATTACATTCTTGCCTTCGAAGAAAGAGCATGATGAGAGTTCAATGAATACAGATTCTATTTCACTTTCATTTGAAATTACCGCTAGATCATTTCTAAGTTTGAATTGTAATTTGTTATTAACTAAAAGTGAGGCACCTCCTCCCACTCTCTCCTTTCTTAAGGAATGAACAGATATGTAGTGTGATACATTGTAAGAGTCTTGATTCATATTTGTTAGCCATGTTTCTGTAAGTGCTATGACAGAGAAATCATGCTTTAGAGTCGCTAAGTAGTGACTTAATTGATCATAGTTCTTAGGAAGGCTACGTATATTGACATGTACAGATGAAAAACATTCCCTATTCTTAGTTGAATCAATTAGTTTATGGAAATCTATTTCACTGTAATACTGACAAGAATTTACCCCAACATTAACTTTGTTAAAGTAATGGACATCTGGGTCATACAAGTCAGAAAAGTCAGAGGATTTACATTCATCTGTAGAGAAAGGATTAAAGTTTTCAGACATTTTAACAAGAGAAACTTCCTGAGATTCAATCACTCACATAGACAAACACGCAGTCAAACATTTGTCCAAATAACTCACATGTCTTCAGATACAGAAGACTGAACACTAGAGGTAGGCTTGGCAGACTTGGATGGGGGGTGAACAATCAGCTGATCATACTTCAGATAGGCAATGTTTCCTTTGTCTCGTTCTTCCTTCATCCGAGGCAGTAGATCCTTTCTTTTTGAGCGCACCCTCTCAGAAAAGTCCTCATAGATGAAGAACTTAGTGCCTTTCAGACACTTGGCTCGTTTAAGGATTTGATCTCTGTCTTTGAACCGCAAGAATTTGACAGCCACAGTTCTGGGTCGCCCCTGTGGTTGGAAAGTGCCTTTTCGGTGTGCTCTTTCCAGTTCAATTAGCTTGGGATCCAGCTCAAGGTGATCCGCCAGGAATTTCTTGACTTTCACTTCAGTGTCACTCCATGTCTCAGTTTTGTCATCCTTAATTCCATCGATGAGAATGTTGTTTCTTCTTATCTGATTTTCAATGTAGTCCACTTTGGAGATGAGAGCTTGAAGGTCATCCGACTGTGCATTGATGGTTTTACAGGCACTCAGATGAGCTGTGTGTTTATTCTTCAGCTCCTCCACCTCTGTCTGTGTGAACTCCATACTGAGTTTGTAATCCATAACATCCTTTACAAGATCATCAATACATTTGTTGGTAGTCTCCATTATTACTGTGAGAAAGGACTTGAAGTTATTCTCTTGAAGGTCCATCATCTCCTTGAAGTACAGCTTTTGTTGGTTAAGTAGTTCCCGTACTGTACTCATTGAAACATATTCTTCATCCATGCTACTTTTAGTGGCTGTCTCCTCTTTCCCTTTAGCCCCTCCACGAGTCATGGTTGAAGATAGAAGGTTGGCTGCTGGGGGTAGCTTGGTGTCTCTAATCCAGCGTCTATCGGGCCAACGAGTCTAAAGCCAGCTGTCCGCCGCTCGGTCAGCCGCCGAGTTAGCTGCTCGGTCAGCCGCCGGGTTAGCTGCTCGGTCAGCAGCCGGGTTAGCTGCTCGGTAAACTTAATAACTTGTATTCCTTTTTGTTTTGAAGAGAATGATATTGATGGAGCAACCCTCGAAATTCTCTCTGAGAGGATGTCAGAGAGATTAATCCCATCAATAAAAAAACAAGCACAATTCCTCAAGTATCTTGAGCAGTTGAAGTCATCCTCATCATCGGCATCATCATCGTCAACAACAACAAGAAATTGGAACAGGTAAAATGCTGTCAAGATACTGTAATTCTGGTCATTTGTGGGGGAAACTTTATTTCTCTACTAGTTACAGTCTGTTCATTACTATTTCACACAGCTCGGTCTAACATATTCTTGCATTTTTCCATATTACAAAGACCTCATGATGAGCAAACAGCTGCACCTGCTTCACTGGGTCAGTTTGCTTTCCTCAAAGCATTAAAAGATACACTTGAGGCAAAGGACCCAGAACTTTTGTCCCCTCGGAGAAATGATCTGTCACTGTATGACATCCTCAGCAGCCAAACAATGTAGGTTACTTTTATCATTATTATGGAAATATATATACACTACTCACAAAAAGTTAGGGATATTTGGCTTTCGGGTGAAATTTATGGAAAATGTAAAATGTTCACGCTACAATGATATTATATCATGAAAGTAGGGCATTTAAGTCGAAGCATACACTGGTGATTTCCTCATCTCAAACAATTTCTTGAAACAAAAGCCAACAACAGTGGTGGATATACCACAACAAAAAATGTCAGTGTCAATAACTTGTCATGTGCCCTTGAGCATCAATTACAGCTTGACAACGACGTCTCATGCTGTTCACAAGTCGACTTATTATCTGCTGAGGCATGGCATCCCACACTTCTTGAAGGGCGGCCCTCAGGACATTGAGGTTCTGGGGTACAGAGCTCCGAGCCTCTACACAGCGACTCAGCTGATCCCACAGGTTTTCTATGGGATTCAGGTCTGAGAAAGTGCAGGCCACTCCATTTGAGTATACCCCAGTCTCCAGCAGCCGTTCCCTAATGATACGACCTCGATGAGCTGGAGCATCAAACACCTGATGTGAATTTTGCCATTAAACTCCTTGTTAGAGAACAGCAACTTGTGCAAAAAGTACTGAAACACTGAACAGTTGGACATGTGCATTCAAAAGTTTACAGAAGGTCACATTAAGTTCACCTGTAAAGGTTATAATGCATTTTAGGTTCATCCTGAAATTTCACCCGTAAGCCGAATATCCCTAACTTTTTGTGAGTAGTGTATAATGGCACTTTAAGACAACATGTTCAACTTATTCTATTATTTCTATCCCCAACCAAGGTATCCCTCAGCCAGACAATATACAGAGATTTTAAGCCTGTTCATACGCAGATGTCCCTTCATGCGGGAGAAAACTGGTTCAGGACATGTGAGTAAGCACAAAATGAGTCTGTTAAAGTATGTTTGCATATCTTAATTGTATAGATATAGCTACTGTATATACTGTATCTCAATATACACTACTCACAAAAAGTTAGGGATATTCGGCTTCGGGTGAAATTTCAGGATGAACCTAAAATGCATTATAACCTTTACAGGTGAACTTAGTGTGACCTTTTGAATGTGAACTTTTGAATGCACATGTCCAACTGTTCAATGTTTCAGTACTTTTTGCACAAGTTGCTGTTCTCTAACAAGGAGTTTAACGGCAAAATTCACATCAGGTGTTTGATCCATGAATCAACCAATAAATTTCCTGGTTCAATTAGAAGTGGCATTTAAACAGTCCTCCTCATCATGCTGTTCACATCTTGACATCATGAGACCAAGACGACACGTCAGTACAGAACTGCCCTACACTTGGTACAGTGACAAGCCCATGTTACCTGAATAACATCATTAATCCAGTCATTGTGCCACTGCATGAACAACACAGGCCTAATTTCATCTTTATGGACGACAATGCTCCAGCTCATCGAGGTCGTATCATTAGGGAACAGCTGCTGCATTTTCCATAAATTTCACCCAAAAGCCAAATATCCCTAACTTTTTGTGAGTAGTGTATATATATTGTGGATTTCCTAACCACACGCAGCTTTCTGTACATTGTCCTTCCATCTTAGAAGGCATACACTGTTAGTTATTTAAACTTTATATAAAATATATAATACTACCTAATGTACATCAGGACACAAGAGCACAATAGTTACCACCTCAGTGAGAGAAAGGTTTTATTGAGCAGGGCGAAACATTTAACAGCTCTTTGAGTTTGAGGTTCAGTTCAAACTTTCAAATTCCAGTTTATCTTCATCCTGCCCAAATGATAATGATACAAATATTTATTACACCCTCCAATAAAGGTGGACAGGGTTTGTTCTTTGTTATCAGGATATCTCTAAATGTTGGTGTAATTAACTTTTGGTAAATAGCCAAAATGTGGAATGTAGGAACATGCACACACACAGATACTGCCTGGCTGAGAAAGCACTGCAGTGCTCAGGCAGGCGAGCAGAATCGGCCAGCAAACAGGACACTCATGCTGGGTTTGTGTCGGATGAAGAAGAGGAAGGGGTGGTCTGCGATGAATGTGGGAATGCCGCAGCACAACATTATGTCGGAAGTGGTGGCGGCGGCAGCCTTGGTTCCCTCTTCGTTGACCTCCACAAAAGCCTTGTGCACCACCTGGGACAGCACCAGGTCGTTGGCCGGAGACATGCCTGACAGCAGAAAGAAGAAAGAGGAAAAAGTTAAACAATAGATTAGAATAATATTGGACACCAGAGAATACAGGAAACCATCGAACAGGAAAATCAAGAGAGCAGGCTCACAAAATATGAAGTGTACCTAATGATATACTCATGTATCCCACATTTTAGCATTGATATTTAAGAATTTGGAAACTTATTTGTAATTCCTCAGCTGTTTAGCTGTACCATGATAAATTGTACACAATAATCAATATGCATGCTGACTGATTTAACCCCCCTCAGGATTTCGTCAGCTGTCATGCATTTCCTTCACAGTGGTGGACATTTTTTTAGAGTCAGGACTAGACTAGCTGCATGCTCTGTTGCCCGCTCTTCAGTTGATTATGTGAATGGCTGATGGAGGTCCAGCCACACGTCCTACCAGAGAAGTCGCTCATTCTAACATCAAAGGCGTCGACCATCCCCATGCGGGTGAGGATGTCTTTCAGGTCGTACGACTCCTCCATCTTGAATCGGGGCAGGCCCACGTCAACCTCCACTGTGTACATCTTGTGTGGTTGTGTCCACTCCACAAACTTCTCGTAGGTCAGCTCCTTCTCCAGCTGCAATGGATACAATGTCACCAATTAAGTTTGCATCTATGAATATGTGTGTGTGTGTGTGTGTGTGTGTGTGTGTGTGTGTGTGTGTGTGCGTGTGCGTGTGCCTCTTGCCTTCTCCAGACCAGTTGTGTCGTCCTCCATCTCATAGGGCAGGAAGATGAGCATGCTGAGGTCCTTCCCTTTGTAAGGCAGCTCCAGGATCTGTCCAACACAGTGAGTTTTAACTGTTACACTGAATGTAGAATGATGCAGAAACAGCCTGAATGTTCGTCGTCAATGATCAAAACCGGCTGAGAAGAAACAGAAAAATGACTGGACCGACAGGTGAGCTCAGGTGCTTTCAAACGTGTTCCCTGTTTCGGACCCCCAAGTTGACTGTCTCGTCCTTTTGCCTCTTATCATCTTAGCCTTTGTTTTCACTGCCTAATGTGTGCAGCTGTACTGTCCTGTGTTGAATCTATGTTGCTGTGATTATCCATGCTGTAGTGATTGTTATTTTAGTTGATTTGCTTATTCTCTGATGGTATGGCATGTTATTTTATTCTAACATGTTATTTTGTTCTGGCCAGGGACAACAGATGAAAATTAGCCTCTGTGGCTAACTCTGGCTCATTTGCAGTTTTTTAACTGTTGACTAAATGGGTACTGTCCCAGACAATTAAAACAATAAATAAATAAATAAATAAATATGCTATGAACCCCCATTTTGTCCTTGGGACCCTGATATGAAAAAAAGATATTCTTGTTTGTGATAAATTGTTTAGTCCTTTGAAACCGGAGCAGATTCACTTGGTTTCTGTCAAAAACATGGAAAAAAATGTGATTTGCCAATTAGCAAAAAATTAACAGAAGGTTAGTAAAACATGACCAGATAATTAACAGAGAATTAGCAAAAAGATAAGAGAGATAAGATAAGATATTCCTTTATCTCACGCATTACAGCAGCAAAGTGGATAGCAAGATATGAAGCATAATTTACATTATAAACAGTATGAACAGATAATAAATAGCAAAAAGCAATATAAACATTCTAAAAAGGACTATAGAAAAAAACAAAATAGAAATATGAACAATTTAAACACCAGAAGAAAAAACCTAAACCTGGGGAACAACCCGCTCCGACGGAGGTTCAGGGTTAGTGTGAAACCATGAGACCAAGTGGCAGAACCTGACGCCTGGTACTGGGATTCAGGAACTGTCACACTTGATCCAGCCTTATGGAATCACCCCTTCACATCCAGTCTTTATGTGTTATCTACCAGTAGTGCTGTGTGTGTGTGTGTGTATGGGTGGGTGGGGCGGTGGGGGTGTGGGAGGAGGGGGGGGTTAAGGTGCTGGGAGAATGTGCATTATAGTGCAGTCTTGGGGAGTGTATGGTCTACTGGGAGCACTGCTTGTTGTAGAGTCTGATGGCTGCAGGAAGGAAGGACCTGCGATAGCGTTCCTTCACACACTTTGGGTGAAGCAGTCTGTCACTGAAGGAGCTCTCCAGTGTAGTTAAAGTGTCCTGCAGGGGGTGGGAGTCGTTCACAATCATGGATGACAGCTTAGCCATCATTCTCCTCTCCCTAACACCTCCACTGAGTCGAGGGGGCATCCCAGGACAGAGCTGGCCTTCCTGATCAGTTTGTCAAGTCTCTTCCTGTCAGCCGTCGAGATGCTGCTCCCCCAGAAGACCACTCCATAAAAGATGGCTGATGCCACCACGGTGTCATAAAAGGTCTTCAGGAGTGCCCCCTGCACTCCAAAAGACCTCAGTCTCCTGAGCAGATAGAGTCTGCTCTGGCCTTTCTTATAAAGTGCAGTTGTGTTGTGGGTCCAGTCCAGTTTATTGTTTAGGTGAACTCCCAGGTACTTATAAGATGTCACTATCTCAATATCCGTTACCTTGATGTTCACCGGTGTCGGGAGGCAGAGTGCTCGTCTGCGGAAATCCACCACCAGTTCTTTGGTTTTCCCCGCATTGATCTGGAGGCAGTTCTGCTGGCACCAGTCCACAAAGTCCTGCGTTAGTTCTCTGTACTCACTGTCGTCCCCATCGTGATGAGACTGACGATTGCAGAGTCATCAGAGAACTTCTGCAGGTGACAGGTGGGTGTGTTGTATGAGAAGTCTGCAGTATAGAGGGTGAAGAGGAATGGAGCCAGGACCGTTCCCTGCGGGGCCCCCGTGCTGCAGACTACGGTGTCGGACACACAGTCCCTGGTCCTCACAAAAAATACCTTCAAATAAAATAAAAATTAAAAAACAAAACAAAACAAAAAAAAAAACAAGAAGCCGATCAAGAGGTCTGTTTTCATGAGGCACGGTGTAAAGTGTTGTTAAATGCCCAGTCCACATGGGGCCTGGCAGCAAGCTTTTGGTATTTTCCAGCCCTGTCGGTGCTCAGCTCCATCTCCACGCCCCCTTGTGGCCAAGTGAGCAGCTTGCCCAAACTTTCCTTCCAACCAGGTTTTGTGTGATCCACCTCACACTTTTCCCCTGCTGATCGACACATGGATGGGGGTGATCACAGGACTCCCTGCTGGAGGTTGAGATATGAGGAGCAGGTGAATAACTGAATGACTCATAGTTTGATTACCTTGCAGTTGACCTCACGGATGTAGGTGAGAGGGAATTCGGCTTTCTGGTACATCATCTTCACCGGCTTGTTTTCATTCTGAGGATGACAGCAAACACAAAGCAGTCTTTTTTCACTGAGCTAAAAACCATTTGTGCTGTCAGAGCTCTAGCTCACAATGACACTCTTGGAGTCCCATCTTCTTCCACATTAGTGAGTCACTGAACAGCAGGTTAAAGAAAAGTCAGGTCAGGTTCTGGTACTGGTCTCTCTGGTATGTTCCTGCAGTATGAACAGTTTGCAAAAAAAAAAAAAAAAAAAAAGTTCAGTGACATCTCATCTGAAACATAATTCTCAAAATTCTAGGACACTCCAGAAATTAAATGACCCAAGAGATCTCTGCATACTGTCCTCAAGCAGATTTTTATTGAGACCAAAAAACGAAAACGAAAAACAGTTATACTGTTCTTCAGTATGCAGTTTACTGACCTCACCCTACCCATAAATCCATACAGACATTTACTTTTTTGTCACCATTTAACCTACCAAACTGTGTTTATGTTGTGCAGCGTTACCTTGTTGAGTTTAAACTGAGCATCCTTGGTGAGGTCGGCGTCAAACTTCCTGTCCCAGTTGCCTTTGAAGTAGATGGCATTAACCAGCACCAGCCTGGTCATGCTGTCCACTACACCCGGGGCAAGCAGGTCCTTGATTTTATCTGGATTGAAACAAAGGAGCAGCGATGAATATAACAGGGTTTAATAACTAGAGCAACTGTATGTTTACACCCAAGATTCAAGTGAATTTTGAGTAAAATTTGAAAATTCCAGGCAAAATAAAATGCGAATTAGAGCTTTGTATTTACACATCCATACCCTTTCTGCAATGCTGAGGAAATTTACTGGAACTGGCTTTTTGCATTCAGCCTTTCTGATTCAAATGTCCACTTTTTCCACTTCCTCCCAACATCCACCTCATTGGATGTGGTCCCCAGTCTATTTACATTTGAGAGTGTATGTGTGAGTGTTTGTGTGTCAGATCCACCTTGGGTCTGCTTCTCCACCCAGTTGTTGATATTGATCCTGGCTGTCTCTGCGCTGGCTTTGAAGTCCACAGACTTCAGCTTTGCATCATAGTGCTTCTTGGTGTCTGCCAGGAACCCCTGGAACCACCAACATATATTTAGCTCGACTGACTCTATTCAACAATGACAATACAACAATACAATGATAATAATAATAATAGTACTAATAATAATAATAATAATAATAATAATAATAATAATGATGATGATGATAATGCTGTACAGACGGACTTTGAGATTCATTCACAGTGAGGGGATAAAAGATGTTACAGCCATATATGAAGTATCAAGTATGCTGAGTGTGGCTGCTTCTCTGACTCATGTTCTGACCTGCCACTCACTCTCACTCACTCTTTCATTCATACTCGCTGAGCACAGCATGATGACTCCCATGTCATTCAGTCAGGCCTACCTTTGTGTAAACATACCAACACCTGCCCATATAGGCACATACAGGTGTACACTCATACACACCTCAACAAACTGGTAGGATTGGTCTCCATACAGCCTGTTGGCCAGGCTGAGGGAGTACGGGGCTCCAGCCTTGTTCAGCTCCTTTATTAGCTTGGAAAACTTGACATGGACATCATCCTGAGCCTTCAGACACTGTGGACAGTCAAAGCAGATGAGAGTCAGAGCTGGAACTGGTGATCGATGAAGACTACTTTATTACAGCCTATAGTAGAAACTGTGGACTTGAAGGAATCCCCAAAGTTTCTAGAAGATTGTCCTGTTGCTCACACACAGCTGCCCCTGTCAGTAGTGAGAGATTGACCCAAAATCATCCGTCTGTCCCTGGTGCTCCATGCTAACTATTTTGAGGGGCAATTAAAATATGTATTTTTTTTACTGGGTGCAGAAAAAATCTTGAAAGTAAATTTGAAGTCCTTTCTATGCAAAGGGACGTCTGTTTGATTTCTCCTGACTCAAATGATCAATTTTTAGCAGGTGAGCTCTACAGCAATGTCAGCTGGGAAAACATCAGCTGACACACTGTTGCAGTCGTAAGAGCCGAAGCTCTTTCAGTCCAAACAAGTGGGATATTTCTCACTTTGCTGGACAGTTTGGTGGTCCAGACTATCTTGTGACACTACAGGGGGAACTAAAGGTCACCAAGCCCTGCTGGAAAATATCACTGTAGAAAATGCCGCACCTAAAGCTCCATTTTATTAGTTACTGACTTTTAGGAAATCTCAAATCTTGGTAGACGATGAAGACAGCACTCAAGAAAAAAAAAAATGGGTTTACCAAGCCTTTAAAAGTGGGGAAAGATGATAACTTGTAACTGTTCTAAAGCTAAGTAAGTAATTTTAAATATGATATGTCTGTCAACTTGGAGTAGGAAGCTGGTTGACTACTTTCCCTGTTTCCACAGGAAGTCAAAGGGACAGGGGATGGGAGACTGTGTACAGATAAAAATCCCTGGGATGAATACCTGTTAGTTCAACAACACTGAACAAGTATTTCTTCTTTAGGGCGCATAAACCTACAGGCTATATAGCAAAAACACTTGCAAATCTTTTTTTTTTCTTTTTTACATTTATAACAATAACACTAAAAAGGTCAGTAGTCTTATTTTGGAAATGATAGCAGCCTCATATGCTCAAGTACTTGTATGGAGCACCAGAACCAGAATGATCCTCCAGGGACACGTGGATGATTTTGGTCTCACCACTTAAAAGGGTAACTGACCAACGTGACAATCACCCAAACACTTTCTGTATTAATTTAAGAGACTATTAGTTCATCTTTATCTGAGAACATCGCCGGCTGCTGGTTGCATGTAAGTTTGCCATCACAAGGCCTTACTCGGTACTGACTTGAAGAAAAAGGAAAAGGTACAAGTGAGCAAAGAGAGAACAGAAGAATATAAAGAAAAAGCATTACCACCACTAATACCCACACAAAAGAAACCAGAAAAGTGTCAGATAAAGTTTTGGAGAGCCTTTCCAGGAGTATTCACAGAAATAGGTCCATCTGAAATACCTAAAGGCAGGGAAAACTAAAACACTGCTTCTTCTTGTTGTGCATAAATAATGCACTACAGAGGAATTATTGTGATATACTGCATTATTGATTTATTTTTCCACCCTTGTACAGCACGGGGTATTTTTACTGGTGTGTGTTCAAAGCAGCACAACACCAACCATCAACTTAAACACTCAGCTCATAGACTGTAATAGTGAAGTTTGATAACTTAGGCATCAGTTAGTACATAATAAATATTAAAGAAATATTGCAGTGACATTAATTGTGCCTCAAATATGATGCCAGTTTAATTAATTTTCACAATACATCTTGAATGTGCTGTCATCATTTTAAGGGGGGGTAGAGTCTATATGAAACCCTGTGGTTTCTATTGGTCAGACAACAATACGCAAGAGAGTGGACAAACAAGTGTGAGATTCCACAAACCGATGACAGCACCCAGCCCCTCTGTTAGAGGTTAGTTAGTCATTCCTTTACTGTTGGCTTTGTTACTACCTTCAGCACATAGACTGGAAATCTGCTTCTCTGGGTCTGCTGCTGCATCTGCATCTGCACCTGTCGGCATCTGCTCTTCCTCTGCCTTTGTCTCACACAGCTTCTTTGCCTTAGTGACGCAGAGGACCTACAGGTGCGATTGGTAGTGTTACTCGTCATTAGGATCACTGTTGAGTTAAAGGTGTGTGTGTGTGTGTGTGTGCAGAAAAAGATATGATCTTTGCTCTCAACAGTCCATGTGGTATGTGGTGACAGACTGCAGTGTAAATGTTGGCCACAAAGGGTTAAAGGATCGAGTTATGAGGTCAAGCCTTTACGCCTGCACTCTGCTAAGGAGGAGCTGAAACCCTCACTGCAGCTTCATGTTGATGATGATGATGATGATGATGATGATGATGATGATGAGCACTTTATTGATCCTTCACAGGAAATTACATTACATTGTACATTACATTAATACATACATTGTGCATTTATATTACATTAATGTTACTCTCATCTCCTCTCTGTTTCACATTAAAAAAAACACACACACAACACAGCCAGGTATGCATGTGCACACACGTTTTCACATGGCAAGCAGTGATGCAATTATCACATCCAAACTCAGAATCACTTCCTCAGCCAAGTACTTAGTATGTAGCTGGATGAGAATTTGTCTTAGTTGCTGGTGATTATTACATAACAAACCATCCAGAAGACACACATTAGGTCAAGCATGGCCATTAGACCATATTTGATCCTGAGAGGACATCTGTTGTTGATTTAATGTTGAACCGTACAGCTGTCTGTATTGTACATGGACATTAAACAGTGGTTACAGTGAAATCTGTGCTCACAGTAGTCATTCTCAATATAGATCATCTAAGTGGGAACAATTTGTTGTGAATTAAATTGCGGTGGAATTACATTATCCTCATTCTGCTGGGGACCTCTTGAAACCCTCTTCAAGGATCTTCAACGGACCCAGGCCAAACTTTGACAACCACTGAGTCATGACAGCCAGGCACTCACACAAACGGAAAAAATGTACACCTGCAAGTTGTGGAGTGATAGGATGGATCGATTCACCGTGCCCTGAGTGTTTATTACCCCTGCACATATAAATTCTGTGTAGAGTTCCTATGGCAACATAACACAAAGCTGGCAAGGGGCCAGCATCAGCAAAATGACCTGGAATCTGTTCTGAATCAGACACTGGAAGCCAGCTAAAGTGATTCATGCTGAATGAGGGCCAACAGATCTGGCCAAACAGGCCCCCTCCCCTGCCACACCCATCCCACTCTTGCAGACAGTTCTGTAACTTTTCTGTTTGAGACTAATACCTTGTTTTATCTTGTTTTATGTATTTGTATTATGTTTTATTGTTGTATGGGATCTTTTAGTAATTTACTCCATCGTTGTTGTATGTGTGTTTATTTGTGATTTGTTTTTATTGGAAAGCACCTTGTAACCTTGGTTTGGAAAGGTGCTATATAAATAAAATAAAATAAATAAATAAATAAATCAAACCTCATCAAACCAAATCAAAACTTAACACTAAAGCTTTGCCCTAATCAGTGCTGTGGGGAATGGTAAACCTATCAATGATCCGTTTTTTATTTGCATGTGTACCCACTTTTTGGTTGTCATGACTCTTTATTGTGTAAATCCTTAACATATGTCATAGTATTTGGTGTCAAACTGAAAAAGATCAAATCTTTTACAGAGGAAAAAGCATGAAAACAATTGATTTTGGTTTGTATTGGCAAATGTTTGTCTTTACATGATTAGCCACTACAAGTCACCCAGCTGTGAGTTGAGCTGAACATTACATTTAAAAACTTTTTTAAAATAATCTCAGAATTTGAAATTCCAGTAATAAGCTTAACCTGGTGCAGAGAGACGCCAAACTGCTTGTGCCAAAAGTCCTTGGGTTCATTTATTTGTGTTAACTGTCACTAGGAGGTGTGTGTGTGTGTGTGTGTGTGTGTGTGTGTGTGTGTGTGTGTACCTCGGACATCTGTGTGGCTGTGTTGGCCCTGGCCCCCAGCATCACCATAGCCAGGGCTGAGGAGATGCTGAGAGGAGAGTAGAAGACGTTGCTGCTCTTCTTGTCTTCATCCAGCTGTTTGAACAAAGCCAGGCAGAAAGCTGTGTTGGCCTCAGACAGTGGGCTTGATGCTGCCATTGTGCCTAATATCAAGAAAATGCAGCACACGAATCACTGTCTTCTGTCTTGAATGCAAATCCTCTGCATCAAACCCCATTCAAAATGAGTAAATTAGTGGGATTATACTATTACTTCCCCACCATAATCATGGTGGGGAAGTAATAGTATAATCCCAGTTATGGCATGTCATTTTAGCCTCACTATTTCAGATGCAACCCCAGTGGAGCAAAAAGAACATGGGAGCAAATGTAAAAAGACATACTTCAAAGTGGTCAGTACGCTTACTATATCTTATACATGTAGCATATGTATATGTTGTAGGCTATAGCCAAAGAAATGGATTAATATCTTCCCCTTTTCAACTTTTTAGATCAACTAGACAAGGATGCCCGGTCTCTCCAGTTATTTTCACTCTAGCACTCGAACCTCTCACCTGTGCCATCAGGGCTAGTCATAATATAACTGGTATCCCACTTTTCAAATATGATTTCAAGGTCAATCTTTACGCAGACGATATATTATTGACACTGTCTAGGCCAGATCATTCCATCCCTCATCTTATGAAACTTATTAATGACTTTGGATTGTTTTCTGGTTACAAAGTTAACTGGTCTAAGAGTGAGGCCATCCCCTTAAACCCCATTAGGGGGGTTTCCACCGAGTAGTTCCTGGTAGTTTTGGGGCGTTGGGGGACTACTACAGGAACGTCCTCTCTCTCGGCCCTCTCAACTGCCGTGTCTCCACTGAGAGGGCAAAGTCGGAGGAAGGTTCCTGTAAAGTTGTGTGACGTAAGATATGACGTAATCGTCGCCTGCCTGTTTTGACCGGGGCGACACAGCGGTAAACAAACAAAGAACAACAGCAGAGCAGACGCAGCAGAAGTACGAGACAGAAGTACGAACAACAAAGCAGTAAAAGAAAGACACTTATCATCATGGAAGGAGCTGAGGTGGTTGCTGCGTTGCTTGTGTGTCTCTACGTTTACGTGGCATCGGTGGAAGCTATGAATGAGTGGAGAAGACGTCTTGAAGAGGAATTCGACCGGGCTGAAAAGGCCAGAGAGGAAACGAGACAACGGATAATCCGAAGAATACATTTGTTCGAAACTGCTGGAGCAGAAAATGGACTTCGGCTCCGCAGACTCAGAAGAAGGGTAAGCTATTTTTAATATCGCAAACAGCTACACTGCTCTGCGTTAGCCTGCTGCACTGTACTGTATACACTTTGCGCTGCAGCGTGTAAGGGTTCAGAAGTTGTTCATTTCACTTCGGTTAAAAATACGGTGTTCGGTGAAATGAGAGTTCACGTTATTGCAATTTACTATGTTGCAGATTCTTCTACACCGTGCACGGCGTACTGCTCCCATTGTTTGGACCCACAAGAGAAGTGCAGAGTGGTGGAAAGTGGTTGTATCGACTTTCTCTGATGAGCAGTGGGTGCAGAACTTCCGAATGTCGAAGGAAACGTTCACATATCTCTGTCAGCGGGTGCAACCGGCGATGGAGAAGCAGGACGTAAATTACCGCCTGTGTGTTCCCCTCCAACAAAGGGTTGCCATTGCAGTATGGAAACTTGCAACAAACGCAGACTACAGGAGCATCGCGCACCTGTTTGGGGTAAGCCGTTCGACCGCCTGCAAGTGTTTGAAGGCCTTCTGTTCTGCTGTGGAGGATATACTGCTGCCTGAAGCTATCCAGTTTCCAAATGCGGACAAACTTCAGGAAATGGCTTACTACTTTGAAAACAGGTGGGGGCTGCCACACTGTGTGGGTACCATAGATGGCTCTCACATTCCAATCTTGGCACCTCAGGAGTACCACACTCAATATTACAACAGGAAAGGTTGGTACTCTATTGTCCTGCAGGCAGTGATGGACGGGAAAGGACTTTTCTGGAATGTGTTCGCTGGGCTGCCAGGCAGCATGCATGATGCCAGAGTTCTTCGCAGATCCGGACTCTGGAATATGGCTGACAGGCTCTTCGGAGGACAGCATCGCGTGATTGGGGACCATGATTGGGGCTACTACATCTTGGGTGATGCTGCACATCCCCAGACGAGCTGGCTCATGAAACCTTTCATGGACAATGGCCGTCTAACTGAAGAGCAGACCAACTTCAATGTCAAGCTCAGCAGAGCTAGGGTTGTGGTGGAGAATGCTTTTGGCCGACTGAAGGGAAGGTGGCGATGTCTGCTCAGAAGAAATGACTGCAACTTAGATACAGTCAAGTCTGTTGTTATCACATGCTGTGTCCTCCATAATCTGTGTGAGAGCCATGGTGAGGACTTTAGAGAGGAATGGGCTGAACCTGTTCTCTTCAACCAGCCTGATGCACCGCTGCAGGATGGGGCTGATACAGGTGTGGCAGCACGTGCTGCTCTTATGTCTCACCTAACTAACTAAGTGTAGTTAAGCAAATATCACCTTCTGAAAAAGCGTTGTTGGGACAGACCGTCGACACAACACTGATGTCCTCTAGAGCCAAGGTTGTGGTGTTGTTTGTTGCCGACAGCTGCGGCGGGGGTGCGGAGTCTTTTGTTCCAGGGTCACTGGTGTAGGCTGGCCGTTGACCAAAAATAGCATCCAACAGCGGGTACCATTTGTTAGTTTTCCTGTTGGCACCACTTCTGCTGTTGTGGTCCTTCAGCTTCTTGTAGTCCTGCTTAAGTTTTTTTAGTTTCTCGCGGCACTGCTTGGCTGTGTGCTGGATGCCCAGGGACCGCAAATGCGCCACTATGTCCTGGTATATCTTCTCGGAAAGACTCAAAGCCCCACTGAATCGCCTCGTTGCCGTAGTACGCCAGCAACGCCTGGACCTCGTTGTCGGTCCATTTGTCATATGCCTTGTCTTCCATTTCTTTGCAGGTCAAAAATGCGACTCCCCGTCATGTGCTGGGTTTTAAAAATGCCGGCTATTTCGCCGCCATCTGTTGACGTCACATCCTGCCATGAGTACATCCAATCAGCGCCAAGTAGACCCCAAGCCCCAACCAGGAGTTTTTCGGGGCCGCTCAGAGTCCCTACCCCGAGGCAGGGCCGATTTTTAGCCCCTGTAAAGGTTCCTGAACTCTCTCCTTCGGGGTAGTTCTTGCGGTGGAGACACGTGACAATGGCCCCGGCCCCGTAAAATTACCCCGAAGTTCCGGCAGTGGAAACGGGGCTATTGCAAACCCCAGTCATGTGATATCTGCCCCTATTGTGTGGAAGTCTCAGGGAATGAGGTATCTTGGAGTAAACATTGTATCCCCAACTGATAAAATATTTGAGTTAAATGGCCCCAAGCTCTTGAAATCTATCAAAGAAGATTTAAAAAGATGGACAAGCTTACCGTTATCATTGTGGGGAAGAGCGGAGGTATTAAAAATGAATACTCTACCAAGGATAGCTTTCCTATTTTTAGCAATTCCACAAGAAATACCCCAGAAATGGTTTAGAGAAATAGATATGATGACCTCACAGTTCCTCTGGAAAGAGAAGAAACCAAGAATCAGTCTAAAAAGATGATCAATTTCTAGGAATGAAGGTGGGTTTGGTATACCAGACATGTATCACTACTATCTTGCATATAATGGTATTTACCCATTAGCTTGGGCATACCAGAAAGAAAAGTGGGAGGAAGGCAGCTGGAGATGGCTTGAGCAGAATTTTGTCTGCATTGCAAGAATGTGTTAGGAGTCACATCTGTTTGTGTTTTTTCTTTTTTCCTGTTTCCCCTCCCCCTGTGTTGTGTGTCTGTTTCTCCCCCTAGGCTGGGCGTGGCCGTGGCAGGCTCATTGGTCTCTTCCACTCACCTGTTCCCGCTCACGCACCTGGTTTCCATCCCGTCATTATCTCACCAATCTACAGCCTTTATAACCCCGGCTCAGACTTCCACTCATCGCCAGTTCGTCCTGTACCATGCGTGTTAACGTCTCGGTTCCTACTTTTGATCTTGCACTACTCTTTGGTGACCAGTCTTTTGATTATTGGATTTTTTGCTCTGCCTTTAGACCCTGCCTGCCCGCCTGTGTGTCCTGCCTGCCCCTCCGTGTCCTGCCTGCTGCGCCCAGCCTTCCCCGGACTTCTCCGTGCTACATCAGTTCTGTTTGGAGTTTATTTTTGTTAATTAAAGACTCTGTTACTTTAACCGCATCTGCATTGTGGGTTCAGTTCTTTCGAGCTCAGGCTTAACAGAATGTTTCCCTAGCCTCTCTATGGTATCAACCAAAGTATGGCAAAGAGATTAAAACCCCTTAATTCAGTTCTCCTGTGAAATAATCAAAGCAATACATAAACGACTTAAAATCAGAGGTATATCTTTACCCTCATGTCCTTTATGGAAGAATCCATTGTTTATGGCTGGTGGGAAGCCTCTTTGGAATGTCCAATGGTTGGTTGGTTACCATGGATCTTTTGTAGCACAGAGGAGATATGTTCGGTATGTAGAAGCAAATTCACTTGGTATGTAGTGTTAGTGTATGTTTATCAAAAAAAAAAAAAATCAGAAATTCTTTTTTGTGACATTTCTGCTGTCTTTATTGGCTTACTGTAATAGTAGGATAAGCTAACAGATAAAAGCAATGCGCATGACCCTATCAGAAAATAAACAAAGCCTGCGAAACAAGTTATGTTTTTTTCGCAGGTGGTTCTAGGCAGGTGGTTCTCAATTTTTTTTTCAGTGAAGTACCCTCCATGAATTATTTTTGCAGCCGAAGTACCCCCCAAGTTCAGTTGATTTCCTGAAACTGAATAAATACCAAACATAGCAAAACAAAACTGCTCTGCTAGCTCAATCATATTGTAACTAGAATATCAGCTGGGAAAAAAAACAAAACTTTTTTTTTTTCATGGACTGATAGTTAAACTTCTGCCGACTTCTCAGTCATTTTAACAGTTGCCGTGACAAATGACTCACCAACACAGCTGATTTTTTATTATTATTATTATTATTATTATTATTATCTACAACCAACTTACACTACTCACAAAAAGTTAGGGATATTTGGCTTTCGGGTGAAATTTACGGAAAATGTAAAAAGTTCACGCTACAGTGATATTATATCATGAAAGTAGGGCATTTAAGTAGAAGCATGCACTGGTGATTTCCTCATCTCAAACAATTTCTTGAAACAAAAGCCAACAACAGTGGTGGGTATACCACAACAAAAAATGTCAATGTCTCAATAACTTGTCATGTGCCCTTGAGCATCAATTACAGCTTGACAACGACGTCTCTTGCTGTTCACAAGTCGATTTATTGTCTGCTGAGGCATGGCATCCCACTCTTCTTGAAGGGTGGCCCTCAGGACATTGAGGTTCTGGGGTACAGAGCTCCGAGCCTCTACACGGCGACTCAGCTGATCCCATAGGTTTTCTATGGGATTCAGGTCTGGAGAAAGTGCAGGCCACTCCATCTGAGGTAACCCAGTCTCCAGCAACCGTTCCCTAATGATACGACCTCGATGAGCTGGAGCATTGTCGTCCATGAGGATGAAATTAGGCCTGTGTTGTTCATGCAGGGGCACAATGACTGGATTAATGATGTTATTCAGGTAGTATGGGCTTGTCACTGTACCATTAGGGCAGTTCTGTATTGACTAGACACACCTGCCCACACAGTAACACCACCACCACCAAAGGCTCGTCTGGTGACAACAGTGGCTGATGCATAGTGCTCTCCTTGACGTCTCCAACATCGTTGGCGGCCATCATTTCTGCTCAACATGAATCGGCTTTCATCAGAGAACAGCACTGAGGCCCACTGGTCCCTCGTCCAGCGTAAATGCTCCCTGGCCCATGCAAGACGATGACACCTGTGCCTGGTGGTGTGGTCAGGTACCCTTGCAGGTCGTCTAGCACGCAGACCATGCTGATGTAAACGGTTTCGAATGGTCTGACGTGACACTTGGGTGCCTCTCACCTTCCTTAAACGTACCTGGAGTTGAGTGGCATTCATCATCCGGTTCCGCAGGGCACTGTTCACAATGAAGCGGTCATCAGTGTGGGATGTGGCCAAAGGACGTCCACTTCTATGCCTTTCTGTGACTCTTCCAGTCTCTCTGTATCTCTGTTGCAACCTGCTGATGACACTCTATGACATTCTAAGCTCAGTGGCCACTTCCGTCTGAGAACATCCCGTTTGAAGCCTCGCAATGGCGAGGTGCTGCTGATCAATTGTTAGGTGTCGTCTTGGTCTCATGATGTCAAAATGTGAACAGCATGATGAGGAGGACTGTTTAAATACCAATTCTAATTGAACCAGGAAATTTATTGGTCCATTCATGGATCAAACACCTGTTGTGAATTTTGCCGTTAAAATCCTTGTTAGAGAACAGCAACTTGTGCAAAAAGTACTGAAACACTGAACAGTTGGACATGTGCATTCAAAAGTTTACAGAAGGTCACATTAAGTTCACCTGTAAAGGTTATAATGCATTTTAGGTTCATCCTGAAATTTCACCTGAAAGCCGAATATCCCTAACTTTTTGTGAGTAGTGTATATTAACAGTTATATTTAAATACAGGCTACTGCTTTCCAGTGTTGGCACCAGAACAAACATCTATCTTTTCATAAACTCACCGGCAGATGTTTTATTTCAGCTGGGGGTGTGTCACTCCAATTTAATGTCAGCTCCGATTAATGTGGCTAAGCAGCAAAAGTAACAAAAGTAAGCAGTCACATTAAGGCTGAACAGGGTAATATCGTTTCGACTCCACCTTTCGGGGCTTTTGCTAATCACCTTTCAGGCCATTATCAATTTACCTCTGAAATAAAAACAACAGTTTTCACAGATGTGTTGATTTATTAAATGTTCATTTCAATGTACAGATGCAAAGAAATTGACAAATTTATTAAATAAATGGCCTAGGCAACTTATAAAGAATAAACAAATTAATAACGATTAATAGGCTAATTAATAACTGATAACATTAACACAACAAGAACAAAGTTATAGCCGCACATCTCCGTGGAAAATCTTACAAGTACTGTCCGTGGTGCTGACTCCGCTGCAGCACTTTATTATGGAAAGTAAAGCTGAATAAAATTCACGGAGGATCTTGTTTAGCTCTTCTTTCCTTACAGGTGAGAAATCAGCTGTTTGCCCGGTGTTTGTCAAGTAGTCTTGTGGACATTTGACGGCCCAAGACAGTGACCGGGCCGTAACGGCTTCATTTCCTGACCTCTCCAGCTGATCCAGCTCTTCACTCGTCACTCTCACGTACAGTATCTCTCCTTTTTCTCTTCTGTCTTGTCTTCCTCGTTCAGCCATTTATCCAAACTTAGGTCGCCAAATAAATCAAAATTGACAACAAAACGGTCCATTATGCAGGCGAACAAAGCTAACGGCGGCTTTTGATGCGGGTTTCGGTGAAACGTTTCGTGTTGCCATGGAAACCACACAGACTCAGGTAATAAGACGTAGGCAAAGTAATATTTTCAGTGATGAGGGCGGCGGGGCGGATGACGTGCGGGACGATTGATGTGTTCACGATTTCTCGAGAACTGTTTGACCTGCAGTAACGTGATTACACATGCTCCTGCATATGAGAGTGAACGAGCTTCATTCAAAATTTGAGCGGGATTGATGCATTTTCGAGAAGCTAGCGAGGAAATCCTTTTTTCAGCCATGTAAGTTAATTATTTTCAATTCTCCATATTTTGAATAAGAAATTGTGTTCACCTGCCCCAGTTAGCAAACATATATCAGTCTCTTACCACATCTCCTGGCTACACACCAGCATAGGTTTCAAGTTTCGTGCACCCATGCCGTGCACGCTCTCCAGGCTGTAATGACAGAAGACACTGAGTACGTTTACATGCACACCATATTCCGGTTCGGCTCAATATTCCGGTTAAGGTAACTGCGCCGCGGCAAATGGAATATTCCGTTTACATGTTACTTGGCATGCCCCCGTGTTTCGGCGTATTCCACTCTCTGACGTAATGCGACACTCAGCCGCGGGGGGCAGCAGCACGCGTATAGGCGTCTGGTCTGCCGGAAAAACAGACGAAGAAGTCTTCTTCCTCGTCTTCTTCTACTTTTTCTTCTTCTTCTGTCGCTATTTCTATGTTTTCCCTCATCGATATACTCCGTGATATTTAAGTCTTTCATTAGCTGAAGGTGGACTGCAGTCTCCTGGCTCTTGCTGCTGTTCGCCCTGCCGGTTTCCCCGCGTGCAGGTAACCATAGCAACAAAGACGCCACAGAAGTCCTTGTGAGTCGAGCATGCGCAGTCGTGACTGAATATTCCGGTTCGGGGAGTTTTCCGACTGAGGTGTTTACAAGCCCCAATATTCCGGTTGGAACAGGAATATTCCAGGGGTCTTATTCGGAATTCTCTCCAACCGGAATATGACCTTAATCGGGTTCAGTGCGTGTTTACATGACACGTGCGCAACCGGAATATTGCGAATATTCCGGTTAATACAGGAATAAGGTGTGCATGTAAACGTGCTCACTGGCGGGGCAGTTGACGCAGAGAGCAGTGGGACGGTTGATGCATTGAGATTGGCTGGAACCAGGGGGGTGCACGAGACGATTTTGGGCAGAATGAGTGACATAATAAAGGCTATGAAGGCTTCCGAAGATATCTTACAAAGATATCTTTCTAATGCTATTAGTTATTTGCCAAATTTTAATCTGAAACGCAGTCACTACAAAGTATTATTATTATGATTATTATGATTATTATTATTGTTATTATAAGTCATAGAGCTCGCTCGTCTGAAATCTGTCACTACATTGAGTCAAAAATAGGTCCAATATTTTTATTTCCTGTATACATATCTATAAACATTTAAGCAATGCAATAAAATAAGATTATTTTCAGAAATAAATCTGAATTACATTATGTTTGGTATTGTAATAAATAAAATAATAATAATAAAAAAAATGTTTTTTGTTGTGGATTTTTGGGAGCTTTTCTGGGAGAATTTTCGGAGGAAATGGGAGGAAACGGGATCAGACTGAAAACTGCGTCATCCGCCACACCGCTCCCTGTTTTTCATTTGAGCAGGCTAGCCGTGCTGTCATGCTCATTTGAGCACATTCTAAACGTCTGATTGATCAATCAGATTGCTCGGTCGGATCTACGCGTTGTATAATTTTAAAAAATCTCCAGTAGGCCTACCCCCTAGAGTTCCTCCAAGTAGTTATACGCTGAGAGACATTAGCCTAGGCCAGTGTCTAGCATTTCACATGCATTTCACATATGTATTAATTATATGAAAGAGATAAATGTAAGTCAGACAAATTGAATTTAAATTAAGATTCTTTATTTTTTTTAAAGTGGGTAGAGAGGCTGATGGAGTGCGGGGGGAGAGGGGGCGGATGGGAGGGTTAGGGTTAGGCGGCCGCACCCCCCCTCACCCCTAGTTCCGACGTCTATGCACATAACCCGCTTTCTGGAATACTCCACTGGTGTGAGTGTGCTTTAACCAGCAAGCAACGACACATTCACTTGGATTTTTTAAATGGAATATGATGACATTTCTTCTTGTCATACCATAACAGGTCACAACCCTGATAGCGGCTAAATTTAACCATCGCGGCCATTATAACTCAAGATTAAAAGTCTTACTGACAAAAGCATAATTTTCCATGCATGTGTTTGTCAGGGTTCCTCTCTTCCGACAAAACTTTCATTGAATTAGTGGTTTCACCTCTGTTGATCTCACTGCAATATATCTATCAGCCGTGTGAGAAGCACTGAATAAGGTAAGAGTCTGCCAGCAGTGTGCTGTACTTACATACAGTTGTTGGTCGACAAGTGATCAGTGCTGTGTCTGTCGCAGGAAGATTCTCTCAAATTGTCTCCGCATTGTTTATGCTCACTCGGCACGCCCAAGCTGTTAAAATCAGCATCTGCATTTTGCTCTCTACGGCACGCCAAAAGGGAAAAACACGCTTTTTTAAAAATTATGTTTCCCTTCCTCAGTGTCTGTGTTGTGGCTTGATGCGTCATCTATTTGTAAAATATTACCGTCTTAAAATCTTTAGGTTGCTAGGCAACGGATCTGTTTTTTTTCCCTCTCATCTTTTATGTTGCGTCTGTTGTTTCCTCCTTGTAACTGTACAGTATTACTTTTTTAAATCAGTAAATATAATCGGCCTGAATGAGAAGCGGTGGTGATTGTCATTTTTATGAAGCTCCAACATTTTTGACAACATATGGAGAGACAAAACACACTCTTAAAAAAATACATTTGGTCAAAGATTGCAACAAGAGGTCTAAAAACAAATTTACACCACAGTCTGAGTCAATATGACTTCATCCCCGGGAGCATATTTAGGAAAACTGGATATTTATTTATTTATTTATTTATTTATTTATTTATTTATTATTATTATTTGTTAAAATGTGATTTGGAAATTACAAAATGCCTTTAAATTACCATAATTTCCTTTTTTTTTTTAAAAAAAAAACTGTATTATTGGAAAATGATATTTACCGGTCATTTTACCGCATATGGCTCCATCTTGTGGAAGAACAGAGACATTACAGTCACTGCCATGTAAGGGATATGTTAAAAAGCAAAATAAATTTTTCATGTCACTGAGACAAGAAAAACATAATGTCTTTCTCTTATATGGTCCATTATGTAAAGTGGAAAGAAAACGTATAAGCATAGATTTAACTTCTTCTTCTTCTTTGTTTCTTTCTTTCTTTCTTTTTTTTTTTTTTTTAAGAAACTGGTGTAGTTAGAAGAATAACTTTTATTTTCATTTTCCCCTGTGAGTTGACTAATTCCCACTCCAGGTTGGCTGGTGGCGGTAATGCGTTTTTAGTAGATTTCCAATCGCTAATAATAAGAAAGATGATAGATACTAAAACCAAGGGCTAATAGTACTAGCTAGTACTGCTCTATCTCAGCTATTATAGGAAGCATGTTTATTTGGAAAAGACAATGTTTCCTGTATCCCTGAAACTGTAAATTCATAGCAATGTGCTTACTGGTTAAAATATGTTGGAACATTCAGTAGATTTGATTCCTGATGAATTTAAACTTTTAATGCGGGATAAAATAAAGTATATAAAATGTATACATAAATACAAATTATTATTAAGTGTATAATGCAAATGCGCTGGTTCTACTCTGTACAGGTGAGGTCACAAACAGCGGCCTCACTTCCGCAAGCCAGCAGGAGCTGCAGCCGCTGTAACGTCAGCAGAACCTTGAGACGCAACAATGGCAGATGCTGTTTTCATGAAGGAAACTTGGGCTGATTCTGCATTTTTGAACCAGCGTTCAACAAGACAAGACCGCGGAGTTTACCTGGAAACAAGACAAGTCACCTCGTCAATTTCTGCTCCCTCTCTTGTTTTCGCTCCTCATTCTTCGCTCAAGTGCAAGAAACGCTACAATAATGAGCGGTGAGTTCAGTGAATGAAATGAAAACAAGTGTGTGCAGAGAAAAAACATGATGACTTCCATCAGCGGGCCCATAGTTGGTTTTGGTCCCTGAATCCTGACAGTCAGCGCAGCACCTGTGAGAGGACAGAGCTTGAACAATAGCGACATCTACTGACTAATTGCTGCACTGCAGCTAGTAATGTCTGAATAATTGGATCTAGAAATGCCAGTTTGATGTCTATAGGGTGTCTTTGTGTCAGTGTGTGTTACTGATGGACCCTTCTTCCTCTGTCTGTCTCTCCTCTCAGCAGCCACGCCAAGGCAAAGCAGCTCAGGGCCAGCCACCTCAGGCTTTTCAGGAGCACCTGTCAAGTTTCTGCCATACTGCATTTTTAAACTATACTAGCTCCTCACCTGATTCTTCTACTCTTTGTGTCTCTCTGTCCCATAGGATTTTTACTCATGACTCCTTGGACTGACAACTCTTCAGTGACTGCCGTCCCCCCTACTGTAGGACCCAAGAGACGCACCTACACCTTCTTCTCAAATGCACACTACACTTCACTTTGTTCATGTCCAAAAACCAGAATCAGACCAAAAAAAAACAGAATCTGTCTTGTTCACATGTTGATGAAGGCACACTGCAGAACATCTTAAACCAGTTTCAGTCCTATACCTGCTTAAACATGGCTGGTTAGCCCTGTGAAACCTGAGCAAATGCACTGGATTTCTTTCAAAAAACATTCTATATTTCAAATTAAATTACAAGAAGATCACCAGTTATGTATAATAAAAAACAAAAAACAAAACATAGACCAGAAAATTTGCAAAACATTAGTAAAACAACTCTGGAAAAAAAAAATCACAAGAAAAATTGAAAAAAAAGTGAATTTTTTAACTTTCTTTGCACTGCTGGCTCTTCTCATGGCTTCCTGCTCCTGGTTTGTGGCTGCAGATGAACGAGGAGCAGCTGTCAGTCAAACAGCAGCTTGACCCGCCTCCTCCTGTCCTGGAACTGCCGCAACACCTCAGTCTGTGTTGTAGTCGGCCCGCGGCAGATATGGCTGATTACGCTTTGGAGTCAGTGGGTTAGTAATCATCTTCATCATCAACTTCTTCATCATCATTCACACATGTACATTATTGTGGAGCAGATCAACAGTTTGCTTTTTCAATTCCTCTGTGTGTGTGTGTGTGTGTGTGTGTGTGTGTGTGTGCGCGCGCGCAGGTGCCACAGTGATGAAACAATTCAGTACAGACACATATCGGCAACCATCGCCTTATTCCGACTACCTGTTTTTTAATGTGTTCTGGACTGACCTGAGGGCCCCACCACAACATCGGACTGTCATCCAGGTAGTAATTAGAGGCTTTTATGGCTAAAATGAAGCCCTAACCCTAACCCTAAAATCATTTTACATATCTTATTGTGCACATACATATATGTTTGCAGCCCTCCTGAATTTTCCTTTTCCCTGCTGTCTCTCCTCAGGGCCCTTCACATCTCCGTCCTGGTAAGTGCTGGGCCTTTGCAGGGGGGCAGGGGCACCTGGTCATCACCCTGTCCTACCCCATCATAGTGCCCTATAGCTTATTTCTCCTGCTTCTCATTTTTTTTCTCCAGAGCAAAAAGATGGACAAATGCTCAAATTAGACTCCTTTTAAGTTTCAAAAGAGATCTCAACAAGTTCTATAATAATTCTCAGATTTTCTCCACTTTTGCATCTGTGCTTAGTGGTCACATTTCCATTTCCATTTGTAAGAAAAATGTAAACTAGGCTACACAACAGAAAAACCCAACAAAAAAACTCAGCAAGCAAATCAATTTCTTCCATAATGTCTCCAGAAACTAATGTTTGTAAATAATAGCCTACTGGCTGAAGGTTTAATGGTTGACACTTGTCACTTGTCAGTTTGTAGCAGCCTGGTTAACTGACATTCTAACGGACCAATCACGAAGGAGACCATATTTAGACCTGCCTCCGCTTCCCCGTTCTAATTGGGCCAGCACCAGATGTCAAACCGGGCTGAAATCTTTCACGGTTGGTTCCCGGAACCAAGCGGGCTGGTGTAGTGGGAATGAATGCGGAACCGTGAATTTCGCGGCGCGGCGCGGCACGGCACTATAGTGGAAAAACGCTATAAGGGACAAGGGGAGCAAATCCATGTCGATAAAATGCCCACCACAGCATAGCAGAGCCAGCAGACCCCCTCACTTTAGGGGTGCAGCATTCAGACCTGTAGCGTTATCTTGGTACATGCTACACATGACCTCGCCCACTTGTGGAGAATATGGAGAGGGATGACTCCTCTGACCACATCACTTCTTTCAACATATCTGTAGACCAGTGCCGATGGTTTTCGCACCACTGAACTCTCAAATTTGCATTTGTCTTTGTAATGAGTGTTAATGCACTGCTGCCCCACCATAATATCCCTCTCCATGTACAGATCTTTTGTGAGAACCGTGTTCATCCATCCTGTTCAAAAACTCAAAAAGCACACTTAAACAGTTCTCGTGGTTTGTGGTGCCCAAAACCTTGCACTTAATGTTGTTTTTCCTTTAATTTGTTTCCCATCTGTATGTGTGTTTAATCTAATGCCCCTGTGATCTTGAGAAATACTACAGCATCAGAACACATCAAACTAAAATAAGGTTGTGTAATTAAGACTTGCCCCACTATAACACCAAACTCATACAGCTTGACTGGTGTTGGAGCTGGAGCTGCTGGGACAGTGAAACTAGGGATGACAGAAAAGGCACATTAAAAAAGTTAAATTTCATGTACATAGCTATTCGAATCCAGTTGATTTTACTACACTTTGCATATTCTGGTACACATTATATGATATAAAGTTTTCTCCTGAAAGAACATCAAATCAAAGTTTTCCCCATTAAAAGGTTGATTAAGATTCCGATGAAGCATCATTATAATCATAATAAATCACAGATCACAGGTGTAATATTTATGATAATTGCTGGTTTTCACACTTTAAAATTGGAAAGTAGATAGATAGATAGATAGATAGATAGATATAGAAATGTCAGTACCTGATAACACATCTGATAATGTGATTAGTGAATAAAACATTTTGATGAACCCAATTGTAAAAAGCACTGAAAAGAAGTTACTTAAATAACACCTTTAACATCATTTGTTAGCTGTTAATATTTTTATTTCAATAAAATTTTTATTATTGGGGTATTTAGATAACATATTTTCAGTGATTCAAAGACCTCTTAGTAGAAGAATTTTTCCCATTTCCCAGTACAACCGAATGCAGCATCAGTACTCTACGCTACTATCACAAAAAGTGAATTAATTCATCTTTGGTCAAAGAAATTTTAGGCTAAATAGCTTTATTCGCGTACCCAATACGGAAGCAGCTTAAATTTGCGCACAAAGATCTGAATTGTGAACCCGCTGGATGATGTGGGCACAACAGCAGCGTTAGAAAATCTCATTGGACAACACCGCCATCCATCACACGCTGCGTTGTGGATTGGTTAATGTGTCAGGTGGGTGGACGGTTGCTGCTCGCTTTGGAACCGCGTCCGTGAAGGCAGCAAGGAGAAATGGAAGAAAAGGTCGCTGTAGGTCCTCGCAAAAGAAGGTAAGCAAAATCTTTGTTATGTTTGTTTGTTTGCAATTTACGGAAGCCCTAAAGGGCCATACATACATATATTTTATTTCCTCCGTTTTCTCGTGATAACGAGATAAATTTCCTCCGTTTTCTCGTGATAACGAGACAATTTTCCTCCGTTTTCTCGTGATAACGAGATAATTAAATCGAGATCTCGAGAAAACAAAGCGATTGTCTTATTAAATTATTGCAGGAAACATCAGTCAGTGTAGCAATGTCAGAGGAGCAGGAGAGTATTGATCACTGCATCACTTATCTGTTCAATCAAGGCCTTACACAGGCTGAAATAGCTTTATGCTTTATGTCAGGGGTCACCAATCACGTGCCATGGAGGGCCGAGAGGCTGCAGGTTTTCATTCCAACCAAGACCTCCACCAGGTGATTTCACTGATTAGCTCCAGGTGATCAGTGAAATCACCTGGTGGAGGTCTTGGTTGGAATGAAAACCTGCAGCCTCTCGGCCCTCCATGGCACATGATTGGTGACCCCTGCTTTATGTGTCCAAGGAGACGTCAGTCAGCATGACATGTCACGTATGATGGAAATCTCAGGCCTATCACGTTTCATTCATTCATTCAAAACGGAGGGAAAATATCTCGTTATCACGAGAAAACGGAGGAAAATTATCTCGTTATCACGAGAAAACGGAGGAAATTTATCTCGTTATAACGGGAAAACGGAGGAAAATTATCTCGTTATCACGAGAAAACGGAGGAAATTTATCTCGTTATCACGGGAAAACGGAGGAAAATTATCTCGTTATCACGAGAAAACGGAGGAATTATCTCGTTATCACGAGAAAACGGAGGAATTATCTCGTTATCACGAGAAAACGGAGGAAATAAAATATATTTATGTATGGCCCTTTAGGGCTTCCGTAGCAATTTGAGTCGATATTGTATCATTTAAAAAGTCGGTATTTATGTTGGTTGTTACTTTTTGAAAAATCCGGTCTGCGTATGCGGCAGATGCTAACGTTAGCTAACCTAGGCCGCGCCCACTCTTGGCTACAAACTTCATCAATGTTAATGCTACCTACGGCAGCAAGGTCAAATTATGGGAGAATCACCTTAATTTTCGTGAGTTGCTTGACGTTAATTTCTTTATTTGCACCGTCATCATCAACTGAAATTAATCATCATCAAACAATCATCAGGGCTACAGACTAACCAAAAGGCATGTCGTCCTCCCGGGGACAGAAAAAAAATGTTCTCTTAGTTATAAAATGACAATTGCGCATCGATTGCAGCTAAAATCTGTGTTTTTCACAGCATGGACTGATTACAAGTGAGTGTTGCTGTTAACTGTTACTAAACACTGGCTGCCCCATCTTTGACTGAGGGGAGGGGCCCACAGGGGTGAGAGCATTCCGGCGCTGTGTCGGAGCTCCGGTGTACCGGCGTGACTGCGGGGGAAACAAATTTGGGTTCGCCCAGATTTATCTAACAGACATTTCTCTGGATCCAATTGAAGTGCAGGTTTCGTTGTCAACCACACTAACTAGGCCTACTAGCCAATCAGAAGTAGGACAGGGGCGAGACTTGGTTGTTTACAATCAGGCGCTCCGTGTGCCGTCGGAAGTGAGTCTCGTCAGCCTTCAGTGACGCACTGCAACCCACAGGATGGACCGCAGGTTCATGAAGCCCGGGAAAGACAGCAAAGACGTCTCTTAAACCAATTATGTCGGCGCCGACAGGATTCGGTATGCCTACTTTACATATCGATATCCCCTAGACCGTTTATGATATACAGAAACTTAAACAAACGTCGGGAATCGGAGAAACGGCGCTTTGCGCCTATATACAGTGCCATTACGGTAACTCTGTAGGACTACTGACACTTTGACCGTCCAATCACAGAAGAGTCCCCGGTGTGTCACATGTTTGTAATATGAGCTTCTCATACCGTAACTCCTGAACCAATGGTGTGATCGAAAAAAATCAGACGGTTTCTGAAAGCAGAGAACCGGAGCTTTTCCGATGGTGTGCAAAAGCTAGTGTAATTGCAGGGAGAATGGGAGCAATGTGGCAGTAGATAGTTACAAGTTAGGTATTAGGGTTATTTTCAAATAATGTATATATGTTATATGATGAAATTTGCTGCACACTCATATAATGTGTAATGTGATAATGTGTTCTCCCCTCTTTGTTCCATACCGTACTGTTTGTCTTTCTATGAAATTACCTAAGAACCACTTAAAAATACAAATAAAATGTGTTGTGCTTTTACATATGTCACAGAATGGAATGCCCAGCAGGAGAATTTTAAAAAGAGATGCCCAAAAGACTGTGCTACCCCCCCAAGAAGATAAAGTTTTATGAACCAGACCCTGGCTCACCTAAAGATAATGAAGATGGTAACAGATACATTGTTCTTTTACTGCACAGCATTTTTATTTTATGTGTGTTTTTTTTATTTTATTTCGTTTTTCCAATTAATTCACTTTTATTTTTTATTTTGGTTAATATGATAACCAAAATCTTACACAGTGCCGAGTCTCTTATTTCATATTGTGCAGCTCCAGCCACAAATGTTGATTTATAGATATTGGTAACAAATTTAGGTCAAGAGAAGTAACAATAATTATCATCTCTGTGCGTGTGTGTGTGTGTGTGTGTGTGTGTGTGTGTGTGTGTGTGTGTGTGCGTGTGTGTGTTAGTGTAAGAGAGAAAATTGTGACCAAGCAGCCCTGTTGACCAAATTATCTTAACTGCTATTACAATTCGGGATGTGCTTGATTAATTGATCTATAATTGATTTCAAATTGATCTCTCCATGTGTGCGTCATGTACTGTGATCAGTTCGCTCTACCTATTCTTGGAGAAATTGGGTTAGTTGCAGTTGCTCAAATTCAACACCAGTTGCTGAAGTCCAGCACCAAGATAAAACATTAAAACAAGCAAAGTGCAAAGACTAGACATTGACACTGTATGTAAGGGGAATTCATATCTAATTTGTGCTTTCTTTTATTCGTGCAGCTTACATCATGCGCTGTGGTACGCTCGATGGATGGACAGCAGTGGAGAAAACCAAACTCAAAAACGCCTTGATAAACAAATGCTGCATGAGGGCATTTTAAAGACTTTTTCTAGTATAGATGTTTTTTTCTTCTGTGATTTTATTGTTTTAAGAGTGTTTAAAAAGCATTTTTAGGAAAACTTCATGGTCGAAACGTTGGGCTTAAAAGTTAAAAGTTTTGCAAGAATTGTTGACTTTTGCAAGAGATGTAGAATGTTCTGCTGGTTTTGTGAGCTTTTGTGGTTATTGTGTAAAGTCTTGTGAAAGCAGCCTTTAATATAGTGCCCAAGCATTCAGAAAAAAAACCCAACAACAATAAACAACAATAATTTGTTTCAGCATTTGTAAAAGTGTCCTTGTTTTTTGTTTTTTCATTTTTGGTTATTACTGTGTGTGTGATACATACATACTATGTATGTATGTATTATAAAATCTCCATACTAGCTTTTGTATTGCTCAGTATTGCCTACTAGCTTTAGTGTTGCCTGTCACCCTTAAGTCTCAAATATGACTCCTGTTGCTCACTGTCCTGTCTCACCTATTTCTCCTAGTGAATTTTAGGAGAAACATATAAGACAAAAATAGAGTCTAAAATGAAACTAAACTGAGTTTAGCAAGGTGCCTCCTTTAAGTCTCAAATATGACTCCTGTTGCTCACTGTCCTGTCTCACCTATTTCTCCTAGTGAATTTTAGGAGAAACATATAAGACAAAATAGAATCTAAAATGAAACCAAAATGAGGCTGAAATAAGAATCTCAGTTTTGTCTCCGGAGCTGTAGAAAAGCAAGCTTTGAGCAGTAAAATTTTCCTCTGGGTAATTTTGATGATTATGACGTACAGTTCATGACAATCAAAAATTCAGTATCTCAAAATGTTAGAATATTCCATACAACCAATCAAATCAATGTATTTATAATACAGATCTGTTGCCCTTATTCATGCACTCAATACTTGGTCGGGGCTCCTCTTGCACGATTGCCTGCATCAGTGCTGCGTGGCATGGAGGCGATCAGCCTGTGGCACTGCTGCGGTCCTGTAAGTGATACTGAATTGTTTGAGAGATGTGTGGCTAGTTCCTCTCTTTTATGCACCAGAGATGTAATTAAAAAAATAAATTGTTAAATAAAGAAGTCTGTTTGATGTGGAAGCAGAAGCACAGTGCATCATTCTCATATTTCTTCAAAGCAGGCTCAGTATATAAGGTGTCGGATTTTTATCTGGAACCACACATCTGCTCACCTGCTCTTTACAATGAAGCTCTTGTTGTCTCTCTGTCTCATCTGGGTCCTTGTCAACACAGGTAACTATGCTCAAATTTAGATTCCTCAGCTATGCAATTTGATTTGATTTGATGATTTAATTATGACTTTTTGATTTCTCAAATCCATGCTTTTGGTCATGCTGTTTCCTAAATACATGTTGATTTCAAAATGAGCAACATCCTGTTTTATGCTACATTGACAGGGCAAATTGAACTATTACATCATGATAAAAAAAACAGAGATGCTGCTGTTGATGTTGTTGCTGGCTACTCATCATTTCATTCATGAACATTTTCCTCATTGCAGCTGAAGCAATTCACTGTCTGCTGTGCAAGGATTATCCTGAGTGCAGAGAGGTTTTCTCATACAGCTGTTCCTCCGACATGCTGTGTTCCACAAGGCACGTCAAATGTAGGTGTAAAGAGTTAAGAAAAGAATGCATCAAAAGTATTTCTTCTACAGGAAATTTTCTCTGTTTTTGTTGGTTTTCAATTTTCAGTGTTTTGCTTCTACATTAAACCACAGTTTGATTTTGCAGTACAGGTAATGGGAATATCCTCGCTGCACGTCGACAAGGTCTGTGTGTCAACCTCGAAGTGCATAGTAGGAACTGCGAATTATTCAATACACTTGGGTTCCATGAGAGTAGTTGCAGCTGTTGAGTGCTGTGACGCAGATTTCTGAAACTCTGCAACTGCGGCTAGTAAGTACATTGTGGAGAACTGCACTTTTGAATCATTTCTGTGAAAAAAATTAAAAAGTGTGGTGTTGATCATCTTCCGTCTTCTTTTGTCTCTAAATGTTGTCATGTTCTTAACTAAATTATTGTCTGCGACCAGCTTTAACAGTGTCCCGTCTCCTCGGTTTTATTTTAGTCCCTGCTGAACCAAAGAATAACAGCTTACAGTGTTACTCCTGTGACAGCTTCACATGCAGAAACAAAATGCAGTGTGTTGGGATGGAGGACCGCTGCTTTAATGGGACTGGTGAGTCCTCATGTGGCATCTCGATCACTTTGCACATAAATTGTGTTAACTGTCGACATCAGCATCAGTGTTGGTTGTCTCACAAAAAATAAAAATAATGAAAATTGTATTCATAGTAAAACAATGATTTTTCATCTACAGCGTACACTTGGATCACTCGTGCTCATACCTTTGGCTGTGCATCCTCAAACCTGTGTGAAGGTTTTTCTGAGCTGGATTCTATGATTATACCTGGCTTTAACTTCACTGATGGACCAACCTGCTGTGAGGGCAACTTCTGTAACTCAGTCTCGACGACCAGGCTGAGTGTTTTCCCTCTGTTGCTCGGACTCATTTCTCTTATTTTCATCTATTAGAACACAGGGTAGGACATGCACAAATACCGGTGTTATCATACAAAAATGTATGAAAAAAATGAATGTGCATATGCTCACTCACTTATACACACATAAAAGTGGAATCTCATTCTTTTCCCACATTATCATCTTAAAGTCTGCTGATGTCCATCATCTGCGTACTTTCCATCAAACACATTTCATTTAAGATAATGAATTCATTTTTTTTTTTTTTTTTGGTATGTCACAGAAATACATATCTTACAGTCGGTTTATCTGGTTAGATCCATTATGTAAATATTATAACTATCCTAATAAAGCTTTTTTTGAAATACAAGATTGATTTTTTTTCCCTATAGTAGCTCATCTTGCAACTGTTTTGTTGCAGTATTGTGGGATGGCCTGGAAAGGATTCAGGTTAAATGACTGAAAACATACGCCACAGTGTGATAGTTAAAATCACAGTTTCCAACCACAGTTTGGTTTTAACTGCCACAATGTTTAAATTTACCCTGGCGGCTAAAATGAAAGGCTCTGTTAAAACACCATTTACTATTTTACTAAGATGTGTTCTGGTACAATGCATAATTCTCTGACTTTGAATTAACTGGGTGTCTTCAGAAAGATTATAATGATAATTTAAAAAATCAGTGGTCTAAACTATGTGTAGATTGATCTATACCCTGAAAGGTCCACGACTCAAATCATCGGTCATTCACCTCTGCAGTCGATTCAGAAGGAGGAGTCAAAGAATTGCTTTTCTTTCTTTTTTCTTTTTTTCTTTTAGATTTCTTTTAGTTTTTTTTAGATAGTTACTGGGCATTGCCATATATCACTACAACACAAGACATATTCTCTTTAAAAAGCACTGGGGATATATTACAATAGGGAAAGGAAAAATATCAAGTTTTTATATCCTTTCAAAACTGGTAGATATAATTAATTAGATTCATTAACTTGAGAATTGCTGAGGACAGAACTGAAGCCTATTCAACTCATACAAAGTTACTGTTACAGTTGATTCGGTGTATTGAAAGGCCACCTCTGAGTTGACTCTGGAAATTGTTAGCTGTTCAAGACCCAGAGAGAATTTGGTCAATCAAGGCGAGAACACCTTACTACCTTCAGAAGGTAGTAAAGTTCACCCATGTTCATATAACAGCTTAGATAGCGGTCATGTTTGGTAATGTTGGCAGGACTGAAAACACATGGTTCCAGTCTGTCAAGGCCAGTGCGTCCTTAGTGGTAGTATTCACCATCATGCATGTACACAATCCTTTTTTTGGCCTGTGGGTGTCATCTTTGTGCATGGGGCTTTCACAGACAAGTTCACTGGAGTCCACTGGGGCTGATACCTTCAGGGTGTTGTAAAACTGTCCGGCGTTAGATATCACAAGATCCAGAGAGCTGCATCCCTTCTTGTGTGCTCTTTGACCAGTTGTTTCAGGGAAGTGAAAGCATATTCAAAAGAGAGTGTACTGAACTGATTGAAATCACCAGCTTCAGGTTGCTTTTGGAGGATGATATCAACTGAGGTAGATGGTCAGCAAACTTATTTCAACCCTTTATATTATTCCGCAACCATGTGGGATATTTGCCTTGGTAAACTGCAGGGTGTGGTTTTCCACCAAATTACCCGGGTAAAGCAGTCCCAGGAACTACTTTTTCAAGAGCATCCTTCAGTTGGTTCGTGTCTGTGTTTCCACCGCTATGAGGGCACTGTTTTTCTGTCATGTCCTGCTCACTGCAGCAGGACAGTAGCAAACAAATTATTGTTGTCTGTCATGCGGTCAGTAATAAGTGGAGGCTGTCCATCAATATGTGATAGTCATCAATATACAACAGATCATTTTGGTATGAATTCTCTTCCCCATTTTTCTGTAAAGCAATCAAAACTGTTGGAGAAATGTGTGGCTGGTTCCTCCCTTTTATGCACCCAAGACATTAAAAAAAAGACATCCGTATGATGTGAAAGCAGAAGTAGGGTGCAAACATTCAAACAAGTATCATTTCCATATTTCCACCTAACTGCCATATTTCTTAAAAGCAGGCTCAGAATTTGAGGTGTGTAATCTTTATCTAGAACCAAATATCTGCTCACTTGCTCTTTACAATGAAGTTCTTGTTGTCTCTCGGTATCATCTGGACTCTCCTCAACACAGGTAACTATGCTCAAGCTTAGATTCCTCAGCCATGTGATTTGATTTGATTTGATGGTTTAATTGTGGCTTTATGGTTTCTGAACTCCATGGTTTTGGTCAAACTGGTTCCTAAATACATGTTTATTTACATCCTGTTTTATGCTTCATTGACAGGGCAAATTGAACTATTACGTCATGATTAAAACAGAGATGCTTCTGTTCATATTGTTGCTGGCGACTCATCATTTCATTCATGAATATTTTTTTTCCCCATTGCAGCTGAAGCACTTGATTGTCTGTTGTGCAGGGATTTTCCTCAGTGCGAAGATACATTTTCAGGCAACTGTTCCTCCGATGAGCTATGTGCTACAGCTGCAATCAGATGTATGTGTGAAAAGTTAAGAAAATAATATAAAAAGTATTTTGTCATGTCATTTCCTCTGCTTTGTTTGTTTTTTCAATTTACATCATCATTTCACTTCAACATTAAACCACACTTTTATTTTGCAGTACAGCAGATGGGAAGTTCTCTATTGATCAACACCAAGTCATGTGTGCCACCCTCATTGTGCGATGTTGGAAATGGGACATTTTCAGGAAGCTTGGGTTTCATGAGAGTAGTTGGCTCTGTTCGATGCTGCGACACAGATAACTGCAACTCTCAAACTCTGCCTAGTAAGTACATTCTGGAGAAGTGCTTTTGTGAATAATTTCCAAGAAAAAACAAATCATACTCCAGCAGGTTAATACTGATTCCAAAGATAGTGCGGGCGTTGATCATCTTCCATCTTCTTTTGTCATGTTGTGTCTCTAAATGTTGTCATGTTCTTAACTAAATTGTGTCCCGTCTCGTTTCGGGCTTTATTTCAGTCCCTGCTGACCAAGAGAGTAACGGCTTTGAGTGTTACTCCTGTGACAGCTCCACATGCAGACACAAAATTCAGTGTGTTGGGGTGGAGGACCGCTGCTTTAATGGAAATGGTGAGTCCTCATGTTGCATATTGATCACTTTGCACATAGATTGTGCTAATTGCCAACATCAGCATCAGTGCTGGTTGTCTCACAAAAATGCTCTTGCTGCCTTCAAGTGTTCTTCCTATCCTCTACTTCTGAGATCTCTAACATTAGGTAATTTAAAAAATAATGGAAGCTGTATTTATAGTAAAGCAATGATTTTTCCTCTACAGTGACCCATTGGAACACTTGGGCCCCTACCGTCCATGTCTTTGGCTGTGCATCCTCAAACCTGTGTGTAGCTTTTTCTCACCTGTCTTCTGCGTCTCTGCCTGGCTTTGACTTAAATGGACCAAACTGCTGTGAGGGCAAACTCTGTAACTGAGTCCCGATGACCAGGCTGAGTGTTTTCCCTCTGTTGCTCGGACTCATTTCCCTGATTTTCATCTATTAGAACACAGGGTAGGACATACACAGATACTGGTGTTATCATACAAAAATGTAGGATACATGTTATCAGGTTAAAATAAAGAATAAATTTAAAAAAAAAAAAAAGAAAAAAAAAAAGTGCACTTTAGCAGAGTGCAGATCTCCACCAGGTGTATCTCCCCTTTTCTGGACTATAGGCTAACCTATGTTCTGAGCAAAACTCAGGAGGGACTCAGCAGCCAATTGTACTGTCAAGTGCTTTGCTAATCACAAATTAAATTACTGCATGATTTAAAAATAATAGAGTACAGTGCAAAAAAATATATATTGTAAAAATCCCAAAGCCTCTCATGTTTACCTGTTTATTGCTCTCTCTGTATGTTGCATTTTATTACACACTTAGCAGAAACATAATGATGATAATTACCCAGACAAAAGACATTCACTAGTCTAATGAAACTGTATGACAGGATTTCAGATTAATCGTGAGCTGCACATTTTGCTGTCACTGTTGTGCATGCCTTCCTAAATGATTAAATAAATAAAAAAAATTGTCTGTAGATCACAGCGTTTCCTGGTTTGTCTGCAGTACCTCATTTTGAAATGATTTGTTGGGATTTTGATGCAGTCTCACCTGAAAAGGACACACACTTAGAAGCACAGTAAAAATGTGAGTGACCCAGTGATGATGAGTTTCATCTATAAAGCACAGGCCTACAAATGATGTACAACCAAGAAGGCTTGCACGCACAATTTGTTTTTGTTTTGGGGTTTAAATAATTATCAAGCTGTGTTGGAAGGGAGGAGATACTACTGAAACAAAGAAAGTGAAAAATGAAAGCACCGTGCAGGAGGTGTGCTTGAAAGTTCTGACAGCTCTGTGGAAACCACAGGCTTTCATATCATGATTGTACATTTTCTAATGTAAGGCTGTACTGAAGAAACCACCATTTCTTGTTTGTTTGATTTCACCAGCCCATGTGTCTTTTTTAAAGCTCATAATAAATCAATATTCACTAAATCCTGCATATTCTGGGCGTTTTTTTTTTTTTTTTTTTTTTTTAAATAAAGGCCCTTACAAAAACCCCTGCATTCAGCATTAACATCAACTTTTTCCATTGACCCTGGTCAGTTGGCATAAACTGGAAAACAACCTAATACACATAGTGGTAGTTTTTGCTTAATGGGAGTATAGGAAGAGGTAACCTGAGTCGATTGACCTCCTAAATATTAGAATGCTGAGCAACAAGTGTTTTATATGACTTTTATATCCTAACAGCCCGAATTTTCTTATATTAACTGTAATGTGGTTAAACTCTACTTCGACTCCCTAATATAAATGATTCATACTGTTCCGCTGTCTGAGTCCTGTGTTCAACTTCCAATATCAACAATGACAACAATTTCATCCCTGAAATTTAGGCACTTTTATCATAGCTGCTGACCAGGCATGATCAACTTATTTTGCATAACCATGTATGATACTTGATCTAAAGCTACAAGTTAGACTTTTACACCCATTAAAGGGAAACATATAGTGGATGCAAATTTACACTGTTGACCTTCCCTCCATGTTGCCTGCACTTAAACTTCCTTATTCATTTGCCAGCAAAAATCTGCTGGATAAGCAGTTCCTCTAATGAACTGCAGATTGTACTTCTGCATATTTTTGTCAAAAAAATTGTTTTTTGGGGGCAAAACAGATGTCTGACCATTGAGTAATTGTGACAGTGACAGTTTTGTTGCTAACATGGCAACATCACAGTGTGAAAACAGCCAGTGTTTTTGTGCGGCCCGTTCAAGACTACCTTAGCACACACTGCCCCAGTTTGTGACCTGGTGGTGCAGTTTGTGCAGTGCATGCTGGATGTTGCAGGTTTTCTACCTTTAGAGCCAAGGGGAATTATTCATTTTGAGCAGAGCGTTACATCTTCTGCATTGCAGCAAAAACGGATAATGTGACAGAAAGGTCAGAAAGGTATTTGTACATGCAGGCACACATAATTAATGACTTGGCTCAAGTAAAGTAAAATAAAGGTGTGTGTGTATGTTACTTAATTTTCAACAGACAAAAGCAAGTTGTGAAAATCCTGTTTTTAGTTTCATACTTAAATTAACAATGTCTATAGGACCATGTGAATATACACTTATGTGTCAAGAAGAACTTGTTACAAGCAAGAATAATTTCATCTAGAATATTAACATAACTATCAGGTTTTAATAGCAGCGTCCTCAGTTTAAAGAACAAAGGCTTGTTTTTGGAGCTGCCATTTTGCATCTATGCTCAACAATTTGAGAAGAGACAGTGATAATTTCTCCAGACAGAGGCCTTGACGGTAGACAGAATGCAATACAACCACAAGACGCCTTATCTCAAGTAGAAAAAGAAAAAAAAAAAAAAAAAAACTTTTGCTTCACTTTCACTAGTAGTATTGCTTTCTTTTTCTCTAGGAAAAGTGGGTACAACAAAAAAATAAATGACAACACAACATCGCAAAGTAAATCCTGGACTTTAACCCATTTACAGTGCTATTATCTAGAAAATGCATTTTGAGTAACTGGATTAAAGATAAGCTACCTACTGCCACCTTGTGGTACTGGGAGATACTCAGGGCTCTCCCCCCTGAATCATTCAGTGCAATTCAAATAAAAGGTCCTTTATTAAAACCTGGTCTCCTTTACTTGAATTTACCCGGAAATCAAGAAATTCCACTAATTAACCCTGATAAGGCACACCTGTGAAGTGAAAACCATTTCAGGTGACTACCTCTTGAAGCTCATGGAGAGAATGCCAAGAGTGTGCAAAGCAGTAATCAGAGCAAAGGGTGGCTATTTTGAAGAAACTAGAATATAAAACATGTTTTCAGTTATTTCACCTTTTTTTGTTAAGTACATAACTCCACGTGTTCATTCATAGTTTTGATTCCTTCAGTGAGAATCTACAATGTAAATAGTCATGAAAATAAAGAAAACGCATTGAATGAGGTGTGTCCAAACTTTTGGCCTGTACTGTATATCTGAACCCATTTCACCACATTTATTTCTCCTGTCTATAAAACTCATCAGGTCATGTTGATACCCAACAATGCAATTTAAACATCTGTACACACTTCAGCACATACAGGCCTACTGTACGGTCCACTATTGGCAAAAGATTGTGGGAATGACTCTTACCTGTTTAACTCCGTTGGTTAGGTCTATGTGTGCTGTAATTTTTTACATTCGACAACAACAAATGTCTGCAAAAAGTTTGGATATTATTAAAAAAAAAAGTGTCCATCAGTGCCCAGTCTTCTATAACAAAACTGCAGGTTATCTGGATATTATGTGTATGGCTTTTATTTCATGGCAACCCCACCAACTTCACAACCCAAACTGTTGTCTGCTTGACTAAATATTGCTGTTTGATAGTGTAATTTCTCAGAGTAAAGTCTCAGTATAAAGAAGCAGGGAAAAAATCCCTTCCACCTACTAGGAAAGAGCTCAGAGGAGGGGAGTCATATTAAAGACAGAATTTTATTACATATTCAATAATTGAAAGGAAAATTACATGCAGTACAGCAACATTAAAATGTTAGAGTAAAAGAGAGAAAAAAAAACCATCACCTTTCCAATAAAAACAAATGAAATGGGGACATCTCAAACTCTCCCATCAGAAAAAAACAGATAAAATGAGACTTGGACAACCAGGTTCTTGAAAAACATCAGCAAACTAAGATGAAGTGGGAAGTTCAAGTAGACGAATATCTCATAAATCTGACACCTGAGGGACTGCAGCCTTTGTCTTCATCACTTAAGGAACAGACCTGTCTGGTTCCTTTGCAGGTCAGTGGGGGAAAAAAGTAGGTTTTTGTTTCCTATTAAAAAAAAAAAAAAAAAAAAAATGTAAATACTGCAACCATTTCAGGGTGGATTCCAGTCAAACCTAAGTGCTATGGAGATTCTTTTGGAGCACCCAAATGTGGGCCCAGATATATAAAATACCTTACAAGCAGAGGGCAAGGGTATCGTGAAAATAACTAGAGGATCTTTGCATATGTACTGAAATACTGCAAGTGCCAGACTTAAACTGGAAAGAGGAATTTTTACCACAAATGAAAGCATGAACAAATGAGAAAATGACTTTATAACAGCACCGACCACACTCAGCCTGCAGGGGGTGAGAAATCTCATTTGATTCCTTGACTAAAACAAGGGTCAGAACCCTGCTGATGTGCTTTCAGAGGATCAGAGGAAAAAAACAAACAAACAAAAAAAAAACATCTGTTTATGCAATAGCTCTTAGTTTGGTCAGGTGATTTTATATGTGCGCAGCATTTCTTCACCCTTGATGGCCCTGCTCCAGTTCAACTCCAAAACCTCTATCAATCAGAGAAAGGCTTACTTTCTCATGTGGTCCACTTTTTTTTTTTAATGCTCTGAACAGTCAGCCCACTTCAGTCCGCCTTGAGGGCATAGAGGATGTCATCCTGACTGACATTGAGGCGGACGCGCTGCTGCACTCCCAGACGGCTGGGCTCCAGCAGAAGTAAACGGCAGGCTCCAAGACGCTGGCACACGGCCAGGCCCTCCAACACAGTGATGGGCTGCAGACCCTCCACCCGACAAAGAGCCTGGTGCTGCACAAACACCTGAGAGGAGAAGGCAGAGGGACCAGAGACAGTTGGATGAGTGAGACAGTAGACAGTAACAGTAAGTAGGATGGGTACGTATTAGGGATTTAAAGGAATACTAGGACTTACCAAGACTGAGAACAAGATGTTCAATACAATTTTTACCTCTATGTAGTGGTTTGGTTGTTATGAGTAGTATTTTGTGTTAGCATTTTGTAAACCAAGATGTGTATTTCAGATACATGCTACAATATTAAATAAAACAGGTTTGAAGTTGCTGTAAGATTTATTTTTTCCCTCTTTGACAGGTTAGGCTAATGACTCCCATAGACTTAAAGACTTAAAGTCTTTAACCCTAACCACTGGATGTACGGAGGTGAAAATGGTGTCCAACACCTTGTCTCGGTTTGGGGAAAAAGGTTATTTTGCCCAAAACGTTAGAGCTAATAAACATCAAGTATATCTATGATGACGCACAACATAACACCGGAAGGAGGAGATTATTTTCAAGGTGGGAAGTTCAGGAATTTTTAAACTATTTTGTCCTTGAGTGAGTACTAACCTGCTGGAACGTGGACTCCTCCAATCCCAACCGTCGAAACTCAGCAATGACCGCTCTCAGGAAGAGTTGTTCCTGAACCGATGCACACCTGAAAACACACAGTTCTTGTAAGCATTATCTCACGGCAGTTACACACGCATCCTCAAGCCACACTTCTAAAACATCCCTCATGAAAACTCATCCAGGTAAGCGCTGACTATTGATTGATAGCTAAATCATAAAAATAGAGCAACAGTCGCGGCAGAATCTCACTTGATGGCAGTAACGTAAGCAGAAGAAAACATCTCGTTCAACGCCTCCATCACATGAGTCATTCCCACTAGTCCTGTGGAGGAAGGGTTGGGGGCAGAATGTTCGCAAATCTCAGTTGCTCGGCGACAGATGTCCAAACAGCGACGGGCGTCACCCGACAAAGCAGCCACCTGTGAAAGTAGAGAGATCACTCAGAGCCGACTCGAGTGGATTCATGCTTTGTTGGATGAGATGATGAGGGCCCTTCCTCGTTACCTTTCTGGACACCAACTGGAGCGCATCCTCCTCAAAGGCCTTGACCTTGTTCAGTCTGGACATGATAATCTGCTGCAGCTGTTTAAAGCTGTACGGCTGGAATGACATCCTGGTCAAGCCCTGGAAACACACACATGCACAAATAAATTGAACCGAAAATTCAATTAACATTTTTTCATCACTAAAAAGAATGACCCATGTGGAACAAAGCAGACTGACCATCTCAAGATGCATAATCTCAAAAAAAAAAAAAAAATCCACCATGTGCTCTCCAAGTTCCTTAAGACAGACTTCAGTGCTCTTACCAGTCTGCTAGCCACTCTGTTGATCATGATTCTCTCCGGCAGGTCCATGGTGTTGGCGATTGTCAGTACCACCAAGCGTGCGTGGCGTCGCGTTGGCCAATCAAACAGATTGTACATCACGTTCTGTTTCCTGGTCCACAATAGGTCCAGCTGCAAGTCATTGAAATATCAAAAACACAGTACAGTTGTTAAGATGAAGATCTCCCATCAACACAACTTTTCAGAGGCTGAAAAAAAAAAAATCTCTAACTTTACCACTGACACTTAGAATGTTTCCTGCCTTTTATCCAGCTATAGGTTTCCAGTCATTCCATTATGATATGAAAATTAACGTTCAGAGACTTCAAACTTTCTTCACACCAGTATTCCATCATTGTAATAAAGTCGTCCACATTCATTTTCCTTAATACAGCAGCACTTTTCTATTTGGATGACTTGAAACTGGGCGGAGGAAAACTGAGTGTCCTCTGGAAAACAGTCCCCGGGGAAATGTTTGCTTTACACAGCAAATTTTCTAGCACATGAATGCATAGCCATCTTCTTACTTCATCCACGAGCAGGACGGTAGTCTCCTTCCTGGGTGCAGGGCTGCTGAACCTCTTCTCCAACAGAGCTGCTGCATGGTCAGCTGTGGCCTTCTGGCCGGTCATTTTCTGCACAGGGGAGACAAGGTAAGGGATTACAGACACAGGTGGTTTAATTGATAAAAGAAAACAAACATTTCCTCAGACATTTAAACAATAAGAAAAAATGTACTGTCCCATGCACAAGCCTAGGAAGCCATAATATATTTGCATGCCGAGATTACCACCTTCTAAAGCTCACTCTCCAGACCAGGCTATTCTCTGTTGTGAACATGTGACTTTATTATTATTTGCTTACACTCACAAAGCCTTGTGCTCAAAGCAGTATGCTGGATGTTAAGAGGTTTTTTTCTCTCTTACTGGTGCACACTCTTTTTCTGATCTCACCTGTAGAATCTGCACATAGGCCTGATGAGGGTCTGTCATCTTCATGCCGTTGATCTCAATGAAGTGAAATGGAGGGATCTCGTCCATGTCTGATGCATGCTGCAGGCAGCGCATCACCTCATGTACTGTGGCCGTCTTCCCTGTGCCCGGGACACCAGAGATGTACATACACCTGAAATAAAACAAGATAAATCAAAGTCTATCACCAATAAATACGAAAAGAGCCAATGTGCCATGCCACCGCAGAAATTTAGATTATTTATGACACTGTTGCTATTCAATATCTTAATTCTTGAAATCTTAAACATGGTTGATGTTTTGACCCAGGTTGATCAGGATGAAATGGGTCAAAGCCTCCTCTTACCCTCCGGTGCCATCCATGATCTTGCTCTCCACAAAGCTGTAGACGTCCTGAAACTCCTGCTCTCGACAGGGCAGAGAATCTGGCACGGCGGACACATGCAATCTTGTGGAAACACAAACACACAATAAATGTTTCCTGTGCTCCATATACTATCATTTTGTTTCTTTTCCACCCCCCATCCACTGTGCATCCATGGTGATGGCACCGTGATGAATGAATGTGCCTGCTAAGATATTTACTTTAAATAAACAAGCAAAATAACCATTATTTCAAAAACTTAATATAAAAAGGGTCTTGCCATAATTACTGGTTTTAGGCCAACAAATCCTGGGCACAAATCGCCTTTCTAATGTTTGCACCCGGTTTGCATGTCCAACTTTTACTGGGCACATTCCCCAAAAGATGTAATCCTACACATACAACTCAATCAGTTCAAATCAGTATTATTTAGACTGACGCATATTTTTTAAAAAGGGCCTGTTCGGGGTTCAGGATTATTGACCATTAAATCCCATCTGAATTCTCCTTCTCACCTTGTACTGGCCTCCTCTAGAACATTTGCAGGCTGTCTGGCTGGCAGGGAGCGGCTGGGGATACTGGGTGTGATATGACGAGGTGTCCTTGGTGTATTAGGTGTGGTCTGACAATAGAGGTCAAAGATACAATGGAAAAGGTGACAAAAAAGATGTTAGCCTTTTGATCTGCTGTCATTTCATAACCATCCAATGGCACAAAGTGGATGGGAGCTTGATGATGTCATTCCTATATGGGCAATTTGTTTTTTCCTAATTTCTCAAAATTCTCAAATCATAAAGAGCTGAAGGAGTTCTTTGTTTCACCTCATACCGCAAGTCTCTTAAATAACAGACAAACAAAACATAACAGACAAACTATAGAAAACTAACGTGGAAGCTATAATACTGAATGTAAAAAACAATAAAATATTTGCTCAAAATGTGAAAGAAAAGTTTTAAAGAGGAATATGTGGCGAGACGGTACCTTCTTGCTGGGGGTTTTGCGTGGAGTCCTGGTCGAGGAGCGGGTCTTCTGTGTGGAGCGAGGGGTACGAGAACCTGATGCACCTCGTTTGCTCTTTTTTACCGCAACTTCCTCGTCACTATCCACCTTTTCTTCTTCCTCCTCATCCTCACTGCTGCTTTGTAGCTCCTTCTTTGATGGGAGAAATTCTTCATCATCCTCCCCGTCTGAGTTAAAGTCCAGCTGGGTGCCCCTAACATACATAATACATAGCAAACCTCAGTGCTTTGAATGTATAAAATTGAATTTTCCTACAAGATTATTGGTTACATTCTAATTTTTTTTTTTTTTTTTTTTTTTTTACCAAACTTAAGGAGTGTATGTTGTTGGTGCCTAATTTAAATGGTGAATAATAATATTCCCTTCCATAATCTCTTAAGTACGGCAGCCAAATGAATTAGCGGCTCACAGTCAAATGGGGATTGAAGCTGCAGGTCTTCCTATCCCTGCAAAATGTATGATCAATGACTTTTAAAATCACTGAGAGCACCTACAGCTGCCTCCTGATGCGTGAAGACACCAGTTGGGCTGACTTCCTCTTGGAGCTCCTTGGTGTCATGGCGGTTGGCAGCATGGGAGAATTCTCATTGTCCACCTCAGGCCTGTGAACGCCAGACCGACAAAGTGTGGGCAGGGAAGGTATACATTGAATTCAGTCATACTGCACATATAAAAATAATTAGCCTAGTGGTGCAAATCCAGTGTCAGAGTAGTCTTGGCAGTGACTTATGCAGGTACTCACAGCACTCCCAGGGAAGGTTCCTTAATGGCTTTCAAGTCTTTCCTTCGGGAGGGAGTGGTAGCTCTAGAGACAGAGAAAGAGAGAGAGATTTGGTGTGATTTTAAGCAGCTCATTGCGGAAAAGTGAGCGCTATAACATATTTAGTGCTGTAACACACCCTGTTTAAAGTCGGTAATGCCAGCATGTGCACTGCATGCAGATACTTTACAAACTTGTGACACCATGCACTAACATGCACAATGCTGTGAGTTCAGAGCTCAGAACCACACCTTAAAAAACAATGAGAAAAAAATCAGACTTGCACCAAAATGTCGACAAACAAACAAAGAAACAAACAAACAAAAAAAAAACACCTATGTGCATTGAGCTATGACACCCACTGTGTGTCCCAAACTTAACCCCCTGTGGTCTGGAAGCCAGCAGGAGCCTAGAGGGAAAATCAACCCAGTCTCACTCCAAATTGTGTAATAGCTACGTTGGTCCACAAGGCAAAACGTAGTCATTCCACTAAAACGGCTCTGAAATTGTGACATGGGTACGTCTTATCTGCCAAGTCTTTTCTGCGGGCATACTTTAGGTTTCGGTCACGTGACTGCCCAGTTTCTCCCCGGCGTGAACAAAAAACATTGCGGACATCCCTTCTACTTTCGGTGGAAATTGCTATATTTTAAGATAGCTTGTGTCTTTAGCTTTGTTTTAATAACATTTCTAGCGACAAATGTACACTTTATTTTCATAGTATTCATTCGGTTTATGTATACGATCCGTAGTTTTGTCGTTTCGACGTACATTCTTTCAGATCTCCCTACGAAACTGTAGTAAAAATACATTTTTGTTGTTGCTACGGTGGTAGCTAAGGACGCTATTAACAACGAACCGGAAGGAAGTTGATGTCGGTCACGGACCGAGTTGCTCTTAAAACCTGCTTTTGCTATTATTTTAAGATAGCTTGTGGCTTTAGCTTTGTTTTGATAACTTTTCTAGCGACAAATGTCGGCCGTGCCGCTTCCGCGGGCGCCCCCCTAAACACCCTGTGGTTTTTATTTGCACAAAACTCCGACAACTCCACATGTCTTGCTGGCCCTTTCAAAGCAGTGAAATAAACATAAAACAATGTAGCGCCCGCACGGAAAAGAAGACTTCAATTACGGTGTCCTGTAAGGGACAAACTACAACAAAACGCAAACTACGGTGTCCTGTAAGGGACAAACCACTGCGAACTCTGGGTTCTCTGTTCTCATTCAATGTTCGTACAACTTCCTAAAAGTATTGCTCTATAAATCTTATATAAACCCATGTAATCGGGAGCCAGAAAGTTGTGATCACGTGACCTATGCGCTGCAGTCTGGTCTTTCTGTGAAAGCAAAATAAATGGCGGACATTCCTTTTATTCTCAGTGGAAAATGCAATATTTTAAGATAGCTTATGCATTCAAATGCGTTTTGATAACATTTCTAGCGGGAAATGAGTATTTTATTTTCATAATCTTCGTTCAGTTAATGTATATGATGTTTACTTTGTTAGTTATTATGAAGATTCTTTCAGGTTTCTATCGTTGCTATGGCTGTTGCTATGGACGCTGCTACCACTGTCGCTGATGGAGCTTCCGCTCGGAAGTCCCTTCCTCACTGTCACCATGGAAATCTGGGGAGGGAGGCGTCGGGTGAAATGGGCTGCTGTGAAATGAGCACAACCGCTTAATAACGCATTGCGTGCTCCTCGCACATAACCTGTTATAATTACTTGTGGTCACCAGGCAAACAGTGCCCACTGAAAATCAGTTAGAATACCTGTCCTGGTGGACACGGATTCTCGGCTTCAAAGACGTCACGCTATGGGTGGTGCTTCACAGATCCCGGAAGTGCAAATGTAATCGATATTCCGGGAAAGAAAGATCTGATTATTAGCCATAACGTTGTAACCCTCCAAGGCAGACTTGCCACGAGCTATGAGGATGTGTAACGATGGCATGTGCTTCTACCGAGTCCACAAGTCCCGTATAATATCAACTTTATTTTAAGAAAACACGTTTTATTTGCGATGTCATATCACGGAGAAGCACTACATTACCCATAATCCTAGTGTTTATCAGCGACGTGTCTGATTTGACTTTCATCAATAAAGTCAATAAAGTGTAATAAAGTGCATGAAAGTTGATAATATGCTGATATGTTACGCCATTGAACACAACCCTTTCAGTCAGCGAAACAGAGCGGGTGGAAAAAACGTGGAAACACGTCAAAATAACACTAAAGATTTATATTTTTTTTTTTTATTTTTCATAACACATCTTTATTCGTGATATAAACATGGGCTACATGTTAAGGTTATAGTTTTGGTGTTGAAAAACTACCGTATGTATGTTTTTTAAACCTAATTTCACAACTTATACCCTAACCCGGAAGAGGCGTACCAGAACTACAATCTGCGCGGAGTTGCAACACACAGAGGTGTCCTGCGCCATACGTTTTGTAGTTCTAATATGTTATGTCTATTATGTGATGTTGTGATCACTAATTTTTCAATCTTCATTAGAGTTTTTGGGTGTGGGAAGAACGCCTGTTTGGTCAGATTTTCTTTATTTTTTTCTTAAGATAGTGAAATCATGTTTTTTCCATGTTTTGACACTAGTCAGTGGTGCCCCCTATTGGTTTGCCATCGGGCATGGTAGTAGAGGTCAAGAGCTTTCCAAAAATGTTGACCCCATGTCTCTACCATTTTTTGTTGCTGCACTGTAAGCCTTTAAAATAAAATCGAGGGCTTAAACAACGTCAACTGTACAACATTAAGCAAAGAGTGCGCAACAGTCTAAACAGTGATCTACCTCATCACAGCCACCCGCACAGGAAACCAACTTTATAAGCTGTAAACGAGTGCATACGAGAGCTGGGGGGTGGAATATAATAAAATATTTACTGCAGCCGAACTGCTAATTACACTCCATCTAGATGACCAATGTTAAGAAAAAGTTAAGCTGTTGGTTAATTTCGGATTTTTTTTTTTTTTTTTTTTTAGTATAGGCTAAGCTTCTTGGCTGGGGAGGCGGGCAGGCTTGGTTTACTTCCGGGGTTTTAAATGGTCGTAAAAATGAATATTGAAACAAATACAGTACAGGCCAAAAGTTTGGACACACCTTCTCATTCAATGCGTTTTTTTTTTTATTTTCATGACTATTTACATTGTAGATTCTAACTGAAGGAATCAAAACTATGAATGAACAAATGTGGAGTTATGTACTTAACAAAAAAAGGTGAAATAACTGAAAACATGCTTTATATTCTAGTTTCTTCAAAATAGCCACCCTTTGCTCTGATTACTGCTTTGCACACTCTTGGCATTCTCTTGATGAGCTTCAAGAGGTAGTCACCTGAAATGGTTTTCACTTCACAGGTGTGCCTTATCAGGGTTAATTAGTGGAATTTCTTGCTTTATCAATGGGGTTGGGACCATCAGTTGTGTTGTGCAGAAGTCAGGTTACTACACAGCCGACAGCCCTATTGGACAACTGTTAAAATTCATATTATGGCAAGAACCAATCAGCTAACTAAAGAAAAACGAGTGGCCATCATTACTTTAAGAAATGAAGGTAAGTCAGTCCGGAAAATTGCAGTAATCAGAGCAAAGGGTGGCTATTTTGAAGAAACTAGAATATAAAACATGTTTTCAGTTATTTCACCTTTTTTTGTTAAGTACATAACTCCACATGTGTTCATTCATAGTTTTGATTCCTTCAGTGAGAATCTACAATGTAAATAGTCATGAAAATAAAGAAAACGCATTGAATGAGAAGGTGTGTCCAAACTTTTGGCCTGTACTGTATATTAACCATTTCCCGCAGCCGAAACATAAATTACCCTGCCTTTAGTTGGTTTTGTTTGGGAGGGGAAAAAAAACATTCAAACAATGTTGATTTATTTCGGATATTTTATCAAGTAGCCTATTTGCGTTGGTGGGTTCCATGGACAGTTATATTAACGCTTCAAGTTTGCAAGATATCCAAATTAAAAGTAATCAGATTTATAATATAAACGTCAACATATGTTGTCTTTGGAAAATAAACGGCTTGGAAAGCAAGAAAATAAAGGGCTTTTATGGGACAGTAAGCTATTTGTGTCATACCATGGCACCATGGCAACGGATGTCAACAATGTTGGATTCCAACATTTGCTGGCGAGACCGGGCGAAATCTTTGTGATAACTAACAAATTAAAGACCGTATACATTCACTGAACCCACATTATGCAAGAAGTGCATATTTTTCGCTGGAAATATTATCAAAACACATTTAAATATAGAAACGACCTCAAAATATTGCATTTTCTAGGCTGCTTTGGCACTATACGGATGTCAACAATGTTGGATTCCAACGTTTTGCTGGCAAGTCCGGGCGAAATGATCGTGATTACTGACAAACTAGAGAACGTATACATTCACTGAACACAGATTATGAAAACAAAGTGCATATTTCTCGCTAGAAATGTCATCAAAACACATTTAAATACAGAAACTACCTTAAAATATTACATTTTCCACTGAGAATGAACGAAATGTCCGCCATCTTGCTTCCTTTTGCAGTCAGAAACTTGGAAGTCACGTGACCCGGGCGCAGGGGCCACTATAGAGTGGTGAAGTCCCGCCCCTTCCGGTGGGCCCTCATGGGACCTTTCGGAGCGAAAAAAATGAATGGTGTTCAATGGACAGAAAATAATTATTTCCTGGTCCCCCCGTCGTTATGCCATGGATTACACAAATGTTTATAGGCTTAAATAACAAATTTTCATGTCAAGAGTTTGACCCTTTATTGCGCCATTGTTCGGTTAAATGCTGTTGAGAAAACACAATTAGAAAGACTACATACTGTGTCGCGTATGTGACGTCACGTCATCGCCGTTTCCCTCCATCCAGATTCAAGTCAAGATGCCGGTGTGTTGTTCCCAATTGTCCGTGTCTCCGAGGGCCGACGGAGCGCCGGGCCGGGCGGGAGGGCGAGCGGACCCCGCCGTCGGGCGGAAAAACTCAGAACCTCAAAAACTCAGAACCTCAAAAACTCAGAACCTCAAAAACTCAGCGCGGAGCAGAGAAATCGCCATGTCTGTTGTAGGCTTCCAGTGCGGGTGATGACGTATATCATTCGCACCGAGAGCAGCGAAGAGTTGTAGTTCACAAAGCGGGCTCACACAAAACCTAACATTATTAATATTCTTCGCGCTAAATTGTAGTCTTCTTTGCGTGAAAAATTATCTTTAAATATCACCAACAACATATGTGAAATCCATGGCACAATTCAAACGGGACCAGAAAATAATTTTTATCTACCCATTGGATCGCATTCATAATTTTTTGCTTTTGAGGACCCATGTACCGGAAGTGGGTGGGCGGGACTTCACCACTATATAACAATTGAATGTTGATATGTAACGAATTTGAGCCTGGAAACGTTGATATGATAACGTTTCCCTAGTTTGCAGAAACGTAAAAGGGTGACATTTCCCCATGGAGACTGGGTTGGCCTAGAAATAAGGGAGGGTTAGCTGTACCTGATGTATATCTTTATTATCTAGCGTACAATGTAAGGTTTCCACTGTCATGGACATATAAAAATAAAAATCAATACATCGAGGATAGCTGGCAGTGGTTGGAGGAGAAGACCATATCAGCATATAATAAATCAATTTCTATATCATCTTTATGGTACCATCCCAAATATAATGTCAAAATAAATAATTCACTTATCGATTTTTCATGTGAAATTGTAAAGGCAGTACACAGGCAGTACACATCCATATACCATTTAAGGAGATTAAAATGCAGTTTGGCTTGAATGATTTTGCATATCGTCAATATTTTCAGTTGAAATCTATTTTCAAAAACTTTAAATCTAAAGGAATCATGTTGGGATTTAAAACTGTCCTTGATGGCAAACTAAGAGCTGCTGCTACTGGACGGGGAACAGTTTCAGTTATTTACAAATTATTAAGTTTATCCCAGCCTGACAACACTACTTCCACCAAGTTACAATGGGAACGGGACATTGGTAAATCTCTCACTGTAGATCAGTGGGATTCAATACTGAAACATTCAACTTCTGTTTCCAGTTGTGTGAGATATAAAATGATTCAAATTAAAATTATACACAGAGTGAGAGATCACACCACATAAGTTAAAAAAAATGGACCCAAATGTCTCTGAACTGTGCTGGCATGGCTGTGGTGAGCCTGGTACTTTCATGCATTTATTATGGTTCTGCCCAGTGGTAAAACAATTTTGGTTTGAAGTAACTGATATTCTAAAAGTGATATTAAATATTCACAATCCCCAAATTCGTGTTGTATGTGTATTGGGAAGTAGAGTGGAAAATATACATGCACGAAAGACTCAACGTATCATTGCTCGAGCTTTTCTGTCTGTGAAGAGGATAATACTTGTGAACTGGAAGATACGCAAGCCAGACTGCTACAATATACACAGTTGGCTGAAGGACTTTTTAGACCTGCTGTCAATGGAAAAGTCAACCTCAGTGCTTAAAGATAATGAAAATGAGCAAGGTGCTCCATGGACTGTCATTAGAGAACACTTAAACAATAGAACACTAACTTGATCTGAAGTGTCTGACACATGTTTTTGTTGAACTGAACTGATGTAAAAGAAAACGCTGAAGGATCTGCCTAACGCAATGATGCTCTGGTACCATCATTTCTTAAGTTTATCTGTACCAACTCCACCCCACTCCCTTTTTTTTTTTTTTTTTTTTTTTTTTTTTTTTTTTTGTCTTGTCTTAAATTGTGCGTCATTGTAATGTGTCTTTTGTTGTGTTATGTGAAATGTGGTGCTGTCATTGTCTTTTTTTGTTTTTTTGAAAAATTAAAAATTATAAATAATAAAAAAAAGAAAAAAAAAAAGAAAATTACACAGACTATAACAAGTAATAAAAATCTACCTCTCACTGAATACAAAATATGTAAAATGTAAAATAAAAAACGACTATAGTCCGTGCATTATGGGAATGTAACAAAATCAAAATTTCATGGGTAGAACTGCAGGGCTGGTTAATGGAAACTCTGAGGATAAATATACATTTTTCTGCATCATTTTGTTTAATTAATGATATCCATGATGACACTGTAACTAAATATCGTATGGGATGGATCACTGTTTTATCATCAGTAGTTATGAAGAAACTCACACTGCACTACTAGAAGGGTTCAAATCCTTCCTCTATACACCACTGGAAAGTATGCATGATGTATACCTTGAAAATTGAGCAGCAAGTATACAGGGCCACTGGAGGGAAAAAAAATTATGGAAATTACATTTTAAATTACGTTCATTAATTAAGTTTTCCTCTAAACAGGCCCAAGTCACGGCCATGTGAGGCCGGTTCTACGCAGGGGCAAGAGGGGGCAATGCCCCCTCAAACAAAAGTCCAGATGATACCAAAAGTAAATATAACGTCTTTGTTTGTTCAGTCAGCTGGGGAATAGTCTTCTGTTCTTCCCACAGTGTTAGTCTGTTTTTCAGAGGTGAGCCTGTCCACTGCTCAGAACTGCCTGAGGTGAAATGCCCTGTGTCTGTCAGAGCCCGACATAAAGCCCCGTCCCAGCCCGCAGCTCTCCACAGTTTTCTCTGCTTTATAACTCTTGTGTTCTACAAATTAGTTTGAGAATTAGGCCATCTGATTTGACATTGTCAAAGTCTGGATGGATATTTTATTTCATTCTTTATTATTTTATGTTTTTGATTTATTTATATATATCTTTTTCAGTTATATTTTTCAAGACTTGGTGTATTGATTTTTTTTTTAAATAACTAAGCCTACCCTTTTTAGTTTTGTTAATATTGGCAATAGTGAGAAGTGTTATTGTTGGGTTTGAATATATTTGATAATGTAGGCCATCCCAGTTAAGTGTCATGTTGTTATAACCTGGATGATGAATATTTTATTTTATTTTTTATTGTTTAATTTTTCAGTTTTCCCCCTGAGGGATTGCCACCTTATTGTGGTCAAGGGGTTTGCGTGCCTCAGTGACCCTAGGAGCTACACCAGCAGGAGCTAGGCCTTCAGGTGGGACACCCAAGTTGGACAGTTCTTAGGGTAGAGACCTGACAAAGTACAATCCAATTCCATGACAAAATCCAATTTCATGACGAAAACAGTTGTCCACTTTCCCGCCGTCGCCATGTGCCCCCTTCACATTTCTGTCTGCCCCCTCATATATGCCTGTCTAGAACCGGCCCTGCGGCCATGTCTCTTCAGAGTACAGATGCTGCTGGTAATATTGTGATTCTGGGCTGAAACCAGGATTTTCTTCTTAGTAAATAAATGACTATAAGTAAAACTATGTCTTTGAGTTTTTTTCTCATAATTTACAACTTTACAATTCTCTTTCTCATACATTTGTGAGTTTTTTTTTTCATAAATATATAACTTTAATCTCAGAATTTCTGATTTTTTTTTTCTTTTTTGCAAATTTGTGACTTTATAATCTCAGAATTTTCTTTTATTTCCCGAGTTTTTTTTTTTTTTTTTTTTTTTTTTTTTTTTTTTTGATCTTGGAAAATCTGACTTATTTTTCCTCTGAGTGTTTCCCTCTCCCTATACAAAGGCCTTAATACGCTGCCGCAATATGTGGCTGTTGGAAGGAAGAAACTCTGAGCTAAGGCACAGCTGTAACGTTTTCAATGAGACACACAGTTTGAAAAGCTTTTTCCTGTAAATGATCTCAGTAAGCTGGTAGCTCGAAACCACGAAACCATCTGTTAAAAGAGAGGAAATGCAAAAATTTCACCTAAGCAACAGCTGCAAGTAGCAATGAGCAGCATTGTGGGTATTGGAGTCCTTGTTTATTGTCCCAGCAGTTCAGCCTGCGCTTTACTTTGGTGATAATAATGTAGTTATTATTTGACAGACATGATGGAAAGCGTATGTTTCCCTGCTGCCTGCTGCATGTGGGCCTTTGGTCAGCTGTCGGGTTGGAGTGCAGTCTCGAGCAGGCGCGTGTCCGTTTCAATCAGAGCGTCAGTCTGTGGCAGTGCAGGCAGGAAGCCCGCGTGGCTGCTGGGCTCGACACTGTGTTGGTTTTTCACCCTGACATGCACAAGCCAGTGGCTGGGCATTTATTTTGAAATATAAAATAAATCGCCACTTTGGCAAGTGGAGATGCAGTTTTTTGTTGGTAAATGCTGAAGCATAGAATTCTGTCTTAAGATGTAGATATAAAATTTAGAAAAAATCCCACCCTCTTCCAAAAAGAAAAAAAAAAACAAAAAACACACAAATAAAAAGAAAAGGAAAAGAAAAGAAAGAAAAGACAAAACTTTTTTTCTTACAGGACAAAAGTAGGAAAAAGTCTGGAAATAAGTGTTCTTTTAACTGAGTCAGTTGTTGTTTCTGTCCATCACATTTCATGGAAATCCCTCCATTCACTGAGATACTGATAGAGAAAACTAACATAATCCACTTGGTGAACATATAATGGCGTATTAGTGCCAATGTAGGGGAAAAATTATGGAGCAGGAGAAGGGGGGTAATATTTTGAGGAAAAAAACACAGAATTTCCAAGATTAAATTTGCAGATTTATGAGAAAAAAAAACTTGAAAATTCTGAGATTATAAAATCAAAAATTTACAAAAGAAAAACTGTGAAACATATTTTTTTATTCTTCTTTTTGGGCAAGGAACCACATCATTTCACTGTGCAAGGTTGGATCAACCACAAATGATTTTCACCATTCAATAAATGCAAAAGTCCTTGAAACAAAGAGACAGACAAACAAATAAAAGACTATTTAGGCCGATGATGATTAGTGAGTGTTGCACAGGATCTTTTTCCATATGCCCCTGTCCTCGATGCCACTCAGGATAGCAAAATGCCAGCAGCAGATTAGGATGAGGTTTTCCTATGGAGTGAGGACGCCCTCTAGTGGAATTCAGAGCATGTGTGCAGATCTGCTATTTAAAGGAAAGTAGTGCATTGAAAAGAAAAAGAAAGTTTTACAGCTGCCCACAAAGGAGAAGCATGGTTAATGGATGTGGTATGTAATTCAATTCACTTCAATTCAATTCAATTCAATTCAGTTCAATTCAATGTTATTTATTTATATAACCCAGAATCACAAATTACAAATTTGTCTCAAGGGGCTTTACAGGAATGCAACATCCTCTGTCCTTAGACCCTCACATCGGAGGAGGAACAACTCCCTAAAAAACCCCTTTAACAGGGAGAAAAATAGGAAGAAACCTCAGGGGAGCAACAGAGGAGGGATCCCTCCCCAGGACGGACAGACGTGCAATGGATGTTGTAGGCACAGAAACAGAATACAGATTACATAATGCCATTGTTAGTGCAAAGGTGGATTGCTGGTGCTTGCGGGGAATTAAATTTAAATGTATTTAAAGTTAAATATTTCAGCTATGTGACACTGATTTTTAGATGAGATAGGATGAATAAAATGAAGCTCTTCTCTTCTCTGGGACTATAAAGCACCACTTTTCAGTGGTTTTGGAGCTAAAACAGCCAAATCAGAATCTAACATGCTTGTGTTGTAGACTACTATAATATGAAAACATGATATTGTTTACAGGCAGACTATACATCAGGGGAGGGCTATGTTACGTTATGCTATGTTATGTTATATTATCTTAAGGTATGACGTGATAATTCTCATTTCTCAAAAGGATGATTTAAAAATGCTTCAGGAGTTAAGGATAACTCTTTTACCCATCATGATCCAAAACATGAGAGCATTTCTCTCCATGATTTGTGTTTTTGTGCCAATGTGAAATCATAACATTAGGCACAAGATGTGTTACATTACGACTGTGGGTTAGTCTTGGATTGAACCTGAAGGGTTTTATGGTTCCTCAGTCTGGTCCTGTGGTGCCCTCTCCCATTTTAGCTGTATAGTCTGCCTTCCAAAACTGCCACCAGCTCAAAACTAGGCCATTTATACTTACTGCTGTAGATTCATAATATTGACAGTAGGCTACACCTGGATACAGCTCTATCTATCTATCTATCTATCTATCTATCTATCTATCTATCTATCTATCTATCTATTGTGTGATTGCGTTCAGTGGCTGTGAGTGGCGCCCAACTGTTTGAGTCATCCATGAAAACCTACCTGAACTGTGTGACTTACCTGATCAGCGAGCATTCGAACTGAGAAACGATGCTACTCCATAATATCCTCATGCACAAAGGCAACAGCGGGAGAGGGGCTATTGCCAAATACAAGATAGATAGATAGATAGATAGATAGATAGATAGATAGATAGATAGATGGAACTGACCCCAGGTCCCGTCTCCGTATCAAGGAGCAGGCGCAGGCGGTATAGCTGTAACGGCAACGACCCGTGGTCCAAAAGACGGTATTCATCCCCTGTTGAGAAGCCACGGAGCAGTCATTGGCACATCATGGCGGCGCAGTTCAGACAACAGCACGGTCCTTGCGACCAGATGTTCAGCAGGCCAATGCCAAGTCTCCATGACATCCGTGACGCAGGCGCCGTCTCCTCGTAGCAGCAGAGAGCGCCTGCATCACTCAGGATCACCAGTCTGTGGCCTCTAGTCTCTGCGCAGGCTGCACCGACCACCGTAGACCGGCCTGAGGACACACCTGCTGTGCAGCTGGCAGAGCCAGCTGGAGAGCCCGCCTGGGAAAGACGAGACTCGCTTGGTCTTTGCCCAGTCTAAGACCGGACTGAAGAGAGTGAACCACTCAACAGCTGAACTTGGAGAGCTTACACATACTACGTTGGGCCACACTTAGTCAAGGCAAGCCAAACCGGTTGATAGACCAGTCAAAGACCAACACCAGCATGTGTGCTGGACACACACCTGCTGACCAGCAACAGGTATGTGACACACACCTGCTGCCGACCTGGCCTTTTAAAGACTCCGACTGACGTCATATTCAACCAAATGATGACGTTGCAACGCGCAGCACAGACAACACCTAGAACACTGCTCAATATTTTACAATCACCTGCACTGGTTTGTGACGGACGGCATGACATCACAATGGCTACAGCTCCACATTCTGCATTGTTGAATTTGTGTGTGTGTGTGTGTGTGTGTGTGTGTGTGTGTGTGTGTGTGTGTGTGTACACACACACACACACACACACACATATATATATATATATACATATATATATATATATATATATATATATATATATATATATATATGTCTGTGTGTGTGTGTGTGTGTGTGTGTGTACACACACACATATAGACATATGGCTGTGACACATATGGCTGTGAAAAAGTATTTGCCCCTTTCCTAATTTCTTAGGTTTTTGCAGATTTGTCACACTTAAATGTTTCAGATCATCATACAAATTTTAATATTAGGTAAAGATAACCAGAGTAAATACAAAATGCAGTTTTTAAATGATGATTTCATTCATGAAGGGAAAAAACCTACTTGGCCCTATGTGAAAAAGTAATTGCCCCCTAAACCTAATAACGGATTGTGCCACCTTTGGTGGGGCAACAACTACAATCAAGCGTTTGCGATAACTGGCAATGAGTGTTTTACATCGCTGTGGAGGAATTCTGGCCCACTCTTCTTTACAGAAATGTTTTAATTCAGCCAAACTGGATGGTTTTGGAGCACGAATGGCCTGGTCATGCCACAGTATCTTAATTGGATTTAAGTCTGGACTTTGACAAGGCCACTCCAAAACCTTCATTTTTTTTTTTTTTTTCTTTAAGCCAGTCAGAGGTGGACTTGCTGGTGTATTTTGGATCATTGTCCTGCTGCATGACCCAAATGTGCCTGAGCTTGAGGCCTCAACCTGATGGCTGGACATTCTCCCTCAGGATTTACAGGTAAAGAGCAGAATTCATGGTTCCATCAATTATGGCAAGTCGTCCAGGTCCTGAAGCAGCAAAGCAGCCCCAGACCATCACACTACCACCACCATGTTTGACTGTTGGTATGATGTTCTTTTCATGAAATGCTGTGTTGGTTTTACGCCAGATGTAACGGGACGCACACCTTCCAAAGAGTTCAACTTTTGTCTCGTCGGTCCACAGAATATTTTCCCCAAAGTCTTGGGATCATCAAGATGTTTTCTGTCAAATGTGAGACGAGCCTTTGTGTTCTTTTTGGTCAGCAGTGGTTTTCGCCTTGGAACTCTCCCATGGATGCCATTTTTGCCCAGTCTTGTTCTTATTGTTGAATCATGGACACTGACCTTCACTGAGGCAAGAGAGGCCTGCACTTCTTTAGATGTTGTTCTGGCTTCTTTTGTGACCTCTTGGATGAGTCGTCGATGCACTCTTGGAGTATTTTTGGTAGGCCGGCCACTAATGGGAAGGTTCACCACTGTTCCCAGTTTTCTCCATTTGTGGATAATGGCTCTCACTGTGGTTCGCTGGAGTCCCAAAGCCTTAGAAATGGCTTTGTAACCCTTTCCACACTGATAGATGCCAATGTCTTTGTCTCTCATCTGTTGTTGAATTTCTTTAGATCGCGGCATGATGTGTTGCTTTTTGAGATCTTTTATCCTACTTCACTTTGTCAGACAGGTTCTGTTTAAGTGATTTCTTGAGTCAACAGGTTTGGCAGTAATGAGGCCTGGGTGTGGCTGTGAAATTAAACTCAGCTTTCCAAACAAATGTGGTCAATCACAGTTAATTCATGATTTAGCAAGGGGGTGCAGTTACTTTTTCACATAGGGCCGAGTAGGTTTGGATAGTTTTATTCCTTTAATAAATGAAATCATCATTTAAAAACTGCATTTTGTATTTACACTGGTAATCTTTGTCTAATATTAAAATTTGTTTGATGATCTGAAAAATTTAAGTGTGACAAATATGCCAAAAAATAAGAAATCAGGAAGGGGGCAAATATTTTTTCACATCACTGTATACACACACACACACACACACACACACACACACACACACACATTATAATATTACGTACACCTACATATCAAAACAGTCTGTGTTCCCTTATGTTTACTTATTTGTTTGATTTTTTGTCTTTTTGTTAATTTACCTTGGCAGAAACAACTGAATGATGGTTCTGAATCTCAGAAAATTACACAGACTAACACTTGAAATCATTCACGTGTGATGTGGCAATGCTTCAAGAGGTACATTTAAAAGAGGCTGAAATGCCTAAATTAAAACAAAGATGGGTAGGACAAGTATTTTCTGCACCAGGCAGCTAGCGGTGTCAGCATCTTGATGGCAAAAAGAATCTCGTTTAAATTAATAGAACAAATTGTTGACAAGGATTGGAAGATACATTATAATTTCAGGTGTATTACAAAATCAAAAATATACACTTGTTAACATTTATGCACCTAATTCCAATCAAGCTGTATTTCTATCATCACTGAGTGTACTCCTATCAAAGTTTGCTGGAGACCCCATTCTGTTTGGTGGAGACTTTAATATGGTCAGTGATCCTACTACAGACCGTTCAAGCCGTCCCCTTCCATCAGATGGAGCTCTCTCTACAGCTTTTATTGAATTAAAAAAATCATTGGCACTGACTGATATCTGGCGTCTATCCAATCCCAGTACTCGTGAATACACTTTTTACTCCATGGCTCATAATTCATATTCACGAATAGATTATCTGCTTGTATCGAAAGACCTACTGGAGAACGTGGTAGACTCTCAGATTCATAGTGTCATCATATCTGACCATGCACCTGTATCAGTTACATTTTCCCCGCTAGTTAATGTACACAAGACTAAACAATGGAGATTTAATAACTCCCTTCTGAAAGATGATGAATTTAGATCAATAATTAAAGAAAAAATACCAGAATTTTTTGCCATTAACTTAAATTCAGGTCCACCTGTCCAAATAATATGGGAAGCGTTTAAAGCCATGTGCAGAGGGTGGATAATAAGCTACTCTACTGCAAAAAAGAAGAAAATATTGGACAAAAAAAGAAACTTAATGACTGAACTTAAGAACTTAGAAACACAACACATGCTTGACCCAAAAAACTCCAGACTTAGGAACTCATTATTATTGATAAGAGCTGACTTACAAGCAATTGTACATGAAGAGACATCATTTGCGTTGTCTCAATTATGCAAGAAATATTTTGAATCGGCTGGAAAAATGCTAGCACTCAGGCTAAAACAATTGGAAAATCAACACTCTATTTCAGCAATATATGATTGTAAGGGGTCTTTAATATGTGAGCCAAAACAAATGAATGTAGCCTTTCAGGAATTTTATTCTAATTTGTACACATCGGAATATCATGCCAATAATGAGGATATGGATAGCTTTTTTAAAGATATATCACTACCCACCCTAAAGATTAATGAAAAGGAGACACTGGAGACATATGTTCTGGAAACAGAAGTCAAATCTGCCATTGAAGTTCTCTCAAATGGGAAAGCACCAGGAAGTGATGGATATAGTAAAGAATTTTATAAAAGTTTCCAGGACATATTAGCCCCATTTCTCACCATGCTTTTCAGTGATATTATTTTCAAACAGTGTGACGGCCCCTCCCTCTGTATTGGGTGTGGTGGTTGCTGGCTGGCTGTTGGTTGGTCTGCTCTGTCTTTCAGGGTTTCTTTCAGGCAGAGGTGGGACCGTAATTAGGTGATGCGCTGCACCTGGGCCCAGTGAAGCGCACACTTATTGTCTCCGCTGGCAGTCACCCCTCTCTCTCTCTCTCACTCCATCCACGCCGTCTGAGGGGACGCCGCGGCGCGGCTGCGCTCTCTGTTTTCTCTTTTGTTTTACACATTCATTCACACACATGCATCCATACACGCCTACATCACTGATTACTGACACTGATCTTTTGTCTTTACTTTTTTTTTTTTGTTTAACAATTTTTTATTAATTTTTCATTATATTCTCCATACAGTTGTTAGCAGCATTTGAAAACAGAAAAATACAAAAGCATAGGACAGCTGCATTATTTAAGTGATACAGAATTGAAAAGTACCGTCCCAAATTTCCCTTACCACCCAACCCACCCCAACCCACCCAATCATCCCTACTTGTCCCCGTAAGTCCAGATCTACACAAGAATAATCGTCCATCAAAGTGTCTGTCCAACCAACTATTACAGATGTACAAATTGAAAATTAAAATTAACCATTAAAAATAAAAATTTGTCCAACCAACTATTACATTAGTACAAATTATATTATGCGATGTACAAGAATAAATAAAAACATATTCACAATGCAGGTAAAATAAACTAAAATAAATAAATACATAAAAAGGGGAGAGAAGAAAAAAAAATAATAATAACAATAATAAAATTAAATAAATAAATAAATAAATAAATAAAAATAGAAAGGGGTTTCTACTGCTTCATTCTTAACATTGTTATTTAGTCATCCTTATTTAATGGTTCTTGCAAACTCTCGTAGTACTCTAAAAAGGGGGTCCAAATCTTTTTAAAGTTTTGCAATGAGCCTTTGAGGGTGTATCTAATCTTCTCAAATTTTAAAAAGTGCATCACATCTCTAATCCATCTTGTAAAGTTAGGAGGTGTCTTTTCCTTCCAGGAAAGAAGGATGAGACGTCTGGCAATCAGGGAGGTGAATGCTATGATTGTGGGAGCTTTGTCTTTCAGGGAGTGAGTTTCAGGGATCAATCCAAATAAAGCACAAATAGGACTGGGAGCAATGTCTTTTTGAAACATCATACTATAAGAACTAAAAATTTTCATCCAAAATGTCTGAAGTTTAGGGCATGACCAGAACATATGTATATAATCTGCTGGTTCACCATTACAGCGAGGGCACAAAGGGTCAACATCAGGGAAAATCTTCGCCAGTCTTGCCTTGGTCAAGTGTGCTCTCAAAACAATTTTGAGTTGTATTAAGCTGTGCCTAGTACAAGAGGAGGAGGTATTTATTAAGTCAAGCACAGTCTTCCATTGTTCATCTGCCATTTCTTTTCCAAGGTCATTCTCCCAAAGTCTCTTAATGTCTTGCAATGAATGGGGAATAATATTACATATATTGGTATAGAGAACAGAGATTAGGCCTTTGCAATTTGGGGATAGTGACAAGATATAATCAACAGTGTTATTCGCCGGAAGGTCTGGAAAGGAAGTAATATTTTTCTGGACAAAATGTCTAATCTGGAGATATCTAAAAAAATTTGACTTTGACAAATCAAATAGTTGTGAAAGTTGAGTAAACGATCCAAACTTGCCATCTACATATAAATTAGAGATAGATCTAATACCCTTGGAGGACCAAACTCCAAAAGTGGAGTCCGAAAGAGAGGGTGGGAAGTTATGATTGTTATTGATGGGTGAGTATATTGATGTTGTCTGTAACTTGAAATGTCTTCTGAATTGTGACCAAATTCTGATCGAATGATAGACTACTGGATTAGAGCAAAACTGGCTTTGAGAGGGGAGTGACGGAGCACATAATATAGAGGCTAAATTGAGTGGGCTAGAAGCATACTCCAATTGGACCCAGGTCTCACATTTTTCAGGTACATCTCTCTTAAACCAATGTAACATCGATTTTATATTGCATGCCCAGTAATAGTAAATGAAATTAGGTAGGGCAAGGCCAGCAAGCTTTTTAGGTCTTTGAAGAGCTTTCCTTTTAATTCTTTGTGGTCTACCGTTCCAAATAAAAGATAATATGCTCTTTTCCAATGAGTTAAAGAATGTTTTTTTAATTAAGATAGGGATGTTTTGAAACAAATACAGGAATTTTGGTAATACCATCATTTTAATGAGATTAATTCTACCAGTTATGGAGAGTGGAAGGTTCGTCCATTTCACCATGTCCTTTTTACATTTTTCAAATAGGACGCCAAAATTTTTAGTAAAGAGGGATGAAAAAGATCGTGTGACTTCTACCCCTAAGTATTTAAAGCCCTTGTTTACGATTCTAAATGGAAAACATGATGTAGGGATTGCACTGGCTGCCTGGTTAAGAGGAAACATTTCACTTTTTTCGAAGTTGATTTTATAACCTGAAAGTTTTCCAAATTGAAATAGAATATTAAGAATGGCGGGAACTGATTTTGATGGATCTGTAACATATAATAGAATGTCGTCTGCATATAAGGACAATTTATGCATAAGGCCACCTCGCTTTATACCCAGGAAGTCTTTAGATTGTCTGAGGGCAATAGCCAAAGGCTCTACAGCAATGGCAAATAGTAGGGGGGATAGGCTACAGCCCTGACGTGTGCCTCTGCCAAGGGGGAAATATCCAGATTGTTGTCCATTAGTAATTACTGAGGCTAAAGGTTGAGAATAGAGGAGTTTTATCCAAGAAATGAATGGATCCTTAAATCCAAATTTTTTAAGGATCGAAAACAGATATTGCCACTCTACTCGGTCAAACGCTTTTTCAGCGTCGAGTGATATGACCATTTCAGGAGAGTGGGATAAAGTAGAATACATAATATTGAAGAGTCTTCTAAGATTTGAACTAGAGTGTCTATTTAAAATGAAACCTGTTTGGTCTGGTAAAATTATATGTGGGATAATCTTTTCCAGTCTTGTTGCTAAAATCTTGGACAAAATTTTGTAGTCGACATTCAGTAAAGAAATTGGGCGATAAGAGGCACACTGAAGTGGGTCTTTACCCCCTTTAGGTAGAAGTGTTATTGCGGCTTGACGTAAGGTTGGCGGAAGATGACCAGATGAAAAAGATTCATTAAACATGGCTCGGAGTAGAGGGCATAGCTTGAGTGCAAATTTTTTATAAAATTCAGAGGTATACCCATCCGGTCCAGGTGTTTTGTTGCATTTAAGAGATTTGATAGCTTCTAGAATCTCTGCATTGGAAATCTCGCCTCCCAATAACAAGCTCTGCTCAACTGGGACAGCTGGGAAATTGAGGCTATCAAGGAAGAGGTTGGGCTGGGAAAAGTCAACGTCACACTCTGAGCTGTATAAACAATTATAATACTGTTTAAAAGTATTATTAATTTCCCTGTGATCTGTAATTATTTCACCAATTTTATTATAAATTTTGGGGATAAGACGAGAGGCTTGGGCTTGACGTGCTTGCTGAGCTAGTAGCTTGCCGGCCTTATCCCCAAGGTCATAAATATTATATCGAGCTTTTGTGAGTAAATATGTGGCCTTATCAGTGGTAAGCAAGTTGTATTCTGTCTGTAGCCGCAATCTTTCTTTAAAAAGTGCTGGGGTAGGGGAAGTTGAGTATTGGCTATCAATCTCTCCAATAGATCTTGAGATGTCATTAAGTTTGGATTCTCTAGCTTTTTTTGCCCTGGAGGAGTACTCGATTATTTGCCCCCTAAGATAGGCCTTAAGGGTCTCCCATAGTGTTGAATGGGAAATTTCCGGAGTGGCATTGGTATCAAGAAAAAAATCAATTTGAGTGGAAACACGATTTACAAAATGTTCATCAGCTAAGAGAATGGGGTTGAGTCTCCAATTACGTGAAGGTCTAAAGTAATTGGGTAATGCTATATGAAATGAAACAGCGCCATGATCTGATATTGTAATGTTGTGGTATGAACAAGAGCTAACATCTCCTAATAATCTATTATCTAGCAGAAAATAATCAATGCGAGTGTATGTATGGTGGATATTGGAGAAGAAGGAAAACACTTTTTTATTATTAAACTTAAACCTCCAAATATCTGAGACACCATTTCGGGCGATGAAATTATTGATAATTTTGGCAGATTTGGAAAGAGATTGGGCCTTGTTTGAAGATCTGTCTAATACAGTATTGAGTACACAGTTAAAGTCGCCCCCTATTATCAAGTTGTAGTTGTTATCAGCAGGTATGGTAGAAAAAAGTTTATTAAAGAAATTGGAATCATCATAATTTGGGGCATAGACATTGACCAGAATGACAGGACTGGCGAACAACTGACCTGAAACAATGACAAATCTCCCATTTGTATCAGCAATCACCTCTTTAGCTTGGAATGGAATGTCCTTATGTATGAGGATTGCTGTCCCTCTGGCTTTAGCATTGAACCGTGAGTGGAACACCTGACCAACCCATTTTCTTTTAAGGTAATTGACATGGTCATTCTTAAGGTGGGTTTCTTGCAGATAGGCTATGTCCGTGTTTAGTTGTTGTAGATAGGACCCTATTTTCTGTCTTTTCACCCAGTTATTTAGACCTTTAGTATTTAAGGAAATAAAATGGATGGGTTGATTTGGATTGCAGTTAGATGTAGTTGTCATATCTTACAACATTATGGGGTGAGTAATGTAGACAGCAGAGATAACGGAGAAAGAAAAAAACAAGAAAAAAAAAGGGAAGAAAATGATGATAATGATAATGGAATAAAAACAGATAGTAAGGTGGAAAAAGGCATCTGGGTGAGGACGAGGGACTTGAACTGTCTTCTTAAGTACCATCTCAGAAAACACCTAACTTGTACTTGAGCTCTGTCTTAACAGACAAATAAGTGAGGAAAACAGATTTTAGGTTGGAACTCTGTGCAAAGCACTATGTGGTTAATATTGGAACCTGGAACATTAACAAATATATACAAATATATGTATAGAACAGTGGCAACACTGAATAGAAGGGCTAAACGTACATAGAAAACAACCAGCATAACCTTATTTTTGACAGTCATAATGTTTGTACATATCCTGGTCTGTATTGGTGTGTTCACATGTGTGTGTGTGTATGTGTGCGCGTACTTGCGCGCGCACGCGAGCGTATGGTCACATCCATATGTTCACGTGTATGTCTGAGCATCTCTATGTAGTACTATTATCATAGAAACAGATCTTTAAGAATAAGCAATATAAATCTTAAGATTGACTGTGTATGAAACTTATGTAGCTGGTCAGTTTTATTAAGAAATTAGCCAAAGTATAAACAAATTGTAGCTACAGTGTTTTGAATGTAAAGGGATCAGCAATCATTTCTTTATTTTCGTCTATCAGTATTTTTTCTGGCTTACATTTTCTCTCTATTATGTGAGTCTATGTCCGTGACTTATAAGTAAGTCAGTGTGTGGTCATGATGTGCGTGCGTATGTGAGTCTGCATATCTATGAGACGCATCTATGAGATAGAAGTTAGCCTATTAGTAAATCAATAAAAGTCATACACGTGAAATGTTGTCAAACTGGGCTATATATAAAAACATAACATCCTAATCAAGAAGAATATACAGGAAACATAACGGCTAAATACCTTCTAGATTGGCTGTAATGGGAACCGAACAGTTTTCTGCAGTCCGTGTATTATGAAGTAACATTAGATGATGTGGGAGACGTGTCTGGTCGGTTGTTTTGGAGGAAGGAGGAAACTTCTCCGGGTGAAGAAAAAGTCAGTTTCTGGCCGTTCTTGTCGATAACTTGCAGCTTGGCAGGGAAAAACATCCTGTAGGCGAGTCCGGCATTTCTCAGCTCAGACTTGACCGAGGCGTAAGCTGCTCTTTTCTTGGAGACCTCCACGCTGTAGTCGGGGTAGATGTGAATGTCCGATCCACGGAATGAGAGAGACCCAGCCTCCCGCGCTAACTTCAGGATACGCTCCTTGGTCTGGTAGTGGTGGATCCTCGCAATGAATGGACGTGGAGGGTCGCCTGGCTTTTTCCGGGGGATGGCGATTCTGTGGGCCCTGTCAACAGCTGGAGGAGTAGGAAAGGCGTCTGAACCGAACGTTTCTTTCAGAAATATCTCCATGAAGGCGGTTGGCTGTGTACCCTCAACTTTTTCAGGTAGGCCGGTTATACGGATGTTATTGCGTCTAGATCTGTTTTCAAGATCATCCGTTTTAAGTTTGAGGGCCTCATTCTCTTTGACCAGAGCTGCGCAGGTGGTTTCGAGAGTTGTCAGTCTGGTCTCCATGTCGTTGAGTGATGTTTCCATGTGCTGAATTGTCTGGTCATGCCGGTCGATAGTTGCTCGGTCAGCAGAGAGTTGATCAGATAGTTTGGCTATGATGCGGTCCTCCATTGACTTGAGAAGTTTCTCCATGTCGGCCAGAGTTAGCGGTGCGTTGCTAGCAGCATGTTGTACATTTTGGCTAGCTTGCGTTCCGTCGTCTTCATCATTCTCAAAGGGCTGCTCTTCTGTGGGTTGAGTTTGCTTTTTAGTAGGCTTTCCCATGTTTATCAGTCCTTTGTACAGTTTTGCACAGCTTAGTTACAGTAATTAGACACGTTTTGTACGAATTTAGACCGGATTACAACAGAGCTCTCCCGGTGTGCGACCTACTCCGCCATTAGTCGAACCGGAAGTCCGTCTTTACTTTTAAATGTAGTAATAAATATGTTTGTTCGTGCGAACCTCGTCTTCCCTCCCGTTCTTGGTTACAGTCCCCGAGCCGGGCTGTAACAAGTGGGGGCTCGTCCGGGAGTTGCTGGGGGACGGGATTGGGCTGGTTGGCCTGCAAGGGATTAGCTGTAGGACGGTCAGTGAGTAATTGTAGTTCTCATGTACTTGTAATTGCATGTAAGTAATGTGTAATATGTAGTTAATATTTAGGTAATGTATGTAACTAATATGTAGGTAATGTGTAAGTGTTATAGTGTTTTATATGTAGTGTTTTGGGTAGCAGTTGGGGTGTTCCTACTGGAACCCCTTTCTTATGGGGGGGTGTGTGACGGCCCCTCCCTCTGTATTGGGTGTGGTGGTTGCTGGCTGGCTGTTGGTTGGTCTGCTCTGTCTTTCAGGGTTTCTTTCAGGCAGAGGTGGGACCGTAATTAGGTGATGCGCTGCACCTGGGCCCAGTGAAGCGCACACTTATTGTCTCCGCTGGCAGTCACCCCTCTCTCTCTCTCTCACTCCATCCACGCCGTCTGAGGGGACGCCACGGCGCGGCTGCGCTCTCTGTTTTCTCTTTTGTTTTACACATTCATTCACACACATGCATCCATACACGCCTACATCACTGATTACTGACACTGATCTTTTGTCTTTACTTTTAAATGTAGTAATAAATATGTTTGTTCGTGCGAACCTCGTCTTCCCTCCCGTTCTTGGTTACAGTCCCCGAGCCGGGCTGTAACAACAGTCAGTGCCAATATCTATGCGATCTGCTATGATTTCTCTTATTCCAAAACTGGGCAAGGACCATATGCAAATGAGTAATTATAGACCATTAAGCCTTCTAAATAACGACTATAAACTGTTTGCCAAGATCCTTGCTATGCGTTTGGAGAAGGTAATACCATCATTAGTGCATTTAGACCAGGTTGGCTTCATTTGAGGCCGCCTTTCTTCTAATAATATGAGGAGACTCTTTCATGTTATGACAGGAGCATCTACTTCTCAGCATCCAGCAGTAGCAATATTGCTGGATGCTGAAAAGGCTTTTGATAAAATAGAGTGGCCCTTTTTATTTCATGTACTGTCAAAATATGGTTTGGGACCAAAATGTATACAGTGGATCAAGGCATTATATCATGAACCGACTGCTTGTGTTAAAACAAATGGCGTAATATCCCGTCCCTTCCAACTTTTTAGATCCACATGGCAGGGTTGTCCAGCTTCTCCATCTATTTTTATTTTAGCATTAGAACCGTTGGCATGTGCCATAAGAGCTGATCAAAATATAACCGGTATTAATTTGAGTGGATATGATTTTAAAGCCAGTCTTTATGCTGATGATATTATATTAACATTATCTCATCCTCTTCAGTCAATACCACATTTGCTTAAACTTGTTGGAAAATTTGGTCAATTTTCAGGATACAAAATTAATTGCAGTAAAAGTGAGGCCATCCCTCTTAACCATCACACCTTTGCAACCCACCTTGGTTCTGCACCCTTTGTTTGGAAACCTCAAGGCATGAAATATCTTGGCATAAACATCATATCACCAATTAATAAGATATTTGATTTAAACGGCCCTAACATTTTAAGAGGCATTAGAGAAGACTTAAAGAGATGGACAGCCCTGCCACTATCATTGTTGGGCAGAGCAGAAATTATAAAGATGAACATCCTACCCAGATTATCCTTTGTCATATCAGCCATACCATTAAAGTTTCCACAGCAGTGGTTTAAAGAAATTGATACACTATTTTCAAACTTTCTCTGGGGTGGCAAGAAGCCCAGAATCAACTGTAAAAAACTGTCTATGCCTAGAAATAAGGGAGGGTTAGCTGTACCTGATGTATATCTTTATTATCTAGTGCACAATGTAAGGTTTCCACTGTCTTTACCATCTTGCCCTATCTGGAATAACCCACTGTTAACAGCAGGTGGCAGAACATTGACCGAGAATACCTGGCAACAACACAATATTACACAGCTGGGGCAGGTTGTAAGAGATGGTGATATTATACCATTTAAGGAGATTAAAATGCAGTTTGGCCTGAATAATTTTGCATATTGTCAATATTTTCAGTTGAATTCTATTTTCAAAAACTTTAAATATAAAGGAATCATGTTGGGATCTAAAACTGTCCTTGATGGCAAACTAAGAGCTGCTGCTACTGGACGGGGAACAGTTTCAGTTATTTATAAATTATTAAGTTTATCCCAGCCTGACAACACTACTTCCACCAAGTTACAATGGGAACGGGACATTGGTAAATCTCTCACTGTAGATCAGTGGGATTCAATACTGAAACATTCAACTTCTGTTGTGTGAGATATAAAATGATTCAAATTAAAATTATACACAGAGTTTATATCACACCACATAAGTTTAAAAAAAATGGACCCAAATGTCTCTGAACTGTGCTGGCATGGCTGTGGTGAGCCTGGTACTTTTTTTTTTTTTTTTTTTTTTTTGTCTTGTCTTAAATTGTGCGTCATTGTAATGTGTCTTTTGTTGTGTTATGTGAAATGTGGTGCTGTCATTGTCTTTTTTGTTTTTTTGAAAAATTAAAAATTATAAATAATAAAAAAATTAATAAATTAATTAAAAAAAGAAAATTACACAGACTATAACAAATAATAAAAATCTACCTCTCACTGAATACAAAATATGTAAAATGTAAAATAAAAAACGACTATAGTCCGTGCATTATGGGAATGTAACAAAATCAAAATTTCATGGGTAGAACTGCAGGGCTGGTTAATGGAAACTCTGAGGATAAATATACATTTTTCTGCATCATTTTGTTTAATTAATGATATCCATGATGACACTGTAACTAAATATCCTATGGGATGGATCACTGTTTTATCATCATTAGTTATGAAGAAACTCACACTGCACTATTAGAAGGGTTCAAATCCTTCCTCTATACACCACTGGAAAGTATGCATGATGTATACCTTGAAAATTGAGCAGCAAGTGTACAGGGAAAAAAAATTATGGAAATTACATTTTAAATTACGTTCATTAATTACATTTTCCTCTAAACAGGCCCAAGTCACGGCCATGTGAGGCCGGTTCTACGCAGGGGCAAGAGGGGGCAATGCCCCCTCAAACAAAAGTCCAGATGATACCAAAAGTAAATATAACATCTTTGTTTGTTCAGTCAGCTGGGGAATAGTCTTCTGTTCTTCCCACAGTGTTAGTCTGTTTCTCAGAGGTGAGCCTGTCCACTGCTCAGAACTGCCTGAGGAGAAATGCCCTGTGTCTGTCAGAGCCTGACATAAAGCCCCGTCCCAGCCCGCAGCTCTCCACAGTTTTCTCTGCTTTATAACTCTTGTGTTCTACAAATTAGTTTGAGAATTAGGCCATCTGATTTGACATTGTCAAAGTCTGGATGGATATTTTATTTCATTCTTTATTATTTTATGTTTTTGATTTATTTATATATATCTTTTTCAGTTATATTTTTCAAGACTTGGTGTATTGATTTTTTTTTTTTAAATAACTAAACCTACCCTTTTTAGTTTTGTTAATATTGGCAATAGTGAGAAGTGTTATTGTTGGGTTTGAATATATTTGATAATGTAGGCCATCCCAGTTAAGTGTCATGTTGTTATAATCTGGATGATGAATATTTTATTTTATTTTTTATTGTTTAATTTTTCAGTTTTCCCCCTGAGGGATTGCCACCTTATTGTGGTCAAGGGGTTTGCGTGCCTCAGTGACCCTAGGAGCTAAACCAGCAGGAGCTAGGCCTTCAGGTGGGACACCCAAGTTGGACAGGTCTTAGGGTAGAGACCTGACAAAGTACAATCCAATTCCATGACAAAATCCAATTCCATGACGAAAACAGTTATCCACTTTCCCACGGTCGCCATGTGCCCCCTTCACATTTCTGTCTGCCCTCTCATATATGCCTGTCTAGAACCGGCCCTGCGGCCATGTCTCTTCAGAGTACAGATGCTGCTGGTAATATTGTGATTCTGGGCTGAAACCAGGATTTTCTTCTTAGTAAATAAATTACTATAAGTAAAACTATATCTTTGAGTTTTTTTCTCATAATTTACAACTTTACAATTCTCTTTCTCATACATTTGTGAGTTTTTTTTTTTTTCATAAATATATAACTTTAATCTCAGAATTTCTGATTTTTTTTTCTTTTTTGCAAATTTGTGACTTTATAATCTCAGAATTTTCTTTTATTTCCCGAGTTTTTTTTTTTTTTTTTTTTTTTTGATCTTGGAAAATCTGACTTATTTTTCCTCTGAGTGTTTCCCCCTCCCTATACAAAGGCCCTAATACGCTGCAGCAACATGTGGCTGTTGGAAGGAAGAAACTCTGAGCTAAGGCACAGCTGTAACGTTTTCAATGAGACACACAGTTTGAAAAGCTTTTTCCTGTAAATGATCTCAGTAAGCTGGTAGCTCGAAACCACTAAACCATCTGTTAAAAGTGAGGAAATGCAAAAATTTTCACCTGAGCAACAGCTGCAAGTAGCAATGAGCAGCATTGTGGGTATTGGAGTCCTTGTTTATTGTCCCAGCAGTTCAGCCTGCGCTTTACTTTGGTGATAATAATGTAGTTATTATTTGACAGACATGATGGAAAGCGTATGTTTCCCTGCTGCCTGCTGCATGTGGGCCTTTGGTCAGCTGTCGGGTTGGAGTGCAGTCTCGAGCAGGCGCGTGTCCGTTTCAATCAGAGCGTCAGTCTGTGGCGGTGCAGGCAGGAAGCCCGCGTGGCTGCTGGGCTCGACACTGTGTTGGTTTTTCACCCTGACATGCACAAGCCAGTGGCTGGGCATTTATTTTGAAATATAAAATAAATCGCCACTTTGGCAAGTGGAGATGCAGTTTTTTGTTGGTAAATGCTGAAGCATAGAATTCTGTCTTAAGATGTAGATATAAAATTTAGAAAAAATCCCACCCTCTTCCAAAAAGAAAAAAAAAACAAAAAACACACAAATAAAAAGAAAAGGAAAAGAAAAGAAAGAAAAGACAAAACTTTTTTTCTTACAGGACAAAAGTAGGAAAAAGTCTGGAAATAAGTGTTCTTTTAACTGAGTCAGTTGTTGTTTCTGTCCATCACATTTCATGGAAATCCCTCCATTCACTGAGATACTGATAGAGAAAACTAACATAATCCACTTGGTGAACATATAATGGCGTATTAGTGCCAATGTAGGGGAAAAATTATGGAGCAGGAGAAGGGGGGTAATATTTTGAGGAAAAAAACACAGAATTTCCAAGATTAAATTTGCAGATTTATGAGAAAAAAAAACTTGAAAATTCTGAGATTATAAAATCAAAAATTTACAAAAGAAAAACTGTGAAACATATTTTTTTATTCTTCTTTTTGGGCAAGGAACCACATCATTTCACTGTGCAAGGTTGGATCAACCACAAATGATTTTCACCATTCAATAAATGCAAAAGTCCTTGAAACAAAGAGACAGACAAACAAATAAAAGACTATTTAGGCCAATGATGATTAGTGAGTGTTGCACAGGATCTTTTTCCATATGCCCCTGTCCTCGATGCCACTCAGGATAGCAAAATGCCAGCAGCAGATTAGGATGAGGTTTTCCTATGGAGTGAGGACGCCCTCTAGTGGAATTCAGAGCATGTGTGCAGATCTGCTATTTAAAGGAAAGTAGTGCATTGAAAAGAAAAAGAAAGTTTTACAGCTGCCCACAAAGGAGAAGCATGGTTAATGGATGTGGTATGTAATTCAATTCACTTCAATTCAATTCAATTCAATTCACTTCACTTCAATTCAGTTCAATTCAATGTTATTTATTTATATAACCCAGAATCACAAATTACAAATTTGTCTCAAGGGGCTTTACAGGAATGCAACATCCTCTGTCCTTAGACCCTCACATCGGAGGAGGAACAACTCCCTAAAAAACCCCTTTAACAGGGAGAAAAATAGGAAGAAACCTCAGGGGAGCAACAGAGGAGGGATCCCTCCCCAGGACGGACAGACGTGCAATGGATGTTGTAGGCACAGAAACAGAATACAGATTACATAATGCCATTGTTAGTGCAAAGGTGGATTGCTGGTGCTTGCGGGGAATTAAATTTAAATGTATTTAAAGTTAAATATTTCAGCTATGTGACACTGATTTTTAGATGAGATAGGATGAAGAAAATGAAGCTCTGCTCTTCTCTGGGACTCTAAAGCACCACTTTTCAGTGGTTTTGGAGCTAAAACAGCCAAATCAGAATCTAACATGCTTGTGTTGTAGACTACTATAATATGAAAACATGATATTGTTTACAGGCAGACTATACATCAGGGGAGGGCTATGTTACGTTATGCTATGTTATGTTATATTATCTTAAGGTATGACGTGATAATTCTCATTTCTCAAAAGGATGATTTAAAAATGCTTCAGGAGTTAAGGATAACTCTTTTACCCATCATGATCCAAAACATGAGAGCATTTCTCTCCATGATTTGTGTTTTTGTGCCAATGTGAAATCATAACATTAGGCACAAGATGTGTTACATTACGACTGTGGATTAGTCTTGGATTGAACCTGAAGGGTTTTATGGTTCCTCAGTCTGGTCCTGTGGTGCCCTCTCCCATTTTAGCTGTATAGTCTGCCTTCCAAAACTGCCACCAGCTCAAAACTAGGCCATTTATACTTACTGCTGTAGATTCATAATATTGACAGTAGGCTACACCTGGATACAGCTCTATCTATCTATCTATCTATCTATCTATCTATCTATCTATCTATTGTGTGATTGCGTTCAGTGGCTGTGAGTGGCGCCCAACTGTTTGAGTCATCCATGAAGACCTACCTGAACTGTGTGACTTACCTGATCAGCGAGCATTCGAACTGAGAAACGATGCTACTCCATATTATCCTCATGCACAAAGGCAACAGCGGGAGAGGGGCTATTGCCAAATACAAGATAGATAGATAGATAGATAGATAGATAGATAGATAGATAGATGGAACTGACCCCAGGTCCCGTCTCCGTATCAAGGAGCAGGCGCAGGCGGTATAGCTGTAACGGCAACGACCCGTGGTCCAAAAGACGGTATTCATCCCCTGTTGAGAAGCCACGGAGCAGTCATTGGCACATCATGGCGGCGCAGTTCAGACAACAGCACGGTCCTTGCGACCAGATGTTCAGCAGGCCAATGCCAAGTCTCCATGACATCCGTGACGCAGGCGCCGTCTCCTCGTAGCAGCAGAGAGCGCCTGCATCACTCAGGATCACCAGTCTGTGGCCTCTAGTCTCTGCGCAGGCTGCACCGACCACCGTAGACCGGCCTGAGGACACACCTGCTGTGCAGCTGGCAGAGCCAGCTGGAGAGCCCGCCTGGGAAAGACGAGACTCGCTTGGTCTTTGCCCAGTCTAAGACCGGACTGAAGAGAGTGAACCACTCAACAGCTGAACTTGGAGAGCTTACACATACTACGTTGGGCCACACTTAGTCAAGGCAAGCCAAACCGGTTGATAGACCAGTCAAAGACCAACACCAGCATGTGTGCTGGACACACACCTGCTGACCAGCAACAGGTATGTGACACACACCTGCTGCCGACCTGGCCTTTTAAAGACTCCGACTGACGTCATATTCAACCAAATGATGACGTTGCAACGCGCAGCACAGACAACACCTAGAACACTGCTCAATATTTTACAATCACCTGCACTGGTTTGTGACGGACGGCATGACGTCACAATGGCTACAGCTCCACATTCTGCATTGTTGAATTTGTGTGTGTGTGTGTGTGTGTGTGTGTGTGTGTGTGTGTGTGTATGTATGTATATGTGTGTGTGTGTGTGTGTGTGTACACACACACACATATATATATATATATATATATATATATATATACATATACATATATATATATATATATATATATATATATATATATATATATATATATATATATATATGTCTGTGTGTGTGTGTGTGTGTGTGTGTACACACACACATATAGACATATGGCTGTGACACATATGGCTGTGAAAAAGTATTTGCCCCTTTCCTAATTTCTTAGGTTTTTGCAGATTTGTCACACTTAAATGTTTCAGATCATCATACAAATTTTAATATTAGGTAAAGATAACCAGAGTAAATACAAAATGCAGTTTTTAAATGATGATTTCATTCATGAAGGGAAAAAACCTACTTGGCCCTATGTGAAAAAGTAATTGCCCCCTAAACCTAATAACGGATTGTGCCACCTTTGGTGGGGCAACAACTACAATCAAGCGTTTGCGATAACTGGCAATGAGTGTTTTACATCGCTGTGGAGGAATTCTGGCCCACTCTTCTTTACAGAAATGTTTTAATTCAGCCAAACTGGATGGTTTTGGAGCACGAATGGCCTGGTCATGCCACAGTATCTTAATTGGATTTAAGTCTGGACTTTGACAAGGCCACTCCAAAACCTTCATTTTTTTTTTTTTCTTTAAGCCAGTCAGAGGTGGACTTGCTGGTGTATTTTGGATCATTGTCCTGCTGCATGACCCAAATGTGCCTGAGCTTGAGGCCTCAACCTGATGGCCGGACATTCTCCCTCAGGATTTACAGGTAAAGAGCAGAATTCATGGTTCCATCAATTATGGCAAGTCGTCCAGGTCCTGAAGCAGCAAAGCAGCCCCAGACCATCACACTACCACCACCATGTTTGACTGTTGGTATGATGTTCTTTTCATGAAATGCTGTGTTAGTTTTACGCCAGATGTAACGGGACGCACACCTTCCAAAGAGTTCAACTTTTGTCTCGTCGGTCCACAGAATATTTTCCCCAAAGTCTTGGGATCATCAAGATGTTTTCTGTCAAATGTGAGACGAGCCTTTGTGTTCTTTTTGGTCAGCAGTGGTTTTCGCCTTGGAACTCTCCCATGGATGTCATTTTTGCCCAGTCTTGTTCTTATTGTTGAATCATGGACACTGACCTTCACTGAGGCAAGTGAGGCCTGCACTTCTTTAGATGTTGTTCTGGCTTCTTTTGTGACCTCTTGGATGAGTCGTTGATTCACTCTTGGAGTATTTTTGGTAGGCCAGCCACTAATGGGAAGGTTCACCACTGTTCCCAGTTTTCTCCATTTGTGGATAATGGCTCTCACTGTGGTTCGTTGGAGTCCCAAAGCCTTAGAAATGGCTTTGTAACCCTTTCCACACTGATAGATGCCAATGACTTTGTCTCTCATCTTTTGTTGAATTTCTTTAGATCGCGGCATGAGGTGTTGCTTTTTGAGATCTTTTATCCTACTTCACTTTGTCAGACAGGTTCTGTTTAAGTGATTTCTTGATTCAACAGGTATGGCAGTAATCAGGCTGGGGGTGTGGCTGTCAAATTAAACTCAGCTTTCCAAAAAAAAAAATGTGGTCAATCACAGTTAATTCATGATTTAACAAGGGGGTGCAGTTACTTTTTCCACATAGGGCTGAGTAGGTTTGGATAGCTTTATTCCCTTAAAAAATGAAATCATCATTTAAAAACTGCATTTTGTATTTACACTGGTTATCTTTGTCTAATATTAAAATTTGTTTGATGATCTGAAAAATTTAAGTGTGACAAATATGCCAAAAAATAAGAAATCAGGAAGGGGGCAAATACTTTTTCACATCACTGTATACACACACACACACACACACACACACACACACACACACACACACACACACACACACACACATTATAATATTAATTACACCTAAATACCAAAACAGTCTGTGTTCTCTTATGTTTACTTATTTGTTTGATTTTTTGTTAATTTGTCTTTTTGTTAATGTACCTTGGCAGAAATAACTAAATGATGGCTCTGAATGTCAGAAAATTACACAGGCTATAACAAGTAATAAAAATCTGCCTCTCACTGAATACATAATATGTAAAATGTAAAATAAAAAACGACTATAATCCGTGCATTATGGGAATGTAACAAAATCAAAACTTCATGGGTAGAACTGCAGGGCTGGTTAATGGAAACTCTGAGGATAAATATACAGTTTTCTGCATCATTTTGTTTAATTTTTTGTTTAATTATTTTGTTTAGTCTGTTTCTCAGAGGTGAGCCTATCCGCTGCTCAGAACTGCCTGAGGAGAAATGCCCTGTGTCTGTCAGAGCCCGACATAAAGCCCCGTCCCAGCCCGCAGCTCTCCACAGTTTTCTCTGCTGTGTAACTCTTGTGTCAACCCAGTCTCCATGGGGAAATGTCACGCTTTTACGTTTCTGCAAACTAGGGAAACGTTAGCGTATCGACGTTTCCAAGCTCAAATTCGTTACATATCAACATTCAATTGTTATAGTGGTCCCTGCGCCCGGGTCACGTGACTTCCAAGTTTCTGACTGCAAAAGGAAGCAAGATGGCGGACATTTCGTTCATTCTCAGTGGAAAATGTAATATTTTAAGGTAGTTTCTGTATTTAAATGTGTTTTGATGACATTTCTAGCGAGAAATATGCACTTTGTTTTCATAATCTGTGTTCAGTGAATGTATACGTTCTCTAGTTTGTTAGTAATCACGATCATTTCGCCCGGTCTCGCCAGCAAACGTTGGAATCCAACATTGTTGATCCAACATTGTTGACATCCGTTGCCATGGTGCCATGGTATGACACAAACAGCTTACTGTCCCATAAAAGCCCTTTATTTTCTTGCTTTCCAAGCCGTTTTTATTCCAAAGACAACATATGTTGACGTTTATATTATAAATCTGATTACTTTTAATTTGGATATCTTGCAAACTTGAAGCGTTAATATAACTGTCCATGGAACCCCACCAACGCAAATAGGCTACTTGATAAAATATCCGAAATAAATCAACATTGTTTGAATGTTTTTTTTCCCTCCCAAACAAAACCAACTAAAGGCAGGGTAATTTATGTTTCGGCTGCGGGAAATGGTTAATATATTTGTTTCAATATTCATTTTTACGACCATTTAAAACCCGGAAGTAAACCAAGCCTGCCCGCCTCCCCCCGGCCAAGGCTTAAAAAAAAAAAAAAAATCCGAAATTAACCAACAGCTTAACTTTTTCTTAACATTGGTCATCTAGATGGAGTGTAATTAGCAGTTCGGCTGCAGTAAATATTTTATTATATTCCACCCCCCAGCACTCGTATGCACTTGTTTACAGCTTATAAAGTTGGTTTCCTGTGCGGGTGGCTGTGATGAAGTAGATCACTGTTTAGACTGTTGCACACTCTTTGCTTATTGTTGTACAGTTGACGTTGTTTAAGCCCTCGATTTTATTAATTCTATGTAAAGTCTCATTTACACAAACCCGGGTGAAGATTGGTCGTCTAAACAGTCTACTTCAGTAATTTACTAGTTTCTAGATAAATTATTTTAGCCGACCGTCACCTCAGAAGCCAGCGCATTCATTGCTATGACGACGCGGGCAGCTGCCATATTACGTCACTCCGACTAACCTGACATGACACATTTGACAGCGACACAGCCGTAGCCGACAGCCCACAAGACACAGAGCTCACTGATTTCAACGAGGCGCCTTTACTTGACACCATTCATATTAAGGTATTGTTACAGTTATTGGCAGTTATTCATATTGCACGTCCAAAGGATAACGCAGTCAAACTTGTAGCCTCCAAAGTCTTATTCAACTTACCAGTCAAAACAGCGCCTCCCCGAGTGCCGCCGAGGTAATTACTCTTCAGGTGTGCGAGAACTTCAGTGTACTTTGTTGTAACAATTAAATGTGCTTTTTTAATAAACTGAGTGGAATGAAAACCAAGAATGTTGTGTCATGCTATTAACCTCATGTCTCAGCTGTCTCTTGAATTCTGATCTTATTTTCCTGTAGAGGAACTACATGTAAATAGGCTGAAATGCAGCTATGGTGTGTATTGGCTATTTCTGTTGACTTCAGTGATCCAGGAATAGAGAACCAAATTAACAGGTCTGCCATTCATGAAGACAGAGTATGGAAACTACATTATCTCAATCATCAGCCATGCTACTGAGTGTGTGAGTAGACAGAACCGTCTAGAATGCTAGAACAATGCTATAACATTTGCATTAACAAAACTTGTGAGGCACTTAAAAGCCCTTATGGATGGATGATACAGACAACATCAAATATCATAATATTTTAGGCCAAATACCTTTGGACAATATTGTGGGGGTGACTGTTGGTGCTTTAATAAAAATATTTTTCACAATTTTTGATAAGTCATCAGTAATGTCTATATAATAACTAAATGGGTAAAGGCAAATAATATAACAACTAGAAGATGACATAACTTTATTGTAATGCAGCCTTCAAAACCAGGAAACACCACTTATTATGTGGATATTGTGATATGGCATATCGATCTTTGCCCAGCCTTAAATCTCATCAGTTTCACTGCCATCAGTAGAGTCCATAACACCTTCCAATGATTCTTCCTCGCCTTCCTCGTCTTCATCTTCTTCCTCTTGATGCAGGACATTTCCGGTAACCACAATGTTTTTGTAGACAGACTGCACCTCTGTCATTAGTCTTTTAGTTCCATCTAATTGGGCTTTCAAAATGCACCGTAGTCCCTCACAGGCCTCAGGAGTGTGTCCTGGAGGAAGACCTGATAAACAGAAAGACGGACTCACTTTTTCCATCTATTTAGCATATTTGCTGTTTTGACACCAATGTTTCAAAAAGTTAATGCAGTTTTGATATCTTTTAATACATTACTAATTTAATATGTCTACTCAAGTCTGTAGCATTATCAAAAATGTGGATGTGGTTTAACCATTCCCAAATGTAACACTGTATCAAATTATATACTTGCAGTCTTCCAGTAAGTCGCTAGTGATGTCTTCCTTCAGTCGTCTGGAGTAGCGGCAAAGCGACTGCCAGTGTTGTTTCATTTCTTTGAGAAGAATCCCGTCTTCTTCTCTCAGCCGATGGAGAAGCATTACTTTATCAAAAGCCAACTTTTTTTTCTTTAAAGGAATGTCCGATTCTGAAATGGGAAAGGAAGTCCTAAGTTAAAATTCAGGCTTTACAATATATAAATAAGATAAGTAATAATTTAAATACAGGGTTAAAAGGTGATTGTTAAAAAAAAAAAAAAAAACATCATTGACAAGTTAAGGCCATACCCTTGTCCCATGGCCATAGAGGACACTCTGCAGCCAGGATGATGTCAACTGAAGGAACAGCCTCTTCCTCTGGGACAAGCATGTTACAGAAGCTGATGACCTCATCAAGTTTCTTTTTTTCCTTCTGAATCTTTGAACTAAGGCTGTGCCTAGCCTTGCTGCTGTCTGAAATATAAATCAAAAACAAATGTTAACACCTAAAAAACAAATATAACTAAACATGTTTTCTCACTGGTTAATCACAAGTTAGTCACAAAGTAGCTGATCAGAACACACCATGCTGACGATATTTGTCTTGTTTTTTTTTGCTGGATGCTTAAAGCCAAGCTTTCTATGACCCGCTGCAGCCCAGGCGCATCTTCAGGACTGATGTTTACTGGAGCTGTTGAACATATTATCAGAAGTTAATAAATTCATATTTAAATAGTCAATGGTCACACTTAATTACACACATTGTATTGAGCAAGAGCAATGCATACTTGCTGCAGCCCATTCCCTAACATCTTCAACCCACTGCAAGAGATCCTTGTCAGTGATCTCCAGATCTCTTTTCAAGGTCTCAAGCTCTTTTTCCACATCTACTGTCCTCTTCAGTGTCTGCAATGAATATCAGTGTTAGAACTGGGAGTTTCTCATTTCATGGCACTTGATTTTCAGTAAAACAAATTAATGAATTGGTAATATAATGCTGAGATAATGGTGAATATGATGTCCACTGTCAGCAGACTATTGTTATTGCCATTTTTGAGCTGGACCATAATTCAGCCATAATTCAGCAGGATGTCATGCATCACATTCATTTCAAGAGGCTGTTCAATGTTACTGCTGAGTGCACTGAAAAAAAAAAAAATCAACTGCATTTAAACTGGCCAACAAGAATTAGTTCTTCTAAACTACTGGGATTTTTTGAACCATCAATCATAGAGCTTCAAGCACTTGAGGGGTGTGTTCTTGCCAAAGAATGGTTCTGTACAAGAATGTCAGTGAATCCAAAATGCCTAGGAGAAAGTGTACCTTGACATATCTTTGAGAGAGGTATTTGTGTAGGGTTTTCCTCTTTCTTTCATTCCATCCTCTTGCTTGTATAGTTATCATATCAGTTCGTGCTATCAGAAGGGGAGAAAATGTTACTATTCAAAACTGTTGCAGCTGAGAAGGTTTTCAGCTTTAACATTTTGGCCTTTGTTCATTCTTCAGAATGTTAAAGCCTACATGTGAAGCTAGCTGGCAAAATCATTGATGTTCATTAAGATGACAGTATTACAAATCCTGCACAAGATGTTGCAGACTGCAATTGTTTACTTACTGGATTTGGTCATGTACTTTGTTGTCAGTGCAACACGAGACAAAAAAGAATTCACCTGTTCAACCTCCTCACCAACAGTCATACCTAATGCCATTGGAAGGACACGATAGAACAGACTGAAATGTAACACGTGGGATTTCAAATTTCATAGGAAAACCACTTGATGCCATTTCAAATTTATGAATGTTTTACTGTTAGGGTTTGCTTCATTTTTATAGATAGTCAATTTCTGCTACATGTTGGACAACTTACCTGCTCCTTCCTGATTACGTCCACCCCACTGCACCTGTAGTGCGATAAGAGATCATATTTTGAGTTCTCCATAGAACCTACTACATTGCTTTTTAAAAATCTTACACAGCAGTGAAGGATACCACACAAGTTATGAGTTGGGCATGGCTGAGTGAGGTCTGAATCCATTGTTTATATACTTCTGAACTAAACTAGATTAGTTTATATATATATATATACACATACATACATATATATATATATATATACATACATATATATACACATATATATATATATATATACACATACATACTGTAGCGATAGGTTATCATAATAACTATCACTACCGAGGATGATTCACACTCCCCGCTGTCATTAACGGAAGACACACACACACACACACACACCCACCTCCATTCATGAGCCCCACCTTCATTCACGAGCCCCGCTGTCATGAACACACCTCCATTAATGAGCCAATGGCGGCCGTCCTTCCCGTTTTAAAAACCGGGGGAAATTCAAAATGGCGCGGCTCACAGTATAACGGAGGAAGAGGTGAGGCCGTCCTGCCGAAGTACTGAGCAGCGTTTCTTGCGTCTCCAGTTTTTTTTCTCCTCGCGAAAGTCCGCGTATGTTTCCGGAGTGTCCGTCGTGAGAAGAGACCCGGGTGGAACAGAATCCCTGGAAGCTGGCGGATCGCTACACAATCCTATTACCAGCGGATGTACAGAGGGAGAAACACACGGACGGGACTGACGTTACGCACGGACGGGACTGACTGGACTGGACTGGACTGGGCTGGGAGGTAACTCCAGTGAATCCGGGGGTTTATTTCTGTTGCCTTTTTCTCTTTCATTTTTTTTTGTTTGTAACGAACTGAACTGAACTGAATTGAACTAAACTGAACTGAACTGAGCTGAATTTATTTATTTATTTATTTTTTGAAATTGGGAATGAGTTGAACTGATTTACAGAAGAGACTGTGCGAGGATTTTTGGTTGGGGGATTGGAAATTGTGGACTTGATTTTTGTTTTTCTGGATTGGACTGGCGGTTGATTTCTTTGTTGGTTTTTTTTGTGTGCTGCTGCCTTTGCTGTGCTGGTTTATTGGTTGATTCTTTGCCTGTGTTTTGCCGCAATATATTTTGATTTGAATTGAAAATTCCTGGTGGTGTTATTGTGTTGTTTGGATTGTTTGGCTTTGGGTTCTGTTCTTTTATGGGTTCAAAAAAGGGATTTTATTTCTTTTCCTCATTTTTTTGGACCTTATGTACGGGGACGACCTGAACAAAGAAAAAAAATACTGACTCACACCCTGATCAAGTATTGTTAGGCGCTGACCTAACTGGCACCCCAAAAACGCAGTCGTACCGTTACAATACATATATATATATATATATATATATATATATATACATATATATACACACACATACATATATATATATATATATATATATATATATATATATATATATATATATATATATATATATATATATATATATATATATATACACACACACACACACACACACTTGAGAAGTAATTTTCCCCATTGCACTCATAACACAAGAATATATAGAAGTTAAACTGAAAGATAGATAAATTTACCTCACATTTCCCAGAGTGACCCTTGGCGTGCATCACAGACAGGAATGGCTTATTTTGCAAGAGTGGAACCAGGTCTGGGAAGAACTTACACACCTTCTGTAAGTAAGGATAGTACTTGCACATGATGTCAGTGCAAATAAATTGTATATTATAGGCCATGGCAAGCTCTTTCTGCAGAAAAAGAGGATATGCAAATATCTCTCCTCTGAACATGTTTACGGCTTTGAATAGCATGCCATGACGACAGACAGCCACCTCCACGCCCTCTTCATCCACTTTTGATCCAGACTTTTTGGCAGTCTCTCTTGCAGCTGTCCATCGTGATTTCCCACACACCCCTTTTCCAGACACCTATTGAAAGCATTTCACACAAAATGTTTTCAAAAAATGTTAAATTATTATAATATCTCTTCAAAAGTAAAAACAAATAAACAAAAAAACTAATGGTATTGTAACGCAATTCATAATTATCTACCCAACCCAAATGAGAAGTATCCAGCATGTTTACTGTGCATCTGTGTGGCAACTGGGATCCTTGCCCAAACATTTCTTTTTCATGAAACTTCATGCAGGAATACAGGGCTCGCTGCTGCCTGAAGCATGTGCAGACACCATAAGTTAGCACATGGGTTTTAACACCTAACCAGACAGTGGCCAAGAGTCTATACATCGGCTCTCAGGCTAGTGCTGTGATTCTAACATGATGTATATGTATAATCTCTTTCTTTCAAATTCAGAAGAAATTATACAATAACCTGATCCATGGCCATTGTAAACTACAGTATGAACAACTCACAGGTTGGACTCGATTCCGAATAAGCTCCACAAAGTCTGCCACTTCTTTGTCCTTTGCAAAAAATGCACCGTCAAAGTATGGATTTTCACCCAGTCTAGACATTTTGAAAAGGAGACATTTTAAAATCAGTTCACAAGGGATTTCTATTTTTTTCCAAAAACAATGATAAATGATAAAGTAATGAAATAACCATTACCCTTTAGTCCGACTGAATCGATACATCTTCCTGTTTCCATCAACAGAGATTGCCACCACATCTTCAGCGCAGGCTGGGCAGGAGAAATGTTCGTTGTTTAGGAGTTTGTCTTTCTCATGGCGACAGTATGTCCACTCCAAGAAGCTACGCTGTAGACTGTCACCAGATATACTCCCTGTCTGTTATTAAACAGAAGATAAGATATTCAATTATGTGAACAACTGATAGTACATCAGGTCTAAATGACTACATTCTGTCAACTGCAGAAAATGTTTGACTTACGCGCCCAAAGTTGCTGGAACATTGGTCGAGCATTTTTACAAATGCATGCCGGGATAAACCTGGTGCAGTGACTTTCAATTCTTCAAATGTATGAAACACATCAGTTGTGTATAGCGTTTGAAAATCTACATTACCAGGCCAGTAACCACTGGCCTGTAGGTCCTTGAGTCCAGGAGTCCATTTTGTCAAGCAGGACTTGCAGGTAACTGAAGGCAGGGACAGATCATAGCGTCCTGTGAAAACAAGGGAAACATGTTATATTATAAATTAACACCTTGAAAAGTGGGTTGTGTCCATATACAATGTGTAGACATGTAAGAATCATAGCCTGATTCTTAAATGACTGCATGCTTACCATTTATGGTGACCAGGATAATGTCTCGCCCAGTACCAACAGTAAAGTCTACATCATCACAACTGCAAATGTCTCTGGGCCAAGCAATTGGTAACAGACATGCTACAAATGCATATGAAAATAAAGAAGTAGTTAGTCTCCACAATATTTTTTGTTAATATGAAAGACCTTTAAACCATTTCATACATACCTTGTTCACATATTGTTTGTGTCCCATCATCATCTATTGCTATGTAGCATGTAGGTGGAATTGCTTTATAAAAGCCCTCTACCAGAGAGTCCCTATTGTGTAAAACACAATATTGATGAATGGACACATCACATTTGCTGCAAAACAGCTCTTTAGGCAGGCAGTCTCGACATCTGATTACAGCCTGTTGCATGTTGCAGTGGTCACATAGCTCAAGCGGTGGTTTCTCTGCTGAGAGCATCAGTTCTAGTAGATGTGGCCTTGCATTTTCCCATTTCTCATCTGACACTGTCTGCCGCATCTCCCAGGTCCTAGGAACAGTCGCTGTTTCTTCTGAACACTCTAATGGATCATCTGTCAAGCTGTCTTTTAGCAACTGGAGCTGTAAGTCTAGAGCAGAGTGTGACATTATCTTCAAAGGTGTAGTCACTCCTGATTGACAGGTTTTAGCTCTATTTAGAGTATAATCAAAATGCCCACATGTAAATTATAAACAATGATCAAATTTTAAATAAGAACGGCAGAGCAATGACAATCAAAGTGAGATGTGAATTCCCAACACACAAACAAAACACTATCAAGACATGATCATGGAGCTTAAGACCTACCGATTGTCTGCTGGGCCTCTTGCACTTCTAACGGGGTAGCTTAAATGTGACAAAAAGACAGAGAAAGTGAAAGAGACTGTTGAAAGTATGGTTTTGTCATGGGATTTTGACATTCTTGGTTAGAATGTCAAAAAATTAATGACTAACAAATTATAAGTTCCAGAGTTGGAAAATTCAATTGATCCACAGACATTTTAACACTATGTAATCTTAGCACTGAGGGTTTTCCTTGAGCTTGGGTTAAGAACTGATTCCTGACCATCTTATCCTCTTTTCAGTCACATTTCACACCATCATCCTGTCATCCCATATTTGTTAATAGCCCCAATAAAATCAGCCCTGTGCCAGATCATGTAAATAACTTTTGTTTACCCTCTTTTGAAGTGGTGGCATCACCTTGATGAGTATCCTTGGGCTTTAAGTGAGAGGATGACCGGGAGCCTGTCATACAAAACATCACCATCACGATCAGGTCATGATTATTTGTGCATCTACTTTTCAGTGGCTTGTCAAAACAGTCAAAGCCCTTTTTGCATGATACCTGGTAACAGGTATCATTTAAACTTTCACTGTGGTGTGATATTATAATGTTCAGAGATACACTGACAATTTGGAAAGGGAATCTAGTATTATCAGCCATCAATTTTAGAGAACTGGAGACTTTATGACCTTCACACTGATGCATATACTTACTGTAACCTGAGAAGTCACACTAACCTCTTTCAGATGTCTGCCTCTCAGCCATTAAGCGTCCATACATGTCCCTCTTCCTCCAGCGCACAGGCTTCTCGAGGTGTTTTGTGTGGCCTTTTTCCCCTGCTCATGTGTTTCTTTCCTCTGAAATTAAAACATTAATGCAACATTTTGTAGTGTGAGGCTGATTAAAATACATTAGGACTTGTTAGCTGGGCAGGAAGATACAGTGCTAAATTGCATTATGAAAAACATTTTTAAAAACAATAGCATTGAGGCACTGATAGGCTTTCTCTGTACTTTGGGGGGAAAAAAGTGTCATCCTAAAAATTAGCCAGTTACTCCTTAAAATAAAACCTTATTTGCAGGCATAACTGCATGCACTACTGTTGATGATCGACACACATCTTTTCAGTATTTTGAGGCTACATCTCCTACCAACTTGGTAGGTAAACATGATGGATATCACACGTAAGCATGGCGACCACAGGTGTGGAAATCCAGACAAATCCAAACTTACTTCAGTGTCATGCAGGTCAGCCAAGATGGCATCAAGGCTAACTTTTTCCATTTGCAGATCTTCATCTGACTCTCCACTGCTAACGTCTGGTTTGTCAGACATGGTAACAACTGCAGTGGTGGAAGAGACAGAGACCCACAGCTGTCTTTAATTTAAGATAACTAACGTCGTTATCTTTTTTTTTTTAATTTAGTGAACTTTTTTGAGCGAAACCTCTGGCATCAGTTGTTCATTTGATGGAAATAAAATACCAGGTTACTTAGACAACATATTTCAATACTAGATTTCTAAACAGTTATACATTTTAGCTACTATACCTTGCTAAGGTTTCCTCTTATGTAGTTACCGCTTGCCAGGTAGTCTCGCACTACGGTCTCGCGTAGCCTTCTTCAAACCGTGGATTGGCACGATCCAGCTATTTAAATAGGCTACTGCTGCGAAGTTGAAATCGACATGCGCACTGGGGGTTGACCACGGCTGATGGGATTCTATCATGAATGTGTAATGGATTCTACATGATATGAGTTTAATTACAAATAAATAAATAAATACTTTACTGTGACTTTGTATGGAACATTTAAATATTGGCAGAAAGTAATGAGAAATATTTCAAGTAAGGTTTAGCCAGAAGAATGCTAGGCAGAGTTGAAAGGTTTTAAACACTGCAAAACCTTTTCTCTCTATTAAATCAAATCCAATTTTACTCATATACTGAGGCACATTTCATAAAATGTAAGTTCAATGTGCTTCACACACAACATATGAGAAATAAAACATGAATAGATATTTAAATACACTTAAAAAACGGGGAAAAAAATAACCTACTTTATGCCCACCAACCAACATAAACATAACACCCACACATAGGCTACCCATAGAGAGAGAAAGACGTGGAGGCCTGAGGCCTGAGAGAACAGGTAGATCTATGGCTTGCTTTTAAGAAACGACACATGTAGGACATCGAGGCAGTTTGTTCAGAGAGTGTAACAGAATTAACCATGAGCAGATTTACATCTGATCATGGGTACAGTTAGATGACCAGTGTCTGATGATTTGAGAAGGGTTAAAATAGCCTAAACCCCTTTCATTTGCAAAAAAAGAAAGCATATGTAAGAACCATTTCCTTATTATTCCAACCGTAGTCCTAACAAATGACTGTTCTCAACACCCCGTCCATAATCAGGAAAAGACTATAATCTATACAAACCTACAGCTCTAACTGCACTGCACTGATATTCTTTTGATTCTGCTTTATCTATGAATGGAAGTTGGGGATATGCAATTGACCACAGTGTCATGGGACCTGGAAGAAGTAAAATTCACCTGTTTTGTCAGACTTCAGCTTTACAAGTGGAATTTAGCTATATGATCATTTAAGACGAAATTCTATCAGTATCATGGTGGTTGCTATGACACAAATCCATTTCTAATAAAAACCTATCTTTGGTCTTTCAAGGCTCAGTAAGTGAACATTGTTTGTTGGTTTGTTTTTGTGATGGAAATAGTGACCAAGAGAAGTCACCTTTACATATTGTCACCCTGCTGACCATCCAATGCATTACTACAGGTATCAGGCCTGAAGTGCTTGAGGTTAGGTCTTAAAGGAAGATCTTGCATTTCATCAGGAAAATACGCTTCAAAGTGGGGCAAAATTACAACTTTGGTTGTCAGACAAACATGATTACCATAAAAGATTTGTGTTACAATTTTTACACAACAGACCAAAAGAACAGAAAAAAAAATAATTTGATGTGTTGGAATTTTAAAAGCCCTCACTGAAAGTAAGACTGGGCCAAGGCAGTGATTATGAAATGTGAAAATTAAAACTTTGTTGTAGGACTAAGCCAAATACATCATTGGAAAGGTCATGACCTGGAGAGGAATATATGTCACTTTGAAGACTGTAAATGGCTCCTGCTTTTAAATATTGACTTCTGAACCTTGACCTTAGTACATGCTGGAAAGCTTGTCATTCAGCAGCAGAAGGGGCTACAGACATGGGACCAACTGTTATATATTGCTATTATTTGACTTAGTTATTTTATTGTTTTTACTGCCAATATTGTTTTTATTGCATGCAATTTTGTAGTTGCTCATATATCTTGTATTAGCCCATATGAATGTATACTCAGGGCCATATTAAACAGCTTAATCCCCAGTCAATCTTCCCTGAATAAACAATGTTAGAGAGAGCTCTTGACTTCATCTATGTGATCTATTTATGTACATCTCCACCTGCCTTGAAAACGAAATTATTTTTTCTAGCAAAACAAAGTACGGTAACAATTACAACAGTAAAACCTTTGATCGATGGACATTAATTTGGAATGGACATTTTATTTTGAAGGACTTTTTTCTCGCCGAATTGGCGGGCCGATGCAGGTGCCAATGCAGATACCCAGTCTTGGACAACCAGACTGCAGAGCCTGGAGAAGCGAGTGAGTATGATGTTTAGGTATTTAGTTAGTAATATTAAATTTTAGTCATGTAAAACTGTGTTAGTGCATACAAACACTAGCCTATCTTTGCTGCTCCCTAGCCCAGACTTACACATTAAACTTTTTTAATGCAATTTGGTTACATGCAACTGAGTTCCTCTGGTGATTCCTCTGGTGAGTTCCTCTGGTGATTACCTCACCTTCCACCTTCAGGCAGAGAGGAGGGACTAATCAGTGAAATCACCGGGTGGAGTTTTTGGTTGGAATGAAAACCTGCAGCCTCTTGGCCCTCCATGGCACATGGTTGGACACCCCTGTAGTCCAGTCATTTTATGAAAAAACCTAGGACAAATTGCAAGAGAAGCAAACTCAACTGATTTTGTATCCTCAGTTTGTCCTGAGTGAAGGAAAAAAAGTCCCAAGAAATCCCATTGGTGGAAAGTTTTGAAAATCACCTATTTATGACCACATATTACCAAAAAACACTGTTTTTAACACACAGGGGAAAGGGATCAAAATTTTACTTTCAGATATCACTATAAAAATTCACAAGATGATTACACACACAAAGACAAGAAAAAAAGTCAATTACCAGTTCTTTGAATTATTCTGTTTACACATGCATATCACACATTATCTGATTTGATATGCGCTAATAAGGAATATAAGGAATAAATGCCAGAACAGATATTTAAACAGTGGATTAAAAGGTTACTATATATACAGTAACCTTTTAATTCACTTTTATATAGTAACCTTTTAATTCAAGGTTACTATATATATAGTAACCTTTTAATTTACTGTTTAAATGTCTCTTCTGGCATTTATTCCTTATATTCCTTATTAGCGCATATCAACTCAGATAATGTGTGATATGCATGTGAAAACAGAATAATTCAAAGAACTTGTAATAGACTTTTTTTCTTGTCTTTGTGTGTGTAATCATCTTGTGAATTTTTATAGTGATATCTGAAAGTAAAATTTTGACCCCTTTCCCGTGTGTTAAAAACAGTGTTTTTTGGTAATATGTGGTCATAAATAGGTGATTTTCAAAACTTTCCACCAATAGGATTTCTTGGGACTTTTTTTCCCTCACTCAGGACATACTAAGGATACAAAATCAGTTGAGTTTGCTTCTCTTGCAATTTGTCCTAGGTTGACCCCAATTTTGGCCTAAAATTACTGGACTACTGGGTTAGACCAACCTAAACAGAAACATTTTTTTTTCTTGAACCACCCTTTTTAGTGTTGCACACAAATACAGAATCAAAGACTGATACAGAATGTGCTTTTCTGAATTTCCTTAAAGCTATGTCGATCTTCTCATAGTCCAAAGACATTCATGTAAACTACATTATAAGAAGACTATAAATTATCCCTGGATGTGAATGTGAATGTGATTTCTGTCATGAATTGGCACCTTGTCCTGTCCAAGATATAATCTGGCTTTGCATCCTATAACTGCTCTAATAGGCTCAAACCCCTACAAACCACAACTGGATTAAGCAGTAATAATAATAATGCCGTTGAATAATACTTTATGTTCTCTTTTCAGTTAGACCGTTTCTCCGGTCTGGGATACTTCCCAGTTTTGATCATCGGGAAGGAGTTTGAGGGGAAGGTGGTGGCTGAAATCAAATACAGTTTAGATTTCCAGCTGCCGCCCACCCTTGAAAAGAGTTTGATGGATGCGTTCGAGACCATACTGAGAAGTAAGTATTGCTCTGTATTTATAAATAAAATGCCTGCTATATGCACTCTAAATGTTTTTATTATTGCAGATAAAAACACAGACCACAACAAACACAACACATTTTTGCGTATAGTTCAATACATAGAGGGCTACTCCTGATAGAATTTTATTACAGATGTATGCAACTTGTAATTATTTCTTTGGTTGAAGGAGTACTTAAAGGTTTTGTATTTCATTAGCAACCTTTTTTTTCTAATAAGGGCTCAAACTTTCCAAGCAGCATTTACAGCATTGATTTTAGAAACCACAGTCATAAAGATACTATTTTGACACATTTTTTTGTCTTAGTATATTGTAAAAGATTCAAGAAAGCAAGTCCTCCAGAGTCCTCCACCTCAGTGGAGCCCTCCACCCTGGAGCCCTGCACCTCAGTGGAGCCCTCCACCCTGGAGCCCTGCACATCACTGGAGCCATCCACCCTGGAGCCCTGCACCTCAGTTGAACCCTGCACCTCAGTGGAGCCCTCCACTCTGGAGCCCTGCACCTCAGTGGAGCCCTCCACCCTGGAGCCCTGCACGTCACCGGAGCCCTCCACCTTGGAGCCGTCCACCCTGTCCACTGAGGACTCAAAAGCCATAGGGGCCAAAGAGGCAGGGACTTTGGGGACTGGGACCCAACCTGCAAGTGAGTGCAAGGAGTGCAGAGAAAGGAGCAGCACAGGGGTTTTCTTGTACTCCAAGGTCGTGAAAAAGAGAGGAGAGAAAGTAAGTAATTTCATGCTCTGTCTGAAAATTTCTTGGTTTGCTTGATCATGATAATATTTCATTGTCGATTACTCATAAGCCACACAATTTAAGATGTGTCTTTTGACCTGTTTTGATGCAAGAATGTTCACAACCCTAAGTTGTGACTCAAAGTCATCTTGCATTTTAAGCAACATTCATGTAGGCAAAACTCAATTTAACAGGCAAAGGTCTATACAATTTTAGACTTGAGAATGGCTGAACCTCTGTTACTTTGAAAACAAAATAAATTTTTTACTTTGTTTTATTCCAGGTCCTTATTGAATGGCAACCATGTGGGACATGGTAAGTTATTTCCAATCTTTTCTTAATCCATTAGTCCACTTGATGCAAGGTGCAAAAGTGTCGTTATCAGAATGTGTTCAGATCTGCCTGACCACATCAGGAGGTAGCATTGTGTTCATATTAGGTGTGAACAAGAACACATTAAAAATACCAGGCGTAAACGCACAACACAAGATCAGAGTGTTTACTATCTGGATAACTTAGCCAGATACAGGTCACAGTTTCATACCAGGTGTAAATGGGGGGTCTCTGATCTTGTGTTTTGTGTTTATACCTGGTATTTTTAATGTGTTCTACTTTACTCCTGAGATATGAACACAATTCAAGCCAGACAACCTCCAGATGTGGTCAGGCATGTCTTCTCACATTCTGATAATGCATTTACACCTTGCATTAACATGCATTTTTCCTTATCCAGATAACTTAGTCTGGATACAGATTGCATTTTAATACCAGGTTTAAATGGGGTCATAGACTCTTGTCCTGAAACCATGATAAACACAACTCTATTTTAAGGCAGCATTATTTATTGTTAAGTGTCATAGCAACATCTATAATTTTTTTTACAAAATGGCTCTTAAAGAATGTTACCAAAAAAGAACTGCCATAAGCGAGCCCATTGAACGGTAGAGAACACAAACAGGTTAATCTAGGAGAGTTATGATATTCACTGTATCTTGTGTGCAGAACCCACTCATGGTCTCCTCTCTGCTGCCTGTGTCCAGTCTACCTTTACACTGTTTGCCTATGAGTGAAAATTCAGCTGTTCAGTGATGGCTGACGACAGTCTTAAATTTTCAACTACTGAAAAAACTTAGTTTTATATAAATTGGTTTGTAAACAGGAAAACTTAAGACAGGATGGAGAGAACCAGTAAATGGCAAAATTTGGGATGAAAATTATGAAAATTCCTTGATGGATCCTACTTTTACATACTATAATGCCTTGTATGTTAACATTTTTAAAATTTTCTCTCACCTTTCTTTGGACAGCAAAAAAACATGGAGGCCTACATGGGAGCCACGATCAATCCTGGGACTGTCTGCGCAGTAGCCAGTGCATCTTTTGTGTTTTTTTGTTTGTTTGTTTGTTTTTTTAATGATTGGAAACAGTTGGAGAAGCCTTTTAAGTGCCTCAAGTTTTGTTATTGCAAATGTTTTCATTTAAATAAATAATTGGAAAAATAAAGAATCTTTTATTATTATTGTTCTAGCATTCTAGACGGTTCTGTCTACTCACACACTCAGTAGCATGGCTGATGATTGAGATAATGTAGTTTCCATACTCTGTCTTCATGAATGGCAGACCTGTTAATTTGGTTCTCTATTCCTGGATCACTGAAGTCAACAGAAACAGCCAATACACACCATAGCTGCATTTCAGCCTATTTACATGTAGTTCCTCTACAGGAAAATAAGATCAGAATTCAAGAGACAGCTGAGACATGAGGTTAATGGCATGACACAACATTCTTGGTTTTCATTCCACTCAGTTTATTAAAAAAGCACATTTAATTGTTACAACAAAGTAGGCTACACTGAATTTCTCTCACACCTGAAGAATTACCTCGGCGGCACTCGGGGAGGCGCTGTTTTGACTGGTAAGCTGAACAAGTGAGTGATTTGAACCTTGGAGGCTACAAATTTGACTGCGTTATCCTTTGGACGTGCAATATGAATAACTGCCAATAACTGTAACAATACCTTAATATGAATGGTGTCAAGTAAAGGCGCCTCGTTGAAATCAGTGAGTTCTGTGTCTTGTGGGCTGTCGGCTACGGCTGTGTCGCTGTCAAATGTGTCATGTCAGGTTAGTCGGAGTGACGTAATATGGCAGCTGCCCGCGTCGTCATAGCAACGAATGCGCTGGTTTCTGAGGTGACGGTCGGCTAAAATAATTTATCTAGAAACTAGTAAATTACTGAAGTAGACTGTTTAGACGACCAATCTTCACCCGGGTTTGTGTAAATGAGACTTTACATAGAATTAATAAAATCGAGGGCTTAAACAACGTCAACTGTACAACATTAAGCAAAGAGTGTGCAACAGTCTAAACAGTGATCTACCTCATCACAGCCACCCGCACAGCTCCCAGCAAGCATTTTTTAGTTTAAAAGACGTCTAATAGACGTCTATACGTAGACCTGACGTCTGGGCTAAAACACGGCAAAATTTGGGCTGTCAGTGAAAATTTAGTAGACGTCTAGCCATTGCCCAAGTATAGCCTAGTCATCAATTAGACGTCCAATGAACGACTACATAGGCTATATACGTCTAATAGAGGCCAAAATAACATCTAGGCTAAAACACGGCAAAATTTGGGCTGTCAGTGAAAATTTAGTAGACGTCTAACCGTCGCCCAAATGCAGCTTAGCCATCAGTTAGACACAGCTACTGAACAACTACTATATACATCTAACAGACTGAAAAATAATGGATTGAGGATTCTATTTATTCAAATACAAGGAAAACCATCCAGACAGATTAAATGTAAAGAATTTATTATTAGAACTTGTAAAACACTAAACAAAAACAATGATAGAAGATATAAATTATATAACACTTCAAATTAGGATCATTTTAAAACAATACAAAAAAAAATATAGAATGAAATAATACAATATTTAACAGGAAAACAAGAACAAGATTTACAATAATTAAAAAATTTAAAAATTAAAAACTTAAAGATACCTTAAAAATAACAACAGCAGCAACAACAAAAAACAAAACAATGGGAAGCCACCCTACTTATTTCTTATTTCATGACTGTGAATAGCCTGGTCTTCTCAAAAGGCAGCTTCTCGATTGGCCCACCACCCTTCATGTTAAATTTTGCCATCAGGCCATTGGTTAAAACCCTAAAACAAGATACATATTAAGGAAGTTATTAATTGTGGACAAAGGTACATTTCAAAATTATTATTATTATTATTATCCATGTAAACAACGTATACTTAATTAAAAAAAAGGAATTTCGTTTTTTTCCCCTCCCCAAATCTAGGGCCATAGAAAAAGTAGGCACGCAATAAAAACTTCTGAAAAACATCTTCCTCTTCCATCGTTCAATGTTTACTGAAGCTAGAAACAATAGTTCGCGGATATTACTGGCCAAACACGGCTTCCCAGATAAAGGCGGCATTTTTGAGCGTGTATAAATTTAAAAGACCAACCAATTCCCTTAATTGTGTAAGATTTTGTGCAGAGTCGCCCGTGCCGTTTTCGGGATGAGTAGGTTGTCGAGAACCTATGGCGGAGGTAACCGTTCAGCCAAGAATGGGCACTGCAGTTACTTTGGGAAATACGGAAACATATGCAACTTGAATGACCATCATCTGCTTATGCGAAATGGGCGTGAATATTGCCAGCACATGCGCTTCTAACTGTTAGATAAGTTAGGTTTAAAAAAAAAAAAAAAAAAAAAAAGGAAAAGAAAAAAAGCCACGTGTTGTTAAGGTACGGTACACTGGCTTAGTCTAAACTGCGAACATTCCCGATATATAAGCACGGTTCCTGCATATATATCAAATAATGTACATAAATAATGAACACATGACGAGACATTTTGGGCTGCTCCCAAAATGGCTCTCCTTTTGTCAACCGACACTTCCAGCCTATTATCGCGGTGTCTCGCGATGTCAGTCGTCCTGTCTCTGACGCAGTTCAACTACCCTCTAGCGGTTGAGAATCGTAATTTCATTATGTTACTTTTAAACTGAAAAAGTAAAATACTGAGAATGGTGTGTATTAATATGTGTGACAGCAAAAATATTAATTAATAAGTTAATATTAATTCACAAAATGGGATTTGCTATGTTAAATTCAGAGCTAAATCGTGGCTAAAAGTAGACCACTTCATGGAAATTTGTTTTCATAGTTGCTGACATGAAATTATGGCATGCACATCGAGAAGGGTCCTGTGGCCAAAGCTAACGTTACATGTAACCAATTTTAACAGTGCTTTGGCTGGAAGTGGGATACACATAGCCGGTCTATCAGGGCCGTTGAAATCACAACTGCTTGCCTCGATTTCGCCAGATGGGCTAAGAACAGGCTACACGTAGCCAGTCAAATTCAAGGCTAAATCGTGGCTACACATAAACCATATGAAATAAATGGTATTGACCACTTTTATGTATTGTTGACACTGCAGACATGATGGGATATTATCAATCTCAAAAACTGCATAGTGAAAATTTTCACTATGCAGTAGTATACGTAGTATACAGCAGTTTAAACTACAACGAAACAGTACTGTCTACAAATATCCAGTCTAATTGTGAGCTAAATTGGGGCTATGTATAGAACATGTCAAAAAATTAAACTAAACACTGTTGCAATCACTGTTGACTTTGCTTACCTGATTGAATACTGTACATTTTGCAAGTTGCGTTGGCAAAAACTATGTTTGACCAATTTCAAAATTATGTCGGCTAAATGTAGGTTACACTTAGCCGGGCTAAATTAAGGCTACATCTAGCCGAGGCGTTTACATGACGTCTATTGCTTGCTGGGAGGAAACCAACTTTATAAGCTGTAAACAAGTGCATACGAGTGCTGGGCGGTGGAATATAATAAAATATTTACTGCAGCCGAACTGCTAATTACACTCCATCTAGATGACCAATGTTAAGAAAAAGTTAAGCTGTTGGTTAATTTCGGATTTTTTTTTTTTTTTTTTTTTTTTTTTAAGCCTTGGCCGGGGGGAGGCGGGCAGGCTTGGTTTACTTCCGGGTTTTAAATGGTCGTAAAAATGAATATTGAAACAAATATATTAACCATTTCCCGCAGCCGAAACATAAATTACCCTGCCTTTAGTTGGTTTTGTTTGGGAGGGAAAAAAACATTCAAACAATGTTGATTTATTTCGGATATTTTATCAAGTAGCCTATTCGCGTTGGTGGGTTCCATGGACAGTTATATTAACGCTTCAAGTTTGCAAGATATCCAAATTAAAAGTAATCAAATGTATAATATAAACGTCAACATATGTTGTCTTTGGAATAAAAACGGCTTGGAAAGCAAGAAAATAAAGGGCTTTTATGGGACAGTAAGCTGTTTGTGTCATACCATGGCACCATGGCAACGGATGTCAACAATGTTGGATCAACAATGTTGGATTCCAACGTTTGCTGGCGAGACCGGGCGAAATCTTCGTGATAACTAACAAATTAAAGACCGTATACACTCACTGAACCCACATTATGCACAAAGTGCATATTTTTCGCTGGAAATATTATCAAAACACATTTAAATATAGAAACGACCTCAAAATATTGCATTTTCTAGGCTGCTTTGGCACTATACGGATGTCAACAATGTTGGATTCCAACGTTTTGCTGGCAAGTCCGGGCGAAATGATCGTGATTACTAACAAACTAGAGAACATATACATTCACTGAACACAGATTATGAAAACAAAGTGCATATTTCTCGCTAGAAATGTCATCAAAACACATTTAAATACAGAAACTACCTTAAAATATTACATTTTCCACTGAGAATGAACGAAATGTCCGCCATCTTGCTTCCTTTTGCAGTCAGAAACTTGGAAGTCACGTGAGCAATTGACTGTTGTAACAATTGAATGTTGATACATAACGAATTTGAGCTTGGAAACGTCGATACGCTAACGTTTCCCTAGTTTGCAGAAACATAAAAGGGTGACATTTCCCCATGGAGACTGGGTTGTAGATTTCCGATGGAGAAAGTCCTGGGTCACGTAAGGCCTCATTCAGATTTCTGAATGGCCTCTCGTGTGTGTGCATGTGCAGAAAAGGAGAGAGAGCGAGAGATAAAATAATTCACACGAAAAATCTTCAATAAACCTACAATGTGCATCACTGCAGAGAATACAAAATTCACCAACTTTTTGATTTACTTAATAATTTTCTTTAAACGTCATCACTCATGAAAGAATAAGGAAATGAAAAACTCGTGGTGCAGTGTGCTGAACTTTTTCTCCAGCTGGTTGACCCCTTGGAGTTTGTAAGTATTCAGATGTCATGCCTCTATCTGGTTACTCACAGGAATCTGGTTTCTTGTGTGCATGTAAATGAAGTGATTGTCTTCCAGAAGGATCACTGCATGGAGCCGCCTCCTTCACCTCATTCACCTTCTCTTTTGAGGGCAAAACCCTTGAAACCACTTTTAGGTGCAGCTCCATCATCAGTTTACTCTCTAAAGAAGACGTGGAGGTTGGATTTACTAAAGCAGCAGATTATTATGCCAGTCAGCGCCTTCCTCTCGCTGGTTTGCAAGAACCACTGCAAGTGGCACAACCTCATAATATATAAAACAAATTAATAATTTCATCTCTGTTCAGGTAGCAGGTAATAACAATAATAATAATTAGAAGCTGAGGCCATATGTCATACGACATGTGTTTTTCCATCCTGGCATAAACTCAAGATGAACTTTCAGATTCATCTTCAGTAATCTAGATTAGGAGGGCAGTTTGTCATTCTTTTTTGTCATGTTCTTTTCACACAGGTACATTCTACTCTATTGCTGTTCCAGGAAGTATCACATATCAAGCCTCTTCCAGTAAAGGCTGTCAATTTAGTTTTGTTATGATGAACGCCACAGAAAAAAACAAACAAACAAAAAAAAAAACAAGTTGGTCCTACACCTACGGAACCCCTAAAGGGACATGGGGAAAAAATTTTTTTAGATATGTTTCTCGTGCGCACGAGAAAACACATGGAGAATTTTTTTTTTTTTTAGACATGTTTCTCGTGCGCACGAGAAGATACATGGGGATTTTTTTTTTTTTTTTTAGATATGTTTGTCGTGCGCACGAGAAACTTTCTCGTGCGCACGAGAAAGCATTGGATGCGCGCGCATGCCTATATGACACGTCCTTCCGCTCCACGGCGTCAGCCACCACATAAACCTCCGGTTTGCGGCCACCGCAACAGCAGCAGCTGCCTTTTTCACCCGCTCCCTCCTTGATCTCCCTAAAATTACTGTGACAGACGTTAACCGAATCATTCAGGCTAATTCCGCCACAGCCAGCAAGGGAAAGGACAAAGGATTTACACTCTACGTGTGAAATTACTTCCATAACTATGAAGGTAAGTTAAGTGTTTTACGTTAGCCTCAGACTAGACTAGCGTACATGTTAGCGAGTGGCTAACAACGTTAACCTTCAGCGGCATCAGCTGCACTAATGATGTTACTGTTGTAGTTTGTCCGGTGTCTTTTTGATAGAACGTATTTAACCCATATCTACATGTTGATCACAGTTTCAAACAAGGCTCCGACAGGCTAACAGGTAGATGTCAGTGCTACAGGTCAGTGAGGAAAAGTCAGCCTCCTCACAGCCTGAGTTTAAGGGAGAGTCCCCATGCAGGTTCACTTCAAATTCCCGAGAAAACAACTTACTCACATCAAGTTTTTGTGAGACATACCATTGTGATAAACGTCGGTTCGGCTTACAATGGATTCAACTAGTCTTTATTTATTCATTCTTAACAGTTTATGGTATTTATAGAACAGGAGGCTAGAGAATTATAGGGGTCTTATCAGGTGAATGCTCCTGTTTATTTGCTTACACATCTACTCTTTATGCTCACTGTAGCTGTAATGTGTTGCAAATGCAGTATTTTCTTTTGTCTTAACATGTGTGTATTGTAACAGATTGTACTGAGGGATTCACGTCCTGTAGAGCTGCCAGCTGCCAGTGTTGGTGTGTGGCCGGCCCCGCCCTGTGGAACCACGGAGCAGCTCTCTTGTACCAGACTGCCCACTACTCCCAGAAGAAGATCACCTCTGTCCCAATTGTTTACACACAAGAGGACATGTTTATCCAGAGGATTACCTGTGACAATGATATCACAAATATCATGAAGGAGAGGGTTGACTTCTTCTTTTTTTATGTCTTTCTCAGCATATATTTGTCTAATTAGTTTTCCACTATAAGGCAAACAGATCCTCCGCACACTGACGCAAACTTTTACTTAATCACTTTATTTCACTGGACTGTCTGTGTCAGTGTGCGGGGGATCTGTTTGTCTTAGTGTGTCGCACATTCCTGCTGCCTTCCAGCACCTGACTACCTGTGGCTGTGCGAGATTTCATTGATTGTAGTTTTCCACTATGTTGACTGAATGAAATGTCATAAACCTCCAACTTACTGAATGAAATGTCATAAACCTCCAACTATGATTTGAATTAAAAACATACTGATTGAATTACAAATGGCTGGTGTTGATTAGTTGTCTATCAAATATACAAATATGTGCATATTTTAAAATGAAGTAATGAGAAAATATGACAGGCCTTGATACCAAAGTGTTTATGTCAAAGTACCAAAATGTTAACACAAAAAGCAGTAAAGTTGAAGTTACATTAAGTAAAACATACACATCAGTTGAAAAAGAAACAAGTATTTCAACAAATAGTAGTTAATTCAAAGTTAACAATGAAATATCCTTAGTAGGTGAACATACAGATGACAATGAAAGAAACAGTGATGTCATGTGATTGCATTGAAACTATTCTCCAAACGCACACAAATTATGGTTGTTGTCCATCCACAGACTTCTATGTTCTAGTACAAAGCTAGACAAATTAATATGGTACACTTCCAGCATGTAGTAGTCTGGCATAAAGACACACAACAGTGTTCAGCAGTTGTACCAGATGTTCGCTGATATTTGAACTTTCTCATCTTCTCTGTGGTAAGGATAGAGTTGACTAGCTTTGCACTTAACAATATGAAGGATGCAATGGTTACTCCTGTGAAAAAAGGGCAAAACAACGCAAAGGTCAGAAATTTGAGCATTGAGGTCAGAAAGGTCAGACACTGAGGTTTTCATCACCATGTAAATATACTGTAGGTCATTACAGCTAGTTGCAATCAGACTGGGAAATGTGTCTGCTTTTAAATCCTCATAAAACCAAAGAGACATTGTGATTCAAGTTTGACAGCATTTAGGTGATACAGTAAGTAACAATACAAACTTTATGCCTTAACCGGATCTGGGTTAATACCTTGCAGTGAGATAAGATAATTATTTAGTATTATGTAAACACACTATACACACCTACACACAAATACGACTGTCTAGTCAAGTTTAACAAGTTACCATGGTTCTTGGCTTGTGCCACCTCTGTTCTGACTGTGCAGCTGTGCACTGGTGGGACAGAGGTGAGCTTCTTCTGGGAGTAGTGGGCAGTCTGGTACAAGAGAGCTGCTCCGTGGTTCCACAGGGCGGGGCCGGCCACACACCAACACTGGCAGCTGTCAGCTCTACAGGACGTGGATCCCTCAGTACAATCTGTTACAATACACACGTTAAGACAAAAGAAAATACTGCATTTGCAACACATTACAGCTACAGTGAGCATAAAGAGTAGATGTGTAAGCAAATAAACAGGAGCATTCACCTGATAAGACCCCTATAATTCTCTAGCCTCCTGTTCTATAAATACCATAAACTGTTAAGAATGAATAAATAAAGACTAGTTGAATCCATTGTAAGCCGAACCGACGTTTATCACAATGGTATGTCTCACAAAAACTTGATCTGAGTAAGTTGTTTTCTCGGGAATTTGAAGTGAACCTGCATGGGGACTCTCCCTTAAACTCAGGCTGTGAGGAGGCTGACTTTTCCTCACTGACCTGTAGCACTGACATCTACCTGTTAGCCCTGTCGGAGCCTTGTTTGAAACTGTGATCAACATGTAGATATGGGTTAAATACGTTCTATCAAAAAGACACCGGACAAACTACAACAGTAACATCATTAGTGCAGCTGATGACGCTGAAGGTTAACGTTGTTAGCCACTCACTAACATGTACGCTAGTCTAGTCTGAGGCTAACGTAAAACACTTAACTTACCTTCATAGTTATGGAAGTAATTTCACACGTAGAGTGTAAATCCTTTGTCCTTTCCCTTGCTGGCTGTGGCGGAATTAGCCTGAATGATTCGGTTAACGTCTGTCACAGTAATTTTAGGGAGATCAAGGAGGGAGCGGGTGAAAAAGGCAGCTGCTGCTGTTGCGGTAGCCGCAAACCGGAGGTTTATGTGGTGGCTGACGCCGTGGAGCGGAAGGACGTGTCATATAGGCATGCGCGCGCATCCAATGCTTTCTCGTGCGCACGAGAAACATATCTGAAAAAAAAAAAAAAAAAAAAAAAATTCCCCATGTGTTTTCTCGTGCGCACAAGAAACATGTCTAAAAAAAAAAAAAAAAAAAAAAATCCCCTTGTGTTTTCTCGTGCGCACGAGAAACTATCTCGTGCGCACGAGAAACAAACCTAAAAAAAAAAAAATTCTCCATGTCCCTTTAGGGGCTCCGTATACACCAGACTGTAGAGCCGCTGCAGGGGGGGAAGTAATTATGAAGCTGGGGTTAATATTCCGGGGAAACACTCAGATTTTCCGAAAGTCAAGTCATAAATTTAAAGGAAAAAACTCACTAAAGTATGAGAACAAATACTTCTTATTATACAACAGGTAGATCTGACCGAGTAATCTGATTGGTCAATCAGACGTTTAGAATGTGCTCAAATAAGCATGACAGCATGGCTAGCCGTGCTCAAATGAAAAATACCTCATCACTAAAAATATTACTCTTATTGCCCAAGTCTGTGTGGTTTCCATGGCAACACGAAACGTTTCACTGAAACCCGCATCAAAAGCCGCTGTCAATTTGTTTGCCTGCATAATGGACCGTTTGGTTGTCAATTTTGATCTATTTGGCGACCTAAGTTTGGATAAATGGCTGAACGAGGAAGACAAGACAGAACAGAAAAAGCCGAGATATGCGAGAGTGACGAGTGAATAGCTGGATCAGCTGGAGAGGTCAGGAAATGAAGCCAGTAAGGCCCGGTCAATGTCTTGGGCCGTCAAATGTCTACAAGACTACCTGCAAAACACCGGGCAAACAGTTGATTTTTTCAACTGAAAGTAAAGAAGAGCTCCTCCATGAATTTTATGGAGCTTTAATTTCTATAATAAAGAGAATGAAATGCCTCAGCAGAGTCAGCACCACGGACAGTACCTGGAATATTTTCCACAGAGATGTGCAGGCTATAACTTTGTTCTTGTTATTAATATGTTATTAATTAGCCTATTAATCGTTATCAATTTGTTTAGTCTTTATGAGTTTCCTAGGCCACTGATTTAATTAATTTGTCGATTTGTTTGCATCTGTACATTGAAATGAACATTTCCTAGATCAACACATCTGTAAAAACGTCTTTATTTCACAGGTATAACAGCCTGAAAAGGTGATTAGTAAAAGCCCCTGAAAGGTGGGGTTGAAATTATATAACTCTGTTCAGCCTTAACCCCTTACTGCCTGAATTTATTTACAATTATCTAAAAAAAAAATTAAGTGTTTGTGTTTTTGCCTTCAAGCAGATGCTAAATTAAGTGGAAATTGTTAATTTGAATATAGCACATACAATAGATATAAATTTAGGTATGATACAAATAGGCATTGGCATTGAAATTGAACAACAACATGTTTCTGTACTGTCCTCTAACCTTTTCACCCATGCATCTTACCTGTGAAAAGGTGATGACTGAAATGCACTCAATGAACCAAACGTCAGATTTACAATTACTTCCCTTGCACACCCCTCTCAAACCCCAACCCCCATGCGCCAGCAATTTCCCCTACGGGAACCGCTACTGTTTACAATCAAATAAGGATACTTATACTTATGTATTGCAAAGCATTTAAGTATATGTGCGGTAATATACTTATATATTCATAACATTTGATGTATATGCACAGGAATTCGAATTTCTACAATATTGCACCTATTGTACACACAATATTATTCATGTGCAGCCATTACTTCCTGATGTCGCAAAAATGTGACAAACCAGAAATCGGCAAATACTTCGGCAATTTTCATCACATGTAGTTTATTCTGATATATCAGCAGTAGAAGCAACCAATAAGCTGGTGTGTATTTTTATCTTAGCAAAGTTATCTCAAATTTGGACAATTTGCCGAGTTTAGCAGCCAAAATCCGTGCGCTCTCGAGTGACTACTTCCTGTTTCATCAGCTGGCTGTATTTTACACTCCAACCTCTAGTTGGTGGAAGAGTGCTTCCAATACAATTCTTGGTATGTGTGAAATATGCATCAACAGGCTTCAGTGGGATAGGGGAGAGTGGGGTAAATAGTGCCAATTTTTACTTAAACTGCCTTTAAAGCAAGGGGATTACAGTAATGCCTCCAACTAAAATATGCACATATAGTTTAGGATGTTGTGCATCCCTGGGAACAATCACTTTGGATCTTATATAAACTGTTTGAGAAATATAGCTTTCAAAAAAAAAGTGGTTTTGTGGCACAACTTGCCCCCGGTGTGGGGTAAATTGTGCCATGAGAGAGAATACACTGGGGTAAATTGTGCCATTGATAATTGAAGTAAAACAGATCATTTTAATCTCACAAATGATAATGCTATACAAAGGCAAAACAAATTCAATACAAAATTATTTATTTAACATTTATTTCTTATTTTAACAAGATCACAGGCCACTTTTCTATAACGAGGCCTAGCGCCACATGAACACATACCCAGAACAAAATAAAACTTCCAAAATGAGCACCTGCAAATCATCTTCATCTGAATCTGAATAGTTTTAGTGATCAAAGGTAAGAAAATAATGTACAATAACAATAAAATACAATAAAGTAATATATAGTATATAATCACAAGTTGTGCCACTGGCACAAATTACCCCAAGGCCCTTTGGCACAAATTACCCCAAACCCACCATTTTGAAAAAAATGCATCCCCCAGCTGTTTTGAGCTAACATCATGGTAACTGTATGGACTCATGGTGTAGCTTACTAAAGTACTAAAACCTGTGTGAACTGTTTTCAAAGTTTTCTATAATTGTTCAAACACAGCAATCAAAAAACCTTGATCATAGAAATTTTACTTTGGAGGGCAAAAAAATGTTTTTTGAACTTAAATGTGCTTACCTCTCAAGCCATGTGTCTCCCTTCTTTGCAGGATCAGTGAAATGGATGCCTCTTCAAAAATATGTGGTCACATGACCAACTTCTTCTATAGTTTTCTAGATAACAGGGGTGGCACTACTTGCCCCTTGGCACAAATTACCCCACTTTCCCCTACATACACCACCTTGGCTGCATTAAGACCGGAAGTGGTTTGTCGCGAATTCATCCACAAGGGGTTGTACTGCTTACTTTTGTTACTTTTGCTGCTTAGCAACAATGAATCAGAGCTGATGTTAACTTGGAGTGACACATCCCCAGCTGAAATAAAACTGCCGGTGAGTTTATTAAAAGATAGATGTTTTTTCTGGCGCCGACACTGGAAAGCAGTAGCCTACATTTAAATATAACTGTTAATATAAGTTGGTTGTAGATAAAAATCAGCTGTTGGTGAGTCGTTGTCACGGAATCTGATAAAATGTAAAATTGATGTAAAAATAAATGTAAATGTAAATGTAAAAATGTAAAAATGACTGAGAAGTCGGTAGAAGTATAACTCAGTCCATGAAAAAAATATTTTTTCCAGCGGATATTCTAGTTACAACATGATTGAGCTTGCAAAGCAATTTTGTGTTGCTATGTGTGGTATTTATTCAGTTTGGGGAAATCATGATGTCTAGAAAACATGATAAGCCCAAGTTGGCTGGCTGACTTACTTACTTAGACTTAGTTCATCTCGTTCCTATTGAAACAAGGCTGTTTTAACCCACGTCTCGCAGGTATAGCTTGCCGTAGGAATGACTATGGACATGTACAGGCGTAGCTTGATGGTCATCGTGATAGACTTAGACGACTATATGTTGTGGAGCCGTTGGAACACTCCTGAAGCTTTGCCAATCCTTGTCCGGACATCCTTCTCCACGTCTCCTACACTCAAGATGTTGCTGCCAAGGTACGTGAAGTTTTGGACGTATTTGATGTTGTCTTCACCTCGCGAGAGTGGTGCGTGGTGTTGGTCCTGCCAAACAGACATAGCCTTGGTTTTTTCATGGCTAATCAGTAGGCCAACCATCCCTCCGTGCTCGTGGAGATTGTTGGTCATCTCTTGGAGTGCGCTGTGGGTGTGACTCATGAGTGCCAGGTCATCTGCGAAATCCAAGTTGGACAGTCTGCCTTGCCCCCACTTGATCACAAAGTCTGTTCCAGCAAGAGTCTTCCTCATCATGAAGTCAATGACAATGAGGAAGAGTAGGGATGAAAGGATACACCCCTGCCTCACACACACAAGAACTCACCTGCTGACAAGATTATTGCTCTCTCAGAGCTAACTATTGATCATTCTTGTTCTTCTGATGCCTAATGCTTCCCCTCATCTCTCTCTCTGTGTGTGTGTGTGTGTGTGTGTGTGTGTGAATGGTTGATGTGTGTTTTTCCGAGTGCGTGCTCTGTCTTTTGTTGACCTAGGTAACATCATGGTGTTGGTGGTTGTGTGGCTTGGGTCCCTGGCTGCTCCAGTACATCTGGCTCCCCTCGGCATCCTCATTCCTCATCCGCCAACTGTTTTTTACCTTACTTCCTTTACATTATGCATGTATATTTTTTGTTGTTTTGTTTTCTGTGCTTACATCTATTGCACATCTGTCCGTCCTGGGGAGGGATCCCTCCTCTGTTGCTCCCCTGAGGTTTCTTCCTATTTTTCTCCCTGTTCAAGTGTTTTTTTAGGGAGATGTTCCTTATCCAATGTGAGGTTCCAAGGAGAGAGAATGTTGTATTTCCTGTAAAGCCCTTTGAGACAAATTTGTAATTTGTGATTCTGGGCTATATAAATAAATAAAAATGAATTGAATTGAATTGAAATTGAATTGCTGGAGAGGATGAGGCCGACTCCATGGGTGTGATGGTCTTGCTTCCCAGAGTACAGAACAGTTGATGGAGCAACTGTTCTGTACTTTTGTACAGAACAGTTGCTGTTTTGTACAGCTGTTTTGTACAGAACAGTTGCTCCATCAACTGTTCTGTACTGCTTGTGCTGATCGGTTGTGTTAACAAAAAAGGTGAAATAACTGAAAACATGTTTTATATTCTAGTTTCTTCAAAATAGCCACCCTTTGCTCTGATTACTGCTTTGCACACTCTTGGCATTCTCTCGATGAGCTTCAAGAGGTGGTCAAGAGTGGCCTTTTTTTGTTAAGTACATAACTCCACATGTGTCCATTCATAGTTTTGATTCCTTCAGTTAGAATCTACAATGTAAATAGTCATGAAAATAAAGAAAACGCATTGAATGAGAAGGTGTGTCCAAACTTTTGGCCTGTACTGTATATATACACACACACACACACACACACACACACACACACACACATATATATATATATATATATATATATATATATATATATATCAGGGGCGAGCGGTCATAATAAGCTATAAATGCAGTGCATGCCCAAGCCCTTCAATTAAAATCTTTAAAATGTTGGTCTCCTAGTGTGTCCTTTTATAATATACCTTATTTCTATCATTTTGGTTGCAAACCGCGGCCTATATACACGTATCTATCTCAGTTTGCTTGCGAAATGCTGGAAAGTTGACAGCTTGTCGCGCGCATGCGCTCTGTGATACTGAGTATTGACAGTATTTTTGTAGTCGGTGTTTCCTGCTGGCGTTTTGAATGGAAAATAAGCTGTCTGCGAACCAGCTTTTCAGAAGACGCATGAGCAACACGAGTAGCTACGTAGCAGCTCGCTTGAAATGTTCAGCAGCAACAGCAAGTCATTCACTTGACAGCTAGCTACCGTTAACGTCGTTAGCTGGCTAGCTAGTACGGGAACGTTAACATTAGTTTGGTCTTTCATCTGCATCGTGCCAATCAAAATGGGTGAAAATACAACTTCAATTGAGTAACCTGGCATGTTTCATCGATTTAGGCTACTGCAGGTGTTATGAAAAAGAGGTGTTCTCTGACGTTTATCACTTTGGTGCGTAGCCTGATGGGCAGTTGGGCATGTTTCTGTGTCATTTCATTGACCATGTAGGCTAGCTGGTGACTTTGCTGTGTGTTTGCATCACCCCGTGGCACGTCCCAATAGTTCCCATCTCATGGTAAATTCCAACATTTTGTTGGTAACACTGTGAGCATATTCATGTGTCATTTGCTTGACTCTGTAACTGGTTATCACTGCATCATCCGTCTGTTCTAACAATTCCCGCTTTCATTTACACCTTAAATTGCAACACATTGTTGTTGGTAACATTGGGGCAAAATGCGCACGCGTGTCTATCAAAATCGAGTTGTCAAGTTGATATAGTATAGTTAAAAACCATATTATGCGTTTTTATTAATAAATAAATGCCCAAAAATTTTCGAGCTCGCACCCTCGCAGCCGCTGGCATGAAACTGGGACCACAGCATGACTACACAAAAACGTCACCGCTCGCCACATGTGTTTGTGTGTGTGTGTGTGTGTATATATTGCGCCCCTGTTTGCAGCATTTGAAATATAAAGAATAATGAACAACACAATCAACAAAATATCCATTTCTAAACTTGTACACAACCAGTTATTTCTATCCTGCGTATTCGACCGTTTGAATGAAACGACCAAATTGATCAACCACACACGAGAGAGAGCGAGGGGGAGAGAGAGAGAGAGAGAGAGAGAGAGAGAGAGAGAGAGAGAGAGAGAGAGAGAGAGAGAGCAGACGGACCAAAACACTAGCCAAGCTCCAGGTCAGTGCACTCTGTAGCAAAATAGATAAACAAATGTGGCAGGATGGTCATTTTCCTCCCCTTTCCCCTCCCCCTCGCTCATTCCACACCAGGTGTGGGTCATTGCATGGCACTGATTGCGGGGCGGAGTCGCTAGTAATATAGCTGCTCAGGTGTGTGTTTATTTAGCGTGCTACCTTGTCTCCCTGGGGGCTGACGCGCGGCGCGGCGCGGCGCTCCGTGTGGTTTGAACTGTGGCGGTTGGCGTTGCTTCGCCGGGTTCTCTTCACCTCTCTGCAATTGTAAAGCCCAACACACACCGGCAGCGTAGCGTCGCGGTGTGTTAGGTGACGTGCGTCACCTGACGCACCCAACACAAACTGGAAGCGTTGCGCTGTAGAATGTCAATCGGCGTTAACTGGGAAAAAAACTACATACCACGGAAAAAAGACAAATCAACCAGATCAACCAGCATTGTCTGACAGGCTACCATAACGTAATATCCAGTGATGGGCAGTAGCTTATTGATCAAGTAGTGCGGTAGTTTCAGTTATGTTTAAAAATGGAAAACCAGGAAAAAACGGTGCATATAACGGACATGTTTACCGCAATATATCCTTCAAACCAGCAGAGCGCTCATTTGTAATGTTAACTAGATCTGTTTGACTGACAGTTTTATTAAAATACAGGAAAGAGCCACAGAAGTAGAGAAGAAGAACAGCTACGGAAGCTGGGATGGACATCCGGAAGGGAAAAAAATACGCTTTTTCAGGCGCGTCCGACACTGGAAATAGGACAGCGGCGTAAAAGGTAGCGGCGCGGCGCGTCAACGCGCGTCTAGCCGCCGCCGGTGTGCGGACACACATAGAAAATAATGGGGGCGGCTGTTTGACGCGCGTCGGACGCCGCCGGTGTGTGTTGGGCTTAAGTCCCTTTTTGTTTTGTGGTGTTCGGATTGTTTCTATGGTGTCTGGGCATTACACCTGCTTTACGTTGTGCTTGCAGTCGGGCTGTCTGCGGATGTGTGGGATCGGAGTTGTCTATGCTGTGGTCCACTCTCTTCTGCATTTTTTAATTGTGGCCTGTTGCTTTCCCTCTCCTCTCTGGCGGGGAAGCGGTGCCTGTGCTCCGTGGTAGGTGGCCTATAGCCAGTTTACGCCTCTTCATTCACATTTTAACACATGACTGTAATTGTTTTTTTTTGTGTGCGCATTTCGCAGGCACGCTTTGGCCTGGCGGTGAGCTGCGGTGCTCCACTCTCCGGCAGTCAACGCTCCGGTGCATCAGGACTCTACTGTTGTCTTGTCTATGATCTTGTCTATTGTCTTGTCTTGTCTATCATCTTGCTACTGTTGTGCAGCGGCCCTGGTTCGAAGTATATTGTTTGCTCCTGTCGGGGCATCAACCACGCCACCGTTCTGTTTTATTCCTTTTGTTTGCTGCCAGTGACTATTTCAAGTGCCGTGCTGTAATTGGCCGACCTCCCGCACCACGGTGCGCTGGGACGAACTACGATTGGCCCACCTTCGTGTCAGTTATCAGTAAAGCTCTGATTCACTTTATTTTCTTTTATATTGCTTGTTGGTGTGAATATTGTGTTCTTTGAGTTTATTACTATTTGCTTTGCTTTATCGTTTATTTCCTTTATTAACTTGTGTGTTCTTTTTCTTGTGTTTGATGCTTTGTTTGATTATTTCAAAGTTTAAGTGTGTTTAATCATTGCTTTATTCCTTGAGTTGTTTTGAGCCCGTTTTGAATTGTGTAATTGCCTTGTTTCCTTTTTTTGTTTTGAGCATACTAGTACTGGCTACCCCAAGTGAGAGTCTTGTAATTGCAGTGTTATAGCATTCCAAAAGAATTAATTGTCACTGGTTGTATTCTAACTTGTTTTAACATTTTGGGTGTTAATAAATCTATTTTTATACTGAACTTCACATCTGGTCTGGGTGCATACGAACCTGTGTCCTGTAAATTAACTTCCTGGGGGTGAAATTCCCCCAGGTGGCGTTGTCGAGCAACACTCAAATTCTAATCTTCAATTAATACATTCTTTCAATCACCTGCTTTGCCACACATAGCCTACTTTCTGCCTGGAAGTGAGCAGGTCAGGTCAGGATATGAAGCTTTGTAATCCGACCTCGAGCTTCATTGTCTTTTCAGCCATGCAGTCATTTTATAGCTAATGTTAGACAGAGTGTAGCTTTGTGGAGTCTGTAGCTACTAGCTAGCTAGCAGACAGAAAACTAAAGGAAGTCCAGACCGTCACCGCAATCTTGCGTTATAGCCAACCGACTTCAAATGTTTATTCCCTGCCTCTTTAAGGCTCACTCACAGCCAAGCAGCCGGCATTGTTCTCGCTAAAATAATTAAAAAATTGTTTGGCATCCATATTTGAAATTAATTCACTTGGATCAAGTTTTTTAATAGACTAACGTTAAGTCTCTCACTCACTTCCCTCCCTTGTGCGGCACGTGAACGTTCCTTGGTTGGGATTGGTCAGGTTTTAGGCAAGAGGAGTTCGATTGGTTAAAGTAATATCAGGTAAGCCAATAAGATGCATAATAGCCCGGGTGTGTGTGTATGTGTGATATGCATGTGTAAACATGTGGCAGCCACAGCGATGCAATGCGCATTTAATTCAGAATGATCAGATGATCTTAAAAGTTGCCAGACAACGCCACCCTGGGAATTTCACCCAGAGAATTATTTCTTCCATATACTGACACACAGGTTCGTCACTCAAAGGGCAGGAGACGTGGGTTCAAAAAAAGTACAAAAATATTTTATTTTACAGTTTTAAAAATATACATGTTCTATTTAAAACCACCATTCACACGGGGAAGGGAAAAAAGGGAACCTTATCAGGTGCTGAGGCTTACCGGTTGGACAGGGGCTAGTGAAAGGGAGAGGGATCCACCAAACCAACTAAAATCACCCACGCACACGTGACACACACTCTGTGAAGTGAACCAAATCCCAGGGAGCACAGCACACACGAAGAGGGGGGACCCGCCACCCGGATCACCAGCGCCACCACCAGCCTTCAGCAACTGAAAGGATAACAGAAATTAATGAGGGAGAAATAAGCAAATCAACACAACAAAACCCACTAACTGAACAAAATATAAATGATAGCAAGATTCGAATTAATATAACAAATTATACAATATAACAAATACCCAAATGGAAACAAAACACAAAAAAAGAATAAACTAATCCAAATAAAAGAAAAGAATATAACTACCAGTCAATCACACATTTAAAAAGATCAGTCCATAATTAGCTCCGGCCGACCAACCACCAGAAACAACAGCGGAGCCAGCGGCCGACAAGTTGCTGGAGACAACAGCGGAGACGGCGGCCGACCAACAGCCGGAGACAACAGCGGAGACGGCGGCCGACCAAATCGGCCGGAGACAAAACAGGCGGAGACAAAGCAGGCGGAGACAAAACAGGCGGAGACAAAGCAGGCGGAGACAAAACAGGCGGAGACAAAACAGCAGCGGTCCCAGTCAGCTGAGCGTGACGTCAGCAGCGTAATTGCTAGCAGCTGATTCCAAATGCACCTGTCGGAGACAGCATTAGCATTTAACGCTAAACGCTGGACAATATGGTTGCTACGAAAAGTAAAACCCATACAGACCAGTCAGCAGCGGCGGACACACACACATGAGGAAGGAAGAGAGCCCAGGCATCCACCAGCACTTTACCTGCGACCACACCAGCGTTAGCTAGGTAAAAGCATGCACGATAACGCCAAGAGAGAGAGGACACCTACCACAAGCCAGGAGTGGGGCGCACGCACAGACAAGCGGAGGGTACACACAAGCCTGGGAATATGGTCGCTCTGCAGTGCAAAATAAATGCCTTAAGCATCTCATTGACGAGACGAACAATCAAAAATACAGCACGAGACATACCTGTTGCAAACCAACCCCTAACACAAGCGGAGGTGACGCAGATGGGAGCGCAAAGGAAGAGGCGGGGAGAGAGCCACTGCTTATATACTCCGCTCCTACTCAGTAATTGGCCACCAGCGGCGCACCATACTATGAGGCAGGTCAGTACATACAAACGTAATGCATATTTCTATACTGCTACAAACAGAATGACTCAAAGAACTTGTAATTGACTTTTTTTTCTTTATGTGTAATCAACTTGTTTTTCGGTATGGTCATATATAGGCGATTTTCAAAACTTTCCACCAATGGGATTCCTTGGGACTTTTTTTTCCCTCACTCAGGACAAACTGAGGATAGAGAATCAGTTGAGTTTGCTTCTCTTGCAATTTGTCCTAGGTGTTTTCATAAAATGACTGGACTATTGTGGGTCTTTGGGCCTTCAGTTTGGTCCTCAGCAGGTGAGAAGCAGCTCAGCTGGGTTGAGGTCTGGGGACTGACTCGGTCTTCTTTGCTTTCAGTAATTCTTGGGTTACTTTCGCAGTATGTTTTTCCTCTCTGACCCCACCCACCCCCAGCATGGACTGTTCTCCTGCCTGGCGTCTGGCAGAAGGTTCCGCAGCAACCGCTGCAGAACAGCCAGACCCAGAAACAGTTAATTCCCCATAGCCCCCCCTTTTTTTTTTTTTTTTTTTGCTTTTTTAGTCTAATGATGCTTCACCTGCACAGACATCTCTTTGGATCACTTGTTGAGGGTTTTGATAAACAACAACCAAACTGAACTTCATTTTCTTCATTTGTTGTAAAATAATGAGGGAAAGGGAAACTGCTTTTAGTCAGGTGTCCAGTTACCTATGAAAATGGGGTAACAATGTATAAAACTGGTTGTAATCCTAAAAGGGACCCATGAAACCAGGACCCTGAGGGTGATGTTATATGACTGTATGATCCCGAACCACAGACGGCAGGAGAAACCGAACCACCTCAAATCCGTTTATTACGAGATGTTTAAGAATGGTTATTTTTGTTAAATATGTTGTAAATATGTTATGAACTTGTTTCCCTGGGAGCGGAGGGGTACTGGCTAAGTTCGCTAGCTTGGTACCTGGTTGACTGAGGACTTTGGGGCGGGGAGGGGCTCGCGGCAGCACCCGCTGCACGCTGAGAACAGGAACTGCAGAGGAACGATACGTGTTTTCATGTCAGTCTCCAAAATACCAGAAAAGTCTCCAATAACACCAAGAAAAGTTGCTAGATTTGTCGCTAGTCGCTTTTGACAAAAAAAGTCACCATGGGGAGTTGGAAAGTCACCAGATTTAGCGAGAAAGTCACCAAGTTGGCAACACTGGCAAAAACAACGAAGATTGCATTTTTCAGGCCATGGGGCCTTTAAATATGTTGTGTCTTTGAAAATGTCTTGCAATACATGGAATAATATATTGGTGAAACATATATAATGCAATATACATATTGCATCAATAAATTTTAATATATGGAATGATACATAAGTAATTGTGCATTTCAGATATTGCAATATATTGGAAAATATAAAGACTAGTTCCCATATATGGAAATGTATTATCTAATAGATCACATGATATTTTCCAATATACTGCAATATATCTTTGTTTCGTAAGGGTAATTAACTCACTTGTTTATCACCACACCAAAACCAGTTCTACAGCTGGCCAGTGATTGTGAGGTACATAGCGAGCATGCCATTCAGTCCGGCAGGGCATTTTTCCAGGTCACAGAGGTATAAAGGTGCGGCAGGTCAGGCGCGTAGCCAGGGGGTTGCTTGCAGTTGCTATAGCAACACCAAAATGTGGCCCAGCAACCGCAAAGCAACCCCAAGGCTGAAAACTAAAATGCAAGGTTTTTTTTAGTAGTGTTATTTAGTAGTGCACGACGCGCAGCGGACTAAAATCACTGTAACTCACTGCTTCTCATGGCTTATTGCTTAATTATAAAACGAGTGCTTCCCATCCTTAAATGTGATTGGCTGAGCCGCGTTCCATGCCGTTGTAAAATCAGTGTGCTTTCACATAGGACGCGGTTTGGGCGGCACTGACTAGGGCGCACACATTTACCAGGACTGTAAAGACACACACACACACTGGGAGAAGAAGTAGTCTAAAAGTAAGTTCATGTTATTTGATTACAAAGTCAAATGAATCTGACAATCAGTCTGTTACAGATTGCAGTCTGAGTTTCCAGTGGAGAAAATATGATGTGGCGCTGTGGGCGGCTCACACCGTCTTAGCTGTGGCGGTGCGGCACACTTTCTGCTAGAAAATCACACAGAAATTTGAAAATTCCTCCCTACAGGAATTGTTTTAGAGTAATTTGCACAAAAGCCTATAGGACTTAAAAGTTTGGTGTTGACTGCTTTGAGATAATTGGAGATAAAGAAAAAGGGATGTATGCCTTAGTTAAAATTATCACAGGGAGTCTGGTGCATGCTCATTAAAAAGTGCCTTAGGCATGTAAAGGCATTACCTAGTTTTTATATTTGGGTTTTATAACTTCAGATTGAAAAACAATATATCTTGTTTGCATGATGTTGCGGTGGGTCATCATCACCAGCTGAACTATATGCACTTCCTTAAATTAATTCTCCCCCCTTATGTTCAACATAAGAACTGCATGTATACACATATTGTCAGTGTTTCAGATGGATAAAGTAAAATAAGACAAACATGAAACTACATTATGGCTCCAACAATTATATTCAATTACTATAATACAAATATTGTTGTTTGTCCCTGATGAATGATGCATCGTAGGTTGGACCGCCTGTCGTGCAGCGGGTGCCCTTTTTAGTTTATCATTTGTGATCTTGTTGCTGGCAGCCTTGCCTCTTCTTGGTTTATATTCCTCTCCATGGTGCCTAAATTCACCTTTGCTGTCAGGACTGTTACCTGTTAATGGAGCTGTGGTGATGGTATTGATCAGATCTCCAGAGCACAGGCCTGTAAAAGCTGCTCTGCCAGATTGGTTTGACAAATTGTATGCAAACGTGTGCAGATAAAGAGAACGTTTATAAAAGAGAGTATACAGTTTTATTGATTGATTATGAAAATGAATTACAATCAGTTTGGAGTCTCCCCAGTGTTTTAAGCCATTGATCATTTGGGATTTATTGTGATGGATTAAGACTAAAATATAGTTCCCTGGATTATTTGTTTCACCTTATACATTGCATAATAGCAGAAGGAGTTGCAGAGCTGCTTGGATCCCACAGTGATAAACCCTCTTTATCAGTGAAACACCACAAGTCACACACACACGCACAGTGAAATCAAGAAGCACCCAGAATCTGCATTACATGCTGATCACCCTCTGAGTGTGGATCCTCAACATGAAACACGTTGATCACTTTACTGTTGTCACAGTCTTCTATGTATTTCCTCTTTTAGCTTACAAAACACACAGTAGGCACATACAAAGATACATAAAAAGTTTCTCAGAGTCATCTGCAACCCGTATGTAAGACAAATCAATTTTTTTTCTATAATAAATCATCAGTTACCGATAGAGGAGAAAATACAGACTTTTGAGACCACAATTTTGATATACTGTGAAAAAAACAATAGTGTTCAAATGAGAAGTTGGCTCCCACAGCTTTTCGCTGTTGTCACCACATGTGATGACTGCACACACTGCTGTTTTAATTTTCAAATGATGGCAAAGGCTGATATTTGATCTTTGACGCTTTGCTTTTGTAAATGACCACTGCACAGATCATGCCAACCGCTGCGAGAAGACATCCAGCGATGAACACCAGATTCAGGTTCAGGTTCAGGTTGGTCGCTGTAAGAAACAGGAAGAGAGGCTCACTTTGAATCCAGTGTTCTCTGAGGTCTGCAAGCCCTCCAAGAGTTTTAGTTTATGGAAGATGTTCTGGGAAAAAAAAACAAAATCAGCCTTACCTGTGCTCTCAGATGACCTCAAGCGCAGGGGTCCCTGGGAAACAAAGTGCTTTGCAGTTTGGATGACGGCCTCTCTCTTGCCACGATGCTGACTGTAAGACTGAGGAGATGTGGAGTTGATGCATCCCTGAGAGCACCTGGTGCTGGGGTTCCCTGCTTCACACACCATGACCGAGCAGCTGATGTACACCTGAAAATGGGATAAGGTGCCGTTACATCAGCCGACTTGAATGGTGACAGCAGAGTTGTAGTCCAGGTCCGCTCTGCTTTGCCTCTGCATGCAAGATGATCCTTCTCTGCCCTTCATCAGTCCAGCCAAACTTCAGTCATATCACTATCGTAAGAGCTTATGACATCACAAACATTTGCAGTGTGAGTATTAACCATGACATCTATGGATATTACAGGAAACAGAAACTATAATATGTCATTCCTCACCTGGTCATGCTGCCCAATGAACTTGAAGGCCTCCATGCTGAAGCTGAAATGGTTTTGGTGGTTCGGTGAGTGGATTTGAGTGGTCGCGTCCACTTCACACCTGAGCAAAACAAAAACAACAAGAGCAACATTACTGCTGCAGTTTCATGCCCTGATTCTGTCGTATTCATTGAGACTGTTTTACAGCTGTATGTGTCACGACATATGAGTTCACTGGCACTGGGAGTGCAGGGTTATCTGTGATTCAGTTCATTCAAAAGTAACATCTGCAAAGGGTCAGCGAAAGGAGGACACATTTATATCAAAGATGTGAAGTAATAACTTTGACATAAATACAGAGTCACCTCGCTTCTGTCAGCTTCTTGGCTGAAAACACACAATCCTCTGCAAGGGGATAATAGAACAGACATGGCTTGCAGATGTCTGTCTTGTTGAAAGTCCTCTCTTTAAAGAGTTCATCAAACTGACCTCAGGAGGGTGCTATAGAGCTGTTGCAGCAACCAACAACATTTCCAAAAACTCTTTCATGCCAAATGCAATAACCCTGCTAAACTGGTAAAGACCATTCACACTGGAACCAGGTCTGTTACTGTTGTCTGGACTCTGCAGGTTGTGTCTTTTATAATTTATAAATGTGTTGTGATTTACTGTGATGTGTTTTGAGCTGCAAGCAAATTTCCTCATCTGTTGACAACAAAGTGGAAGGTACAATGCCATGTAATTAAGCAGAACAAGAACAATTGTTTTTTTTTTTGTTGTTTTTTGTTTTTTTTATAAATATAAAAAAAAAATCAACTGTTTTTTACTCTGTTGCCACTAGGGGGGAGCTTACCCGTTTTCAATGATGGAGTAGGTGGGTGTGTAGTTTGGGTTGTCGTATGGTGCAGCTCTGCAGGACTCAACAAACAGCTCAGTGTTGTTGATGGAAGAAATGGCCTCTATCTGCATGTAGATCCTCTCCCCCACATCATACACCAGCGGGTACGAACTGGGATCCATCATTCTCTGGAAGCTGCTGCCGTGGAAGAACTCAAACTCGTAGGTGAACGTGCCGAAGCCTTTCTCCCACACGGTGACGTTGCTCCTGTGAGCAGTGAAGCCCAGTGTCACGTTTCCTCTCTTGGGGTACTGGCAGTAGAACTCCACCTCCAGCAGGTGTTTCCTGGTGATGAGGGTGCTGACATCATCGATGGTGGTGATCTCATTCTTGAAGAATAAGTTATCATCATCTTCCTGCAGAGTAAAAAAGTGATGGATTCAGTTATTAAACTGCAAATGAGAAGCAGTTCCAGTAACTCGATCTGTAACTCGGCAGTGTCATTTAGACAAATCCATGATTTCCACAGGATTACCACGAGGTAAGAGGAAGAAAGTAACTAGCACATTTACTCAAGTACTGCATTTCAGTACAGTTTTGAGGTACTGGCACTTTAAATATTACATATTTCCTTTTTTTTTAAGTTTTATGACACAATATTTCAAAGGGAAATGTACTTTTTACTGCATTACATTCATCTGACGGCTGGAGTGACCTGTTACTTTCACGAAAAAGCATTTACATGCTTTAACATCCAGAAGAAGCTTTTCCATGCAAAACATCAAATGTGATGCACTATTAGATGAAACTACCCAACATTTCAAGTAGCAGTTACCTTCCACATTAAAATACTTCTTACAGGTTAATGGATCAATAAAAAAAAAATACCTCTGAAAACAACCTTTCTTCACAATGACCACTTTTACTTTTCACACTTAACTACATTTTAGTACCAATAGTATATGTCGATACTATTGGAATTTGGAATGACTTTTACTTTTACTGAAGTATTTTTCCCCTTTGTGGCATTCTCTACTTCTACTTGTGTAAAGGGTTTCATGAACTATGCTACGACTGCACTGACCAGTGAAAGAAGTGCCACCAGCTACTGCAGCAAATGGCAGGTTTACCTCAATCTGAGTGCCACAGGAGTTGAGGGGGATGACAGCGACGATGTGAGTGCTGTTGGAGTGGGACTGCAGGCTGCATGCTGTGTTGCTGGGATCATTAAGCCGGAGATGATCCACGCGAATTCCAGATAATGAGGCTCTCTCCACCTCTACTGTCATGGTGGACTCCTGGCAGATGACGTTGGTTTTGACTAAAACAAGAGATTGTTTTGTTAAAATAAGTCTCTACAGCACTAAAGGTGGTTATCATGTTGTTGCCAGCCAGAAAACCTGTGTTTGATACCACAGCGCCACATTTTCAATAGTCAGTGAAAATGCAACATACTGTGTACACTTTCACAGTTTTTGGTTTACAGTATGTGTCAGATGTTGACATAGCAATGCCAATGAGACTTACCACTGTCCTGCACGACATCCACCAAGACACATCGCATCTCAGACTGATAGACGCGAGACCTGAAAACCATTGGCAACAATTAATTTAAGGCTTTCAGTAAGGACAGGCAAAAGCTTGCAACAAACTGTTTCAAGCAATGTTACAATCTTCTTATGATCAGACTATAAGATTGAGGCCTGAAAGTCTGAGCTATTTATTCAGAATAAATAAATCAGAAGCTCACCCCTCCACCATATCAAACAAACAGAAAGACTTGGGGGAAAAATTCAGTTCAATTTATTTTTCTTGGTCAAACAAAAGCTCCTCTCTTGCCCACCGTTTATCCATATGGCTCGAGCCAGCTATCTGAAATATATGTCTTTACATTATTTTAGTTATATTAGTTCTGTGAGCTTAATTTGAATTTGTGACCATGACAAAATGCAGGTTACATTGTAATTAGCATTTAAGTATTTAAATCCAGAGGACGCACAGACTTTTGTAATATGGGGTTTCATTTTCAGATGGTACAGGTAAGAATATCAGCCTTTGCATTTGACATGATACGTTTACATTTAGTTACTATTTTCCTTCACTTTCTAACCCTGACCCCTTGTCACTCCTGTTTGATAGCTTATTGCTATACAGCATTTTTTTCCTACCTCTTTTTCAAGCACAGTTGAAACATGAGCAAATACCTGTTTGTACTAAGTTACTCACTGTGAAGCAATATTCATAAGAGGTGGACAAGAGAGGAGCTTTTTTATGGTCCAGAAAAATAAATTGAGCTGATTACAACTATTCCCCTTTTTGAGGAATGGGCTTCTAATTTGTTTATTCTGAGATGATGGTGACAGTGTTGGGCTGATGGAGTGGTGATACTGTTCCTGCAAAATGGAGCTTAAGTGAAATTAAGTTCATGACTATGCTTTCATGAAGGGATGAACACAAGTCGTACCCTGCTTTTGCTTCGGCAGCAAAGCAAATGGGGAAATGATCTCCTACATCATCTGTGGCAGGGGTCCATCTGATGGCAAACTCATTATGTGTGGTCCGGTGCTTGGTGACACGCAGGGGCCCACTGATGATGATACCCTCTAGTCTATATGAAAACAGCACAAGTTAGAAATTTACTAGTGATTATTGAGGTCATAACTAACATGCTGAAATGACAGGGATATTTAGCTGCCACAAGGCTAACAGTGTTCATGCCTATTGTCCCTTACGTTGCGTAGGTAGCTTGTGCTTTGACTCTGATCTCCACCTCTTTGTTGGCTTCAGCATGGAGGCGTTCTCCATTGGCGGGTGTTGGGTGCAGGAACTGTGGCAAGTAGTCTCCCGCACGGCAAGATGGAGCAGGCGCATCAACTGGGGTTCAAATAAACATTGATTTAATTGCAACGTTACACCATGTTTGCTGCTACAGTATGATGTTTAAATAGACATTAAAAAGATGTGATATATGCATACTCAAAGAATAAGCAAAACATAAAGTGTTTCGTAGAAGTATATATATGAGGAGTACACTGGCTGGCTTACCAAGAACAGAGAATTGTAGAGGAAGTTTGGTGAGGGGTCCAGAGGAAGAAGACAGTCTGGTTGTTGTTGTTATTGGTGCAGCTGTGGTTGTGACAGTGGTAGTGGTGGCTGTGGTGGTTGTTGGTGCAGCTGTGGGGGTTGTTGTTGCAGCTGTGGTTGTTGTTGGTGTAGCTGTGGTTGTTGTTGGTGCAGCCGTGGTTGTTGTTGTTGGTGCAGCCGTGATTGTTGTTGTTGGTGCAGCTGTGGTGGTTGTTGTTGGTGCAGCTGTGGTGGTTGTTGTTGGTGCAGATGTGGTTGTGACAGTGGTAGTGGTGGCTGTGGTGGTGGTGGTGGCTGTGGTGGTTGTTGGTGCAGCTGTGGTGGTTGTTGGTGCAGCCGTGATTGTTGTTGTTGGTGCATCTGTGGTGGTTGTTGTTGGTGCAGCTGTGGTTGTGACAGATGTAGTGGTGGCTGTGGTGGTTGTTGGTGCAGCTGTGGTTGTTGGTGCAGCTGTGGTTGTTGTTGGTGTAGCTGTGGTTGTGGTTGGTGCAGCTGTGGTTGTTGTTGTTGCAGCTGTGGTTGTTGTTGGTGCAGCCGTGATTGTTGTTGTTGGTGGAGCTGTGGTGGTTGTTGTTGGTGCAGCTGTGGTTGTGACAGATGTAGTGGTGGACCACCACCACCACCACAAAGGAGTGCTAGTGGAGTATGGTGTGGTTGACGTGGGTGTAGCTGTGGTTGTTGTGGGTGCAGTTGTAGTTGTGGTGTGCCACCACCACTGCCATGGAGTGGTAGGGTAGTATGGTGTGGTTGTTGTGTGTGCAGCTGTAATTGTGGTGGGCCACCACCACTGCCATGAAGTGGTAGGTCCGGGTGTGGTTGTTGACTGATGTTGCCGGTGCCACGAGTACATGGCAGTTGTGCCATAATATGAGCGTTTGCCTCTTATTACAGTCAGTGGAGACCTGTTGGATCGAGATCCATCTGTGTAGGCCAGTGTGATAGGGCGCTGCGGGAAGTCCTCCACCACCAACTCAAGTCCATAGACACCAGTTTGTGAGGTGTAGCTATATTGCAATTCGCAAGAGCCCTACCAGCATGAATACATTGAAGTTAGCAGATGTAAAAAACAAACAAACAAACAAAAACAAACAAAATTGCTAGTTGCACAAGGTGTTAGGAAATTAAGTTTTCAACCAACCTCATTTAAGTGAAAGCCTGCAGGCTGGCTGCACCTGTTGCACTCTACATTCTGGACAGTTCCATATCTGCATCGCACTCGGTCACCATCAGGATCAGAGACCATCAGCCTGTATGACCGCGGACAGTTCCTGGGAACTCTGAATGCAAACATTAACAAGAGAAACAATTATTAACAAACTACCAAGGTAGTTTTACCCAAAAAAATAAACTCAGCTAGAACCAAGCAAGGAACCAAGCAAGCACAGATAGTTAAACAGAAAAGACAGCAAATGGGTGTAGCAGTAATGGGAATAATGCTATGGTATAGTTGGAATATCAGTATTATCAAGGGCATTACCTGTAACAACACACAATTATAGGCTAACTCACTATGACAAGCACCTGAGTGAAAATGTAACTCCAGACATAGTAAGTAAATAAATCAGTTGACAGAACAGTACAAAGATCAGTAGGAGCGCAATATGTGGAAATTGTACAATCAGACAATGCAGGACTTCTTTTGGGCAGTCAGCATTTTAATAAATTGGTTCACATTGCATCAATTTATTGCCATAGGAAATAAAATCAAATAAAGAGGGATTCTAATACACAGGTTAAATGCTGGCTCAAGAGCATGCACATTTAGAGAGAGGGGATGACAAACAGCAAAGGATTCATGTTTAGTTCTAACCACTACACTTGGTCAAAATGGGTGAATATTTGATTATTTTGATTAAACATTCTTGCATTCATTGAAAATAGTAAGTCAGTATTTATTGTCAACTAAATGATGACCTGAAGTTAGTATAGTCATGTAGGAGACTTACCGCAGCAAAGGTAGAGTGCCGATATCTGGAGGCATGTTCGGCTGTTGAGTGTCAGACCTTTTTCCCAAATCTATCATCATTGATAGTCTCCAGGAGCTGACAGAGTTGACTGTTCGGACCCAGCAGCAGCTCAAAACCCTGGTGTGTGGATACGACAACATCTTAACATCCCTACTCACTCTTACAACTGGCAAAACCATGGCACATACATGTGTTTACAACTGTATGAATGTGAAGCAGGACGGCTGAAAAAGAGGATGCTACAGAGCAACCTGTGGCTGGATCAATAAACAATCATGGAGTTTATTTAATAATGGTTAAACAAAAGTTTGTAATAGAAACAGTTATAATATTGTGACCTCATCACACCTCATCTGAAATGGTTTGTCACTTGGGATGTTTCTTGTCTGGACAGTTTCAGCTTCACACCACTGACGGTTACGTGGTGGTGCATTGGTGCTGCTGTCGATTGTGCCTCTGGACTGCCTGCTTTGGGAGCCACAGTTACCGCTGTAACATCTCCAGACGTGGGAGGACCTGCACCCATCAAATGTTACTTTGTTGTGAAACTCCACCTGTGGGACAAGATCATTTTAGGTAATTGTAACTAGTGTTGGACACTGTTGCAATATGAATTTGTGAATGTGAAAAGAGATTAATTAAACCTCTGTAATATTTTTTTGTACAGAGAAACAATTCGGTATCTTGAACAACGAGCAAAGCCAGTCTGAGGTATGAGGGCCATTCTCTGTGACGCCTGCAAAAACTCTTTGGCCACTCACACAAGCAAAAAATCTATGCTAAGCAACATTGTAAATTATTGCACATGGAATTTTACTATTACTTTTACTTTTACTATTTATTATTACTACAACCAACAACGAGTGCCATAGGGATGTTTACCGGCTATTCTATTACTGATTTTAGAAAAGCTTTTCCAACAATATGACACTGACAAAATGCAAAAAAAAAAAAAGAAAGAAAGAAAGAAAGAAAGAAAAAAGAAAAGGAAAAAAGAAAAACAGAAACGGAAAAAAGAAAGAAAAAAGCAACGAAAGAAATAAAAGGAGAAAAAAAAATTAAAAAAGAAAAAAATGAATTCCTCTCACCTCATGATTATTATTATTATTATTATTATTAATATTACTACAATAATTATTGCTACTGTTGTTCATTAGTATTACTGTTACAGTTTGACAGACCAAAAATTTACATACACTGATTATTACACTCAGATTATTGTAGAACTGAAAATTCCTAATAAAATGCTTAATAGTCCTGCTGACAGACGTAGGGTTCGACTTTGACTGGGGCTATCCACAGTAAAAATAACATTAATAATGATGATAATAATATATCCACTTATTATATGATAGGTCTTTGGATAAAAAAATTCTAACCAAATGACAGACATCAATTTATCTAGATATTTTTTCAGACCTGATTTTATCACCAGGATCCACAGTCACAGCAAACAGAAGCCCACCGCAGAGATCACCTCTCTGGGATTTTGTAGGGGCTGTATCCCTCACCTGAAATGTTCCACGGGAGTTTCCCTTGTGGACTTTAAAAGAGGAATGACCGCCATAGTAGTGAGATGCAGAGGCCAGAGACACCAGCAGCAGCAGGATCAGCAGTGTGGAAGCCATGGTGCTGGCGATGCAGCTCCCTGCCATCTGATGCTCTGCCTCTTACATCCACCTGCCGCACCTTTATACCTCTGTGACCTGGAAAAATGCCCTGCCGGACTGAGTGGCATGCTCGCTATGTACCTCACAATCACTTGCCAGCTGTAGAACTGGTTTTGGTGTGGTGATAAACAAGTGAGTTAATTACCCTTACGAAACAAAGATATATTGCAGTATATTGGAAAATATCATGTGATCTATTAGATAATACATTTCCATATATGGGAACTAGTCTTTATATTTTCCAATATATTGCAATATCTGAATTGTGCAATTACTTATGTATCATTCCATAAATTAAAATTTATTGATGCAATATATATATTGCATTATATATGTTTCACCAATATATTATTCCATGTATTGTTAAGACATTTTCAAAGACACAACATATTTAAAGGCCCCATGGCCTGAAAAATGCAATCTTCGTTGTTTTTGCCAGTGTTGCCAACTTGGTGACTTTCTCGCTAAATCTGGTGACTTTCCAACTCCCTATGGTGACTTTTTTTGTCAAAAGTGACTAGCGACAAATCTAGCAACTTTTCTTGGTGTTATTGGAGACTTTTCTGGTATTTTGGAGACTGACATGAAAGCACGTATCGTTCCTCTGCAGTTCCTGTTCTCAGCGCGCAGCGGGTGCTGCCGCGAGCCCCTCCCCGCCCCAAAGCCCTCAGTCAACCAGCTACCAAGCTAGCGAACTTAGCCAGCTAGCCTTAACTCCCCGGCCAACCACGTACCAAGCTAGCGAACTTAACCACTTAGCCTCAACTCCCAACTCAATCATCATGGTGAGGCTCTACACTGGGCATGCCAAGGTGACCATCGTGCAAGCCTGTTAATCTGTTAATTGGAGACTTCAGTGCGAAGCTGGACAGCGACAGAAGGGGCCTTCATACCACAGGTCTGCTGGCATCACAAATGACAACGGGGAGAGACTGTTGATGTTAACCAGCACCAATGGACTCAGCATTGGCAATACCTTCTTCAAGCACAAACAGATCCACAAAATGACATGGGCATCACCCGACGGTAGCACCCGGAACGAACTTGACTACATCTGCATCAGCACAAGATGGCGTTCGTTAATGACGGATGTTTGCAGAGAACAGAGAAGTGGATGTTGGATCTGACCACTATCTTGTGGTGGGCAGGATTAGGCTGAAGCTAAAGAAGGCACAGATAGTGCGGCCCAAAAGCCCTTCCACAGTGGACAAGCTGAAGAACCATGATACATCAAAAAGCTACTGTGAGGAGTTAAGCAAGAAGCTCAAGGCACAGCAACATCCATCATCTGTCAAGGAGCAGTGCACCTGGCTCTCTTGTGCCATCTCGGAGACTGCCCAGGCAGTCCTAGGAAGAAGAAGGGGATCCAACAAGGAAAGATGGATATCAGACAGGACGTGGAATATGATTGATGAAAGGAAGATGGCCAAGATGAGAAGAGAACAGAAGAGGAGGCTGCAGGCTTGGAGGGTGGAAGATGAGGAGTACAGATGCCTGGACAAGGAAGTAAGAAAGAGCTGTGAATGATAAGATGAGATGGCTCGAGGAGAAAGCAAGGGAGGCACAAGAGGCAGCAGAAAAGAACGAGATGAAGACGCTGTACAGGATTGTGCGAGAGCTTACCAGTTCTAGGAGCAGCTCTGGTGTGCCAATCAGGAGCAAAGATGGCAAGGCTCTTCTGAGCAGCAAAGAGCAAGAGGCAAGGTGGGTGGAACACTTCTGTGAGGTGCTAAACCAACACCTCTCATGCTTTTCGACCAGGAACCACCAGCTCTAGCCCTGAGCATTACGAGATTTGGACATATGATTTGGACGAGATATCCGGGATAGAAGTTACCACAGCAATCAAGAGCCTGAAGAACAACAAGGTGCCGGGACTCAACAAAGTATCTGCAGAGTTATTGAAGCACAGTCAGGAAATTGTCCACCCACCTGTTTAACTTGATCTGGCACTCTGAAGATGTCCTGTGGACTGGAGATGTGGGGTAATCGTGACGCTAACCAAGAAGGGAAACCTCGGTGATTGTAACAACTGGCGGGGCATCACACTGCTGTCTACCCCTGGCAAGGTATTCAGTAGTGTACTACTCCAATGCCTGAAAACCAAGGTGGATAGCATCCTGAGAGAAGAACACGCTGGCTTCTGGAAGGGAAAGTCATGCGTCGAACAAATCTTCACACTCTGAAACAACATCAAGCAATGCCAAGAATTTCAGATGCCCCTCATAATCAATTACATCGACTTCAAGAAAGCCTTCAACAGCATCCACTGGAAAACGCTGTGGGAGATTATCCTGCTGTACAGTGTCCCACCCAAGTCCATAAATATCTTCAGAGCCCTGTAACCACAACTCCACCTGCAGAGTTAGAACCAGCAGTGGCACTACCGACGAATGTGACATCGTGACCGGTGTGAGGCAGGGGTGTATCCTTTCATCCCTACTCTTCCTCATTGTCATCGACTTCGTGATGAGAAAGTCTGCTGGAACAGACTTTGTGATCAAGTGGGGGCAAGGCAGACTGTCCAACTTGGATTTCGCAGATGACCTGGCACTCATGAGTCACACCCACAGCGCACTCCAAGAGACCAACAATCTCCACAAGCACAGAGGGAAGGTTGGCCTATGGATTAGCCATGAAAAAACCAAGGCTATATCTGTTTGGCAGGACCAACACCACCCACCACTCTCGCTAGGCGAAGACAACATCAAATACATCCAAAACTTCACGTACCTTGGCAGCAACATCTTGAGTATAGGTAGTATAGTAGGAGACGTGGAGAAGGATGTCCGGACAAGGATTGCCAAATCTTCTGGAGTGTTCCAATGACTCCACAACATATAGTTGTCTAAGTCTATCACGACGACCATCAAGCTACGCCTGTACATGTCCACAGTCATTCCTACGGCAAGCTATACCTGCGAGACGTGGGTTAAAACAGCCTTTATCATCAACACCCTGGATGTCTTCCATCAGCGGTGCCTCAGAACAATCTTGAGGATCTCATGGCGAGACCACATCACCAATGAAGAGGTGATGAGGAGGGCAAAGGTGCCACTATTGTCTGACATGGTCTCTTCCAGGAGAGGAAGACTGGCTGGACGCATACTCCGCCTACTAAGAGAGCAGCCAGCGAGAGTAGCAATGGACTCAGTGCCGGAAGGCGGCAAGAGGAAGCAAGGGAGGGTAAAGAAGACGTGGAGACACACGTTCAAGGAAGACCTGAATGAGACGGGTGTCAGCTTCCACGGCGCAAGGAGGATCGCCAGTGACCAGTCCAAATGGAGGGGACTCATCGCCCAGTGTTCCAATAGGAATGAGAGGAACTAAGTCTAAGTAAGTAAGTCAGCCAGCCAACTTGGGCTTATCATGTTTTCTAGACATCATGATTTCCCAAAACTGAATAAATACCACACATAGCAACACAAAATTGCTTTGCAAGCTCAATCATGTTGTAACTAGAATATTCGCTGTAAAAAATATTTTTTTCATGGACTGATAGTTATACTTCTACCGACTTCTCAGTCATTTTTGATCTAACAGGTGCCGCGACAACGACTCACCAACACAGCTGATTTTTATCTACAACCAACTTATATTAACAGTTATATTTAAATATAGGCTACTGCTTTCCAGTGTCGGCGCCAGAAAAAACAACTATCTTTTAATAAACTCACTGGCAGTTTTATTTCAGCTGGGGGTGTGTCACTCCAAGTTAACATCAGCTCTGATTAATTGTGGCTAAGCAGCAAAAGTAACAAAAGTAAGCAGTACAACCCCTTGTGGATGAATTCGCGACAAACCACTTCCGGTCTTAATGCAGCCAAGGTGTGTATGTATCCCACTGATGCCTGTTGATGCATATTTCACACATACCAAGAATTGTATTGGAAGCACCCTTCCGCCAACTAGAGGACGGAGTGTAAAATACAGCCAGTTGATGAAACAGGAAGTGGTCACTCGGCAGAGCGCACGGATTTTGGCTGCTAAACTCGGCAAATTGTCCAAATTTGAGATAACTTTGCTAAGATAAAAATACACACCAGCTTATTGGTTGCTTCTACTGCTGATATATCAGAATAAACTACATGTGATGAAAATTGCCGAAGTATTTGCCGATTTCTGGTTTATCACGTTTTTGCGACATCAGGCAGTAATGGCTGCACATGAATAATATTGTGTATAGGTGCAATATTGTAGAAATTTGAATTCCTGTGCATATACATCAAATGTTATGAATATATAAGTATATTCCCGTACATATACTTAAATGCTTTGCAGTACATAAGTATAAGTATCCTTATTTGATTGTAAACTGTAGCGGTTCCTGTCGGGGAAATTGCCGGCGCATGGGGGTGGGGGGTTGAGGGGGGTGCGCAAGGGAAGTAATTGTAAATCTGACGTCTGGTTCATTGAGTGCATTTCAGTCATCACCTTTTCACCGGTAAGATGCATGGGTGAAAACGTTAGAGGACAGTACAGAAACATGTTGTTTAATTTCAATGCCAATGCCTAGTTGTATCATACCTAAATGTATATCTATTGTATGTGCTATATTCAAATTAACAATCTCCACTTAATTTAGCATCTGCTTGAAGGCAAAAACACAAACATTTAATTTTTTTTTTAGATAACTGTAAATAAATTCAGGCAGTAAGGGGTTAAGGCTGAACAGAGTGATATAATTTCAACCCCACCTTTCAGGGGCTTTTACTAATCACCTTTTCAGGCTGTTATACCTGTGAAATAAAGACGTTTTTACAGATGTGTTGATTTAGGAAATGTTCATTTCAATGTACAGATGCAAACAAATCGACAAATTAATTAAATCAGTGGCCTAGGAAACTCATAAAGACTAAACAAATTGATAACGATTAATAGGCTAATTAATAACATATTAATTACAAGAACAAAGTTATAGTCTGCACATCTCTGTGGAAAATCTTCCAGGTACTTCATTCTCTTTATTATAGAAATGAAAGCTCCATAAAATTCACGGAGGAGCTCTTCTTTACTTTCAGTTGAAAAAATCAACTGTTTGCCCGGTGTTTTTCAGATAGTCTTGTAGACATTTGATAACCCAAGACATTGACCGGGCCTTACTGGCTTAATTTCCTGACCTCTCCAGCTGATCCAGCTCTTCACTTGTCACTCTCACATATCTCGGCTTTTTCTGTTCTGTCTTGTCTTCCTCGTTCAGCCATTTATCCAAACTTAGCTTGCCAAATAGATCAAAATTGACAACCAAACGGTCCATTATGCAGGTGAACAAACTGACAGCGGCTTTTGATGCGGGTTTCAGTGAAACGTTTCGTGTTGCCATGGAAACCACACAGACTTGGGCAATAAGAGTAATATTTTCAGTGATGAGGTATTTTTCATTTGAGCACGGCTAGCCATGCTGTCATGCTTATTTGAGCACATTCTAAACGTCTGATTGACCAATCAGATTACTCGGTCAGATCTACCTGTTGTATAATAAGAAGTATTTGTTCTCATACTTTCGTGAGTTTTTTCCTTTAAATTTATGACTTGACTTTCAGAAAATCTGAGTGTTTCCCCGGAATATTAACCCCAGCTTCATAATTACTTCCCCCCCTGCAGCGGCTCTACAGTCTGGTGTAGGACCAACTTGTTTTTTTTTTTTTTTGTTTGTTTTTTTCTGTGGCGTTCATCATAACAAAACTAGATTGACAGCCTTTACTGGAAGAGGCTTGATATGTGATACTTCCTGGAACAGCGATAGAGTAGAATGTACCTGTGTGAAAAGAACATGACAAAAAAGAATGACAAACTGCCCTCCTAATCTAGATTACTGAAGAGGAATCTGAAAGTTCATCTTGAGTTTATGCCAGGATGGAAAAACACATGTCGTATGACATATGGCCTCAGCTTCTAATTATTATTATTGCTATTACCTGCTACCTGAACAGAGGTGAAATTATTAATTTGTTTTATATATGATGAGGTTGTACCACTTGCAGTGGTTCTTGCAAACCAGCGAGAGGAAGGCGCTGACTGGCATAATAATCTGCTGCTATAGTAAATCCAACCTCCACGTCTTCTTTAGAGAGTAAACTGATGATGGAGCTGCACCTAAAAGTGGTTTCAAGGGTTTTGCCCTCAAAAGAGAAGGTGAATGAGGTGAAGGAGGCGGCTCCATGCAGTGATCCTTCTGGAAGACAATCACTTCATTTACATGCACACAAGAAACCAGATTCCTGTGAGTAACCAGATAGAGGCATGACATCTGAATACTTACAAACTCCAAGGGGTCAGCCAGCTGGAGAAAAAGTTCAGCACACTGCACCACGAGTTTTTCATTTCCTTATATTTTCATGAGTGATGACGTTTAAAGAAAATTATTAAGTAAATCAAGAAGTTGGTGAATTTTGTATTCTCTGCAGTGATGCACATTGTAGGTTTATTGAAGCTCTTTCGTGTGAATTATTTTATCTCTCGCTCTCTCTCCTTTTCTGCACATGCACACACACGAGAGGCCATTCAGAAATCTGAATGAGGCCTTACGTGACCCAGGACTCGGATTTCTCCACCGGAAATCTATCAGTCTTTACCATTTTCTCTTAATAACTTAACCTAATTATGGAAACCTGTTTTCATGTTTACAGTCAGACAACTAGTGAACGTGGGAATTAACACATGAACTGATGACTGTAATTCCCGGAAGGGCTGTGGTTCTCAAACGTTTTTCAATCATGTTCTCGCCTTTGAAATGTTTTTTCAGCCACGTACTTCCTGACCAGTGCAGAAAAAAGGTAGAGATAAATCATATATAAAAAGGTCCAGTCCAGCTCTCTCAGTGTGAACCAACAAACTGATACTGAGTAGATTCTCATTTCTGTTTCTGTTTCTTCTTCTCTTCTTCCTCCTTGTTTCCAGCTGTATCGCTGCTACGCTTCAAGCACTGATCCATTTTGTGTTTTTTTCTTTGTCTTGTCTTCCTGGTCAGAGTGAACAAACATCCTCGCTCGACGACCACGGCAGCAGATTTAAACCACAAACACACACCTTCAGGAAACCCAGAGGGAAAACTGAAGATAATGTGATTTATCAAACTTACATTTACCCCTAGGAGATTGGTATACCCTCATTTGAGAACCACTGGTGTAGAGCAGAGGTGTAGATTTGAGTATCGTCAGTAGACAAATGTCCCTACCAATGTCAAGGTACTGATGAATTATCCGTGCCAATATTTTTGAAGGACGTCAACCGATCTTGTCATTTTAATTCCGCACAGTGTTACATGTGGCTGGTATAAATAGTTGCAGACTTGCAGAGCTGCCTAGTGTCTGATTTTTGCAAAATGTGCGCTGTTTTTGAAAGAGAGATGGAGAGGGAAAGCACAAGATACAGGGGATACCTAGGTTTCCGTAATGCACAAATACACTTTAATGTAAGACTTAAAAGTTACACAGTGTCCTTGCAGCTGTAAGAGGTAAGAGAGGTGAGCCAGTGAACGAGTTAATGGAGAGGAGGATTCAACACTCCTGAGTCAGGAACTAGAGTCTTAAGTTTCAAACAATTTGCTTAAGACTTGGAACAAATCTGGTCGGGGTCGTTGGTTGGTGATGATGTTCAGTCCATATTACCTGGTAATGTGAGGGGTTTATAGATCCAGATTATGTGACAATATCTGGTAATTGTACCTACTGATCCAATCTTACACCTCCCGACAGCTTGGAGACTCATCAGGGCCACCCTGATAATTTTCAAACATGTTTGAGATTTAGGATTTAAAATGTGAATAATTGCATCACTACTTTCAGTGTGAGACCACAGTAGCCAATGAGAGAGACAAATCTACAAGGCGATGGAGAGGACTTTTGAAATGGCGACTGAGAAGAAACCCCAACATGTTGTACGGACAACTCATGTTGACTGCATCTCCCCAACCATTTCCTCATCAGGACTCATTTAGCTTTCTGCTTTTTTTACTCTCTCTCTGTAAAGCATTAACGTTACTAAAGCAACTTGTTAAGTAAGTAAAGTTTATTTTACAGAGCGCATTTAAACACTGCTCAAGCTGACCAAAGTGCTGCACATCAGTGAACAGTAAAAAAATCAACAAGAGTAAACAACAAAGGACACATACTGAGTTACAGACATGACAATGAATGCAAAAGTTGGTGGGCTAAGAATGCCAGTGGATAGATATGTGTCTTTAGCCTCAATTTAAAGACAGACATAGAGGGAGCACGTCTGTCCAACGACAACTTGTCTCACAGTCGAGGTGCAGTGACTGCTGAGGCTCAACAAGATTTTAAATTGAATCCTAAAATGGAGAGGAAGCCAGTGAAGAAAGGCTCGGACTGGTGTAATGTGCTGGTGCTTTTTAGTAGCCGCATTTTGGATTGTACGCAGGCGAAATACTGAAGACTGGGTAAGGCCAAAGTAAAGGGAATTGCAGTAGTCAAGCCGCGATGTAACAGGCACAGGAATAACTTTTTCCATATCATGAAAAGAGAGAACTGACTTGAGTTTGGAGATCATTCTTTACTGATAGGAACTTTTTTTAACAAAAGACAAGATATGTTTGTCAAATCAGAAATCGGAGTCAAAGCTAACATCCAGGTTTTTGCCATGTGACTTCACATGTGGGTTGAGGTCGCCTGGTTTACTGGCGAAATGGCTTCTTTACTTAGAGGGCCTAAAGATAAATACTTCAGTTTTGTTACTCTTCAGCTGAAGGAAGTTATTCACCATCCAGCCTTTCATGCCCTCAAGACAGTCTAGGAGAGGCTGGAGGAAATCCCTAGACCTTAGCAGAAGTTACAACAGTGAATCATCAGTGTAGAAGTGACAGGGTATGTTATACTTTCTGATGATGTCACCGAGAGGCAGCATATACAGACAGAAACGCAACGGCCCCAGGATGGATCCCTGAGGGACCCTGTAGGTGACCAGAGCAGAGGAGGAGGAAAACTATTCAGTGCTGTACCCTTAATACCGACCCGCTGTTTGAGACAAGCCAACAGGATGTCAAGAGCCACAGTATCGTCAGTGGCGCTAAGGTCCAGTAATACTAGGATGGTGTTTTATCACCTTTAGCAGAGCTGCTTCAGTGGAGGGCTTTGACCCAGGATTGAAAAGGATCATGGATCTTGTTGGCATTCAGGAAGGGTTGTAATTGTGACAGAATGATTTCCTCCATTATTTTTTTAAACAAATGGTAGATAATGGACAACTGCATGTTTACAACATACGGGGGACAGTGCCAGAGGCTAAGCAGGAATTAGTAATAACTTGGCTACAACACCACGGGGGGCGGTGGTGCAAACGTGTGACACAGACAAAGGAACCGGTTCAAACTGAGTAAAGGTAGCAGAGCCCGCAGAGTGGGGCAGTATGTCAGAGAAATGGGAGGGAACAATGATGTAATATTTTCAATTTTCTCCAATGAAAAACTGCCAAAACGTCTCATAGATGTCTGTGGATGCTTCAACGCTATGAGAGATGTGAGGATCATGTGAGGTGGTGTGTTGCTCCCTCTGGCACAATAATCTTAATAATATCTTAAAGTGTGTGATCCACTGTTATTTTCAAATCTTGTAGCGTGTGCCTGTTTGAGAATAGACGGAACATCAGTGAAGATCGTCAGATTTCAAAAAAGGTTACGATTTTTAAAACTCTTGTAGTCTGATGGAGGCGTTAGTATAGAGGTGCTCATGCTGCTGCAGCTTCTGGTCTGCCAGGTGAAGAGGGAATGAAACAGCAAATATCAGAATTTAATAATTCAGATATCACAGCATTAAAAAAATTGATGGCTTTGCTTGATGGAGCAAATATCAGTCAGTATCTCAGGTGTAAGACGTTAGCTAGCTTGTGTTTGTAGCCCAAACAGGTCGAAGTTTTTTTTGTTTGTTTGTTTTGTTTTGTTTTTTGCATCTTATAAAATACAACAATTTAATAATAATAATAATGATGATGACAAATGAGATACAAAATTGCCTAACTCAAATGAACTGCTTGCTTATCTGGCTCTGCACTTACTTTAAATTAAAAGTATATCAGTGGAAATGATCTACATGTGAACATTTAGACCTGTTTTAGACCTCTCTCATTCGCTTAAATCTCAAAATTCTTTAACATTTTTACACATTAACCCTATAAAATAAATTAATGGATGAAGACATTATTCAAAAATGCTAATTAGATGTTAACTTAAAACAACTGGTTTACTGATTAAGCACATCCTTAATCAAAATATCTGCCGTTCTGATTCATTTACATGACACAACAGATGCAGAACGGAGAATGTGCAGTAAAATTGATGCCATAAGGTGCAACTGCTGAATACGCATGATCTATTTGGTGTGTTTTGGTTATTTTCTTTTTGGACTTACACTGTCTTACTTTTTCTGTCTGTCTCTCTTGCAGCATGGCAAATATGATTCTGATATCATTTTCATGAGTTTCCCAACTTACTATTGTGCCAAATAAAACTGCATTGTGAAACGCCATGACTAATGAAAGGGCCTTTGTCATTTCTCAGCATCAGGGGCCAAAACCTCAGTTTTCCTGCTGTGGATCGATAACCGAAGGGACCTGAAAAACTGGTCATGTGTCATGTCCTGTTGGCAGGGTATTTTGTGCAATCAATGATCATCTGTCTTCTCCTTGGCTTCTATGAGGGCTGCTGTGGCTGAGCTATGGCGGAACTATATCCGATGGCATTTCCTTGTAGTGTGGTATATAAGGGCCCTTGTTGCAGGGGGGAAGATAATGAGAGGCAGCACTCGGTGGACCATGGCCTCTCTCACACTGCTGCTGATTCTGGTTCTGGTTCTGGTCTCTGGTACGGCGGCCAATAGTCATTATTACAGATTCTACGGAGGATCAGTGACCTTCACCCCAAAAGGCCGGAGCTCAGATGGGACTGAGCTCCGGCCTGATGGGATAATCAAAGACTTCTCACACCCAGGTCATGAGCTTTTTCACCTACTCCCCTCAGGAAGGAGATAGAAGACAGATCAAAACCCGCACATCCAGACTCAGAGACAGTTTTTTTTTCCCACAGCCATCAGAACACTTAACACTCACACATGAACTGCCTCTCCTATCATCACATGCACTTTACACTGCTAGTTTGCACTTTATACTGATGCACCTTTAACTGTCCCTGTTGTTGCTGTTGTTGTCATTGTGTTGTTTTATACTGTGTCTTTTTTAACTATTTATTACTTTTTATACATTGTGCTGAGGTAGCAATCCTCATTTTCGTTGTAACTTGTTGTGCAATGACAAATAAACTCATTCATTCATACATGTACAGTATGTGGTGAGTTAAAATGTAGAGAGACGTTACCTGAACAGGGGAGGATGCTGGCATGCAGTGTTTTGTGGTACCTCATCCAGATGAATTTACATGAAAGGATTATACTCATTTATGTTAATTTATGTATTTATGAATTTCTGCCATTTAGGCTCTTGCTTGATGAGAAAATTCCTGCTTTTTTTTTTGTTTTTTTAACCCAGTTTCTAATGTGGTCGTCTAGTTTACACTTCCCATAATCTTTTTAAAATGCATCCTGCGTGTTATTTGATCTCTCAACATTTACCTGATTGTCAGTTTTTAAAATCCAAGTCTTACAAGCTTGTAATGAACTCCTGTCCCAACTAATGAGGACACTCAAAGTAATACGACTTGCCCATGATAACACACACACACACACACACACACACACATACACACACCCCACCCCCGCCGGTAGAACACTAGCGGGTGGGCCAATAAAAAAAAAAGGACGTGTCTGCACATGAATGGCTATTGTGTCGCTGTCCTCACCTCAGTGCTGAACTGGACAAAGACGTTTAACTCTGTAAACGGAAATATATCTTTGGAGGTTTTGTCTCTCTCTCTCCATTTATTTAACCAACCAAGCTACACTGTTACAATGTACTTAGATCGAACAGAAAGTGCAACATTATTTAAGCAATAACCCCCGAGAAGCCGTGGGTTACAGTGATTTTACAACGGCTGAGGGGCGTTCTTATCTAAGGCACAACGCGCAGCAGAGTTGTAAAATCACTGTAGGCTAAATCATGGCTTCAAGGGGCTTATTGCTTTTATAAAACGGTTACCCTACGTATAGCCCATAAAAAAAACACACAAGAAAAACTGAGAACTATTCATTCTTCCACCAAGCAAGATAGAGTGGACAGAACGGTTGCCAAGCAACACAGACGCTAAGATGACTTTTCCATCTAGCGCCATCATCATGTCACATCAGGCTATTTGGCGTCGTTAATGTTGAATTGGACATTTCCATTAATAGTGCAATTGCTAAAATAGTGCTAAATTATGTTTGGACTTCTCTTTGCAGGGACGGTGGTGTGCGTTCCGCGACAGGTGCGTTTTTGCGCAGACGTATGTCTAACGTCGGATGTAACAATAAAAGTATACTGTTAATTTACCATACATCGGCGCTGTCACACTGTGTCGGCTTTGGGTGGAGATAAAAGGCAGGTGGATCAGGAGGGAGCAGGGAGAGGTAGGCTATTTCTCCAGAGAGGCCACCGGACACAGTGGGTTACCCGGCTGCTCATATATGAATCCCCGCAGGCTTTCTATGTTTTTTTCGGCATCATCTTTGTGATTTTTGTGCATTCAGGGTGACATATTTTAGGTCATTTCGTCGTGGCGAATGCTGAAGGAGTCGGCCTTTAATTTGCGGTTGCCCTCGTTCGCCCTGCGTCCCATGAAGCTGCACGTCAAACCAGACTTTACAGACAAGCCCCCAAGGTGTGTTTGAACTTCGTGCCTGAAAGTGCTTCATCTTCAGTCTGCCTCGGTTATGGCTTGGTGGTGGGAAGATTTGTCACGTCCTTCTCGGCGGAGTTTCTTTACCACACCGGTGAAAACATTGTTGCTGGTGGTGAATTCAGCGTCTTTTAACAGACACCAAGCACCTCCTCCAACCACTCATCAAGGCTCAGGCCACCCAGCAAATCAAAATTCACTACAAAGTCTGACATTTGGTTAACAAAAGTCTTGAAACAAATGGAACCTCACTAGTAAGTTGAGCGCAGAGGATTTGGTTGCTAGGCAACGCTATGTCCATTTACACTGGCGCAGGGATATTTTGTTGTCATGTCCTCTTCTTTTAGAGTCACACGCTTTGGTCCTCGAAACAACACGTAATAACTATCCATGGTGGCGGTGATCAGGGTGGCGGGACTGAATGCACCTGGCTGCTGTGATCTGCTGTGAGCTACCGCTCATTACCAAACTTCTGGGTCACGTAAACCGGACCAATTAAATAATAAAATCAAATTCAGTCCTGATTCCCGTTTTTCCATTTCGTATTTTTGATCCGAGCCTAAAATTGAACTATGAAAAACCAGGCATATTTTGTATTTTGGTGTTAGATTAAAAAACAAATAACAAAATAACCAGTCACTTTTTCATTTTTTAATTTTTGATTGGCAATTGAAAATAGAAAGAACGAATGATACACGGATTGGCCACCCTTCTTTTGCATTAATGAACAATGTGGCCATGTACTTAATTGGATTTTTTTTTTTTTTTTTTTATTACACCCAAGTATTCTCCTTCCTGTAAGGATGTAGGGGAAATTGAGACGTAACAATCTGGTGCCTCAAACTTTTTTTATCACCTCCATCAGCATGAACACGTCAGAGAGTGTTAGTAGAAACTAGAACACACAGTTATTGTTATTTTTGGCTCTGCGGTTACCTCCATGTAGAATCATTTAATGGGTCATTGAGCTCTTACAAATCCTACAAATAACAAATGACACTGAAACATTTCATTTGTTGTCCTTTGTTCTCATTTGGACATTGTAATTCTCTTGTAGTTGTCAATTACTAATCGTTCTTTCAGTCTGCTGTTATGTTTCTCTTATTTGAATGAACCAAGAGTGGATTTGGAAGAGATCCTGTAATCACTCCGATCCCTCTTCCAAGATCGCCTCTACCCTCTGGCAGCAGCCAAATCAGATGATAAGCCATTATGACTTATGGCATTTAGTTGTTTTCATTTCTCCTCCATTTCATCTGACAAGTTAATTACACACAGATTCCTTGTAGCGGTTCACAGCCTGGCAGGAGTCAATGTTTTTTTTTTTGTTTTTTTTTTTCTGTTTCCTGTCATGCAGATTAAAATGGAGTGATTTTTTTATCTACCTCACCCTGCTTTTCTCTGGGTAATCAGATAGGGTTTACCTATTTGATTGCAGGTATCAATTAAAGGTATTAAATCAGTGGTGCTGGTGTTCTTTAAAGGTTTTTGAGCGGGATCACACACATCAGGGTTTCTGCTGGGTCGAATAAACTTCAGTTTGCCTGCGCACTTTTGTATTTATTAGAAGATGTTATGGGCCACTGAGGCCTTCATCAGATCAGGTCACTGGGATTTTTTTTAAACTAGAGCGTGACAGTTGTGGTTATGTCACTTTAGATTTCAATTTTTGGGAATTTAGCCTACATTTGCATTTTAACGGGCACAGCACTAGAAGAATTAATTTAAACATCCTTTTGTGTGGTTACAAAGTTTTAAATGGTTTCTCCACCTCCTACATTTCAGGTTTCCTTTCCCCCTAACACACAAAACTAAAATTGTCTGACCAGAAACTTCTGTCTGTTTTAAGATCCAAAATTTTTTGAGCCGGATCACACACATCAGAGTGGGCGCTGGGTTGATTAAACTTCAGTTACAAACAAAGTGAGCCGCACACTTCGGGCGGCTGAGGCCTTTGTCAGGTCAGCTCACTGGTCTTCTTATGAACTGGAGTATGACAGTTAAGTATTATTACACTCAGTGGCGGTTTTAGGCATGGGCGAAGCGGGCGAGTAAGCCCTGACTGCAGTCCGCAGATCGAGGAGTGGCTCAGCGTGGGTGGAGCTAAACGTTTGACTCCGCCCACTTGCTCAATAGCAAGCGACCGGAAGAGGTTGCTAGCCCTAACCCTAACCCTACTTAGGGTTAAAAGAAATGCAAAAATATAACGGAAGTAATAGATGTGTTGAAAACACACTAATAAACTGGAGACACATTCGATCAGTATATAAACTAGACAGAGAATGCATATATCTGAGAGAGATGGCGAATGACCCAGACTTTTTACCTAATAAAATGGATAAACTACTAGAACAATGGGCAGGAAAAGGGTTACAAATATATGCACAGATGATCACAAATGTTAGGATAGACTCATTTGAAACATTAGCAACTAAATTTAAGTTAGACAATAATAATTTCTTTAAATATTTACAAATCAGACAATTAATGCTTAAGTTACTGATGGATTTTTTTCTGGTTTCTGTCGCATATTGCATATTGAATTGTACATTGCAACACAGAATTCAGTTATTTTACCATCCAAAACACTTTCTAGCTGCGTCCACTACACTCTTAGAAATAAGGGTTCCAAAAGGGTTCTTCATGAGGGGGTCAGGTTCTACCCAGAACCATTTGCTTCTGAAGAACCCTTTTTTGAAGAAAGGGTTTTTCAAGGGTTCTTTGTAACACTAAAGGTTCTGGTAAGAACCGTTTTGATCCAGAGAACCCTTTGTGGAGGAAAGAGTTCTTCAAGTATTGTTGAAAGCATGGGTACAAGATCCTCACCCTACATCCTACATTAATGTAATTAAATGTGCTCAATAAAGAGGCAAATAAACAAATATAATCATCCCAGGGAGAATTTTGCTGTTGAAAAGACACTTAAACAGGGTACCAGCACTGAGTCTTGAACCCTGCTCTCCCATGTAAAAGATAAATGTGATACCACTCATCCACCACTGCTATGTAATTAAACAATACATGTTGAATAGACCTCTATCCTGTCTTGAACCCTCAATCTTCAAAATAGCACTGTTACCTGCTGTTACCTACTGAGCCACCATGCTATATTGTTATGCTATGCAACTACAACCTCTGGAGGGAGGAGCTCATGAGCCATCAAAAGAAAAATAAGAAAAAAAGAAAATGGTATTTTCTTTTTGGACTGTGGGCAGTTAACCATCCTCATCTATTTTTCCTTGAGTATGGATAGTGCAGGCGCTGGTGGGATGATAATGTCAGGACTTGAACCCCGATCTCCCAGAGGAAAGCCTGAGGTTCAGTGTGTCAGGCCAGGGAGCTGGCTACCCTGCCAATGGCCATGTAGGAGCTAATAGCTGGTTTTAATGTGGATTGCGTCACATGGTCTGCCCTTCTCAGCAAAACAGGTGTGACACATCAATCGTGATTACTGTGGTTAGAGGCCAGACTGAAGTGACAGAAGATCAAAAACTTCAGAGGATTAAGGTAAGCTAAATATGATGAAAGGTGGACTATTTTAATGCATGCATTTGATTCTTGTTTTGATTTTTTTTTTTTTTTTTTTTTTTTTTTGTAGAATGAGTTACACAGCTTGAACAACAACCGAAGTGTGCCACTGGCTTGAGCAAGAGGGTTATAACTTTTTTTTTTTTTTTTTTTTTTTTTTTTTTTATTTTGCACAATAAAAGCAACAAAAAAAGAAAAAAAAAAAAAAAAAAAAAAAAAAAACAGTTAAAAACATGTGCAGGGTGAGACATGAAACCCGAAGGGCTTATTTAGGAGCCTCACCCCAAAAACTACATAATAACAATACTATGCTGTACAACAAAACTATATAGTAGTAACAGAATAATAATAACAGTACTGATATTACAAACGACATTTACATACACATACATACATATACCCAAATACATACATGTATACAAACATACACACATATACACATTACTCAACATCACATATCAATACACTATATCAATATACTACAAAATAGCATCAGTATTAACAATAATGAAAACTTTTATAAAATATGCAAAACCAAAACAAAACAGCTCAATTCAATCCAAGTTAAGATACATAGTATCAAATCAGTCATTTAATAAAAGATATTTAAGTCTACATTTCAGTTCTGAAATAGACGTACAATTTGTAATAATTGAAGGTTTTGAGTTCCAGATTGAAGGACCTCTAAACTTAATACTAAACTGACCTAATGTTGTTCGGGAAAAACTTTGGTAAATATGTTTTGCTTGTCTGGTAGAATATGAGTGAATGGTGGAATTTGCAACAAAAAAATCATTGAAAACAGCAGGAAAAGATGCAGCATTAACAGTACAATTAAACATAAAAATACATATCTGGTAAGTGTTTATGTCATAAATGGACAATATTTTAAGTTGTTTAAACAAGGGAGCAGTTGGTGCCAGATAACTCGTAGCAGTGGTGAGTCTAACAAACTTCTTTTGTAATAACAACAATTTGTGAAGAGATGTTGGATAGGTACTGGCCCAAACAAGATTGCAATATGATAAATAAGGGTAGATCAAACTATAATAAAGTGTTAATAGGCAAGATCTACTTATAAAAAATAAAACTCTACGGATAATGCCATAAGATTTAGTAATTTTCTTACAGACCAGATCAATATGGTTTTTCCATGAAAGGGCTTCATCAACTATAACACCTAAAAATTTAGTATGTGATACTTGTTTAATTTCATTATTATTAATATATAATTTAGCTTCTTCAATAGAATAGTTTTTATTTGTGTGCCTAAAGACCATATAATTGGTCTTTTTGATGTTTAATGAAAGCCTATTCATTAGAAACCATCTTGCAGTTTGGTCAAGTATACTATTTGCATTTTCAATAAGGAAACTGAACTTAGAGTGTGACAATACTATGTTTGTATCATCCGCAAATATGATAGGTAAAGCATTCTCAAACTGTAAAGCAAAATCATTAATAAAAATAAGAAACAAAAGAGGCCCAAGGATAGATCCTTGAGGAACACCATAAGATATCCTCATTTTTCTGGAATTCACACCCTCAATGCAAACATATTGCTGCCTATTATGAAGGTAATCTCTGAGCCAATCCAAGACAACATCACAAAAGCCATACCGATTAAGTTTGGCTAGTAAGATCTTATGATCTACTGAATCGAAGGCTTTGGATAAATCTAAGAAAATACCTATTGAAAACTTGTTCTCTTTCAATGCTTCATGAATTTTTTCTACAAACTGAACAAGGGCCATATAAGTTGAGTGCTTTTTTCGAAAGCCATACTGGTGCTTGTAAAGGATGTTATTTACATTGAGATGATTTAGGACTCTAACATACACCAACTTTTCTAAGATCTTGGAGAAGCAGGGGAGGATTGATATTGGCCGATAATTATTAAAGACTGCAGGGTCACCATCTTTAAAAAGTGGTAGGACTTTAGCTAGTTTCAACTCAGTTGGGACTATTCCTGTTTTCAGAGAGACCGCAAGTACATGAGTCAGTGGCATAATGATTGAAGAGGCTACCTCCTTCAGAAGCTTGGCCGTGATTTCATCATGACCAGCTACAGCGTTGTTTAGGTTATTGATGATCTCTAATACTTCAGAACATGTTGGAGGTGCAAAGCTACCAAGAGGAGAAGAAATGGGCTGAATATCTTCTATGGTGCATTCTTTAGTAGATGGAATTTCTTTAGCAAGAGAGTATCCCACACTGGAAAAGAAACTGTTAAACCCGTTTGCTATTTCTAGAGAAGTAGAGAATAATTTATCTCCACTTGAAAATTGGGCTGGAAGTTTCACTGTTGTCTTATTCTTATTTAATAATTCTTTAATGACATTCCATGTGGCTTTTATGTCATTAGCTGATTCCTTAAATTTATCAGTGTAATATTTTTTCTTAGCTATGCGGAGAAGATGAGTATATTTATTTTTGTATTTTTTATAAACATCAGCGTTGTGTTGCGTTGGATTAGTCAGATATTTTTTATATAATCTATGTTTTTTTGTGGAAGATTTTAATAGCCCTGAGGAGAACCAGGGTTTCGAGTCACGTGCTCTCTTGGATTTTAAACTTACAAGTGGAAAGCAATAATCAAATATCTTTTTGTAATTCCGAACAAAGGCTTGGTATGCCAGGTTTGCATCATGGTCATGCATATACACATCATCCCAATTAGCTTCTTCAATCATCCCCTTGAAGCGATTAGTATTAACTTCATTGTACCTGTGAAAATTTACTGAGGTAGCATCCCTATGTTGTTTTGCTTTGAGTTGCTTCAGAGTAATATGAAAAATGGGAAAATGATCAGAAATGTCGCAAAGTAATATCCCAGATTTGGAAGCATACTCAAAGGAATTTGTGACTATATTATCAATCAGAGTGGCTGAACTACTTGTCACTCTTGTTGGTTTAGTAATAACTGGGTAGAAATAGGAGGCATGTAATAAATTAATAAAGTCGTTAGTTAGAGCATGATTATCACTTTGCATTAGATTAATATTAAAGTCACCATGTATAAAACATAGTTTACCCTCTTTGCCAATAACATCCAGTGACGCACCAAAAGCATCATTAAAGTGACTAATATTAGCGTCAGGTGGACGATAGACACACCCAATGATTACATTCTTGCCTTCGAAGAAAGAGCATGATGAGAGTTCAATGAATACAGATTCTATTTCACTTTCATTTGAAATTACCGCTAGATCATTTCTAAGTTTGAATTGTAATTTGTTATTAACTAAAAGTGAGGCACCTCCTCCCACTCTCTCCTTTCTTAAGGAATGAACAGATATGTAGTGTGATACATTGTAAGAGTCTTGATTCATATTTGTTAGCCATGTTTCTGTAAGTGCTATGACAGAGAAATCATGCTTTAGAGTCGCTAAGTAGTGACTTAATTGATCATAGTTCTTAGGAAGGCTACGTATATTGACATGTACAGATGAAAAACATTCCCTATTCTTAGTTGAATCAATTAGTTTATGGAAATCTATTTCACTGTAATACTGACAAGAATTTACCCCAACATTAACTTTGTTAAAGTAATGGACATCTGGGTCATACAAGTCAGAAAAGTCAGAGGATTTACATTCATCTGTAGAGAAAGGATTAAAGTTTTCAGACATTTTAACAAGAGAAACTTCCTGAGATTCAATCACTCACATAGACAAACACGCAGTCAAACATTTGTCCAAATAACTCACATGTCTTCAGATACAGAAGACTGAACACTAGAGGTAGGCTTGGCAGACTTGGATGGGGGGTGAACAATCAGCTGATCATACTTCAGATAGGCAATGTTTCCTTTGTCTCGTTCTTCCTTCATCCGAGGCAGTAGATCCTTTCTTTTTGAGCGCACCCTCTCAGAAAAGTCCTCATAGATGAAGAACTTAGTGCCTTTCAGACACTTGGCTCGTTTAAGGATTTGATCTCTGTCTTTGAACCGCAAGAATTTGACAGCCACAGTTCTGGGTCGCCCCTGTGGTTGGAAAGTGCCTTTTCGGTGTGCTCTTTCCAGTTCAATTAGCTTGGGATCCAGCTCAAGGTGATCCGCCAGGAATTTCTTGACTTTCACTTCAGTGTCACTCCATGTCTCAGTTTTGTCATCCTTAATTCCATCGATGAGAATGTTGTTTCTTCTTATCTGATTTTCAATGTAGTCCACTTTGGAGATGAGAGCTTGAAGGTCATCCGACTGTGCATTGATGGTTTTACAGGCACTCAGATGAGCTGTGTGTTTATTCTTCAGCTCCTCCACCTCTGTCTGTGTGAACTCCATACTGAGTTTGTAATCCATAACATCCTTTACAAGATCATCAATACGTTTGTTGGTAGTCTCCATTATTACTGTGAGAAAGGACTTGAAGTTATTCTCTTGAAGGTCCATCATCTCCTTGAAGTACAGCTTTTGTTGGTTAAGTAGTTCCCGTACTGTACTCATTGAAACATATTCTTCATCCATGCTACTTTTAGTGGCTGTCTCCTCTTTCCCTTTAGCCCCTCCACGAGTCATGGTTGAAGATAGAAGGTTGGCTGCTGGGGGTAGCTTGGTGTCTCTAATCCAGCGTCTATCGGGCCAACGAGTCTAAAGCCAGCTGTCCGCCGCTCGGTCAGCCGCCGAGTTAGCTGCTCGGTCAGCCGCCGGGTTAGCTGCTCGGTCAGCAGCCGGGTTAGCTGCTCGGTAAACTTAATAACTTGTATTCCTTTTTGTTTTGAAGAGAATGATATTGATGGAGCAACCCTCGAAATTCTCTCTGAGAGGATGTCAGAGAGATTAATCCCATCAATAAAAAAACAAGCACAATTCCTCAAGTATCTTGAGCAGTTGAAGTCATCCTCATCATCGGCATCATCATCGTCAACAACAACAAGAAATTGGAACAGGTAAAATGCTGTCAAGATACTGTAATTCTGGTCATTTGTGGGGGAAACTTTATTTCTCTACTAGTTACAGTCTGTTCATTACTATTTCACACAGCTCGGTCTAACATATTCTTGCATTTTTCCATATTACAAAGACCTCATGATGAGCAAACAGCTGCACCTGCTTCACTGGGTCAGTTTGCTTTCCTCAAAGCATTAAAAGATACACTTGAGGCAAAGGACCCAGAACTTTTGTCCCCTCGGAGAAATGATCTGTCACTGTATGACATCCTCAGCAGCCAAACAATGTAGGTTACTTTTATCATTATTATGGAAATATATATACACTACTCACAAAAAGTTAGGGATATTTGGCTTTCGGGTGAAATTTATGGAAAATGTAAAATGTTCACGCTACAATGATATTATATCATGAAAGTAGGGCATTTAAGTCGAAGCATACACTGGTGATTTCCTCATCTCAAACAATTTCTTGAAACAAAAGCCAACAACAGTGGTGGATATACCACAACAAAAAATGTCAGTGTCAATAACTTGTCATGTGCCCTTGAGCATCAATTACAGCTTGACAACGACGTCTCATGCTGTTCACAAGTCGACTTATTATCTGCTGAGGCATGGCATCCCACACTTCTTGAAGGGCGGCCCTCAGGACATTGAGGTTCTGGGGTACAGAGCTCCGAGCCTCTACACAGCGACTCAGCTGATCCCACAGGTTTTCTATGGGATTCAGGTCTGAGAAAGTGCAGGCCACTCCATTTGAGTATACCCCAGTCTCCAGCAGCCGTTCCCTAATGATACGACCTCGATGAGCTGGAGCATCAAACACCTGATGTGAATTTTGCCATTAAACTCCTTGTTAGAGAACAGCAACTTGTGCAAAAAGTACTGAAACACTGAACAGTTGGACATGTGCATTCAAAAGTTTACAGAAGGTCACATTAAGTTCACCTGTAAAGGTTATAATGCATTTTAGGTTCATCCTGAAATTTTACCCGTAAGCCGAATATCCCTAACTTTTTGTGAGTAGTGTATAATGGCACTTTAAGACAACATGTTCAACTTATTCTATTATTTCTATCCCCAACCAAGGTATCCCTCAGCCAGACAATATACAGAGATTTTAAGCCTGTTCATACGCAGATGTCCCTTCATGCGGGAGAAAACTGGTTCAGGACATGTGAGTAAGCACAAAATGAGTCTGTTAAAGTATGTTTGCATATCTTAATTGTATAGATATAGCTACTGTATATACTGTATCTCAATATACACTACTCACAAAAAGTTAGGGATATTCGGCTTCGGGTGAAATTTCAGGATGAACCTAAAATGCATTATAACCTTTACAGGTGAACTTAGTGTGACCTTTTGAATGTGAACTTTTGAATGCACATGTCCAACTGTTCAATGTTTCAGTACTTTTTGCACAAGTTGCTGTTCTCTAACAAGGAGTTTAACGGCAAAATTCACATCAGGTGTTTGATCCATGAATCAACCAATAAATTTCCTGGTTCAATTAGAAGTGGCATTTAAACAGTCCTCCTCATCATGCTGTTCACATCTTGACATCATGAGACCAAGACGACACGTCAGTACAGAACTGCCCTACACTTGGTACAGTGACAAGCCCATGTTACCTGAATAACATCATTAATCCAGTCATTGTGCCACTGCATGAACAACACAGGCCTAATTTCATCTTTATGGACGACAATGCTCCAGCTCATCGAGGTCGTATCATTAGGGAACAGCTGCTGCATTTTCCATAAATTTCACCCAAAAGCCAAATATCCCTAACTTTTTGTGAGTAGTGTATATATATTGTGGATTTCCTAACCACACGCAGCTTTCTGTACATTGTCCTTCCATCTTAGAAGGCATACACTGTTAGTTATTTAAACTTTATATAAAATATATAATACTACCTAATGTACATCAGGACACAAGAGCACAATAGTTACCACCTCAGTGAGAGAAAGGTTTTATTGAGCAGGGCGAAACATTTAACAGCTCTTTGAGTTTGAGGTTCAGTTCAAACTTTCAAATTCCAGTTTATCTTCATCCTGCCCAAATGATAATGATACAAATATTTATTACACCCTCCAATAAAGGTGGACAGGGTTTGTTCTTTGTTATCAGGATATCTCTAAATGTTGGTGTAATTAACTTTTGGTAAATAGCCAAAATGTGGAATGTAGGAACATGCACACACACAGATACTGCCTGGCTGAGAAAGCACTGCAGTGCTCAGGCAGGCGAGCAGAATCGGCCAGCAAACAGGACACTCATGCTGGGTTTGTGTCGGATGAAGAAGAGGAAGGGGTGGTCTGCGATGAATGTGGGAATGCCGCAGCACAACATTATGTCGGAAGTGGTGGCGGCGGCAGCCTTGGTTCCCTCTTCGTTGACCTCCACAAAAGCCTTGTGCACCACCTGGGACAGCACCAGGTCGTTGGCCGGAGACATGCCTGACAGCAGAAAGAAGAAAGAGGAAAAAGTTAAACAATAGATTAGAATAATATTGGACACCAGAGAATACAGGAAACCATCGAACAGGAAAATCAAGAGAGCAGGCTCACAAAATATGAAGTGTACCTAATGATATACTCATGTATCCCACATTTTAGCATTGATATTTAAGAATTTGGAAACTTATTTGTAATTCCTCAGCTGTTTAGCTGTACCATGATAAATTGTACACAATAATCAATATGCATGCTGACTGATTTAACCCCCCTCAGGATTTCGTCAGCTGTCATGCATTTCCTTCACAGTGGTGGACATTTTTTTAGAGTCAGGACTAGACTAGCTGCATGCTCTGTTGCCCGCTCTTCAGTTGATTATGTGAATGGCTGATGGAGGTCCAGCCACACGTCCTACCAGAGAAGTCGCTCATTCTAACATCAAAGGCGTCGACCATCCCCATGCGGGTGAGGATGTCTTTCAGGTTGTACGACTCCTCCATCTTGAATCGGGGCAGGCCCACGTCAACCTCCACTGTGTACATCTTGTGTGGTTGTGTCCACTCCACAAACTTCTCGTAGGTCAGCTCCTTCTCCAGCTGCAATGGATACAATGTCACCAATTAAGTTTGCATCTATGAATATGTGTGTGTGTGTGTGTGTGTGTGTGTGTGTGTGTGTGTGTGTGTGCGTGTGCGTGTGCCTCTTGCCTTCTCCAGACCAGTTGTGTCGTCCTCCATCTCATAGGGCAGGAAGATGAGCATGCTGAGGTCCTTCCCTTTGTAAGGCAGCTCCAGGATCTGTCCAACACAGTGAGTTTTAACTGTTACACTGAATGTAGAATGATGCAGAAACAGCCTGAATGTTCGTCGTCAATGATCAAAACCGGCTGAGAAGAAACAGAAAAATGACTGGACCGACAGGTGAGCTCAGGTGCTTTCAAACGTGTTCCCTGTTTCGGACCCCCAAGTTGACTGTCTCGTCCTTTTGCCTCTTATCATCTTAGCCTTTGTTTTCACTGCCTAATGTGTGCAGCTGTACTGTCCTGTGTTGAATCTATGTTGCTGTGATTATCCATGCTGTAGTGATTGTTATTTTAGTTGATTTGCTTATTCTCTGATGGTATGGCATGTTATTTTATTCTAACATGTTATTTTGTTCTGGCCAGGGACAACAGATGAAAATTAGCCTCTGTGGCTAACTCTGGCTCATTTGCAGTTTTTTAACTGTTGACTAAATGGGTACTGTCCCAGACAATTAAAACAATAAATAAATAAATAAATAAATATGCTATGAACCCCCATTTTGTCCTTGGGACCCTGATATGAAAAAAAGATATTCTTGTTTGTGATAAATTGTTTAGTCCTTTGAAACCGGAGCAGATTCACTTGGTTTCTGTCAAAAACATGGAAAAAAATGTGATTTGCCAATTAGCAAAAAATTAACAGAAGGTTAGTAAAACATGACCAGATAATTAACAGAGAATTAGCAAAAAGATAAGAGAGATAAGATAAGATATTCCTTTATCTCACGCATTACAGCAGCAAAGTGGATAGCAAGATATGAAGCATAATTTACATTATAAACAGTATGAACAGATAATAAATAGCAAAAAGCAATATAAACATTCTAAAAAGGACTATAGAAAAAAACAAAATAGAAATATGAACAATTTAAACACCAGAAGAAAAAACCTAAACCTGGGGAACAACCCGCTCCGACGGAGGTTCAGGGTTAGTGTGAAACCATGAGACCAAGTGGCAGAACCTGACGCCTGGTACTGGGATTCAGGAACTGTCACACTTGATCCAGCCTTATGGAATCACCCCTTCACATCCAGTCTTTATGTGTTATCTACCAGTAGTGCTGTGTGTGTGTGTGTGTATGGGTGGGTGGGGCGGTGGGGGTGTGGGAGGAGGGGGGGGTTAAGGTGCTGGGAGAATGTGCATTATAGTGCAGTCAGTGCAGTCTTGGGGAGTGTGTGGTCTACTGGGAGCACTGCTTGTTGTAGAGTCTGATGGCTGCAGGAAGGAAGGACCTGCGATAGCGTTCCTTCACACACTTTGGGTGAAGCAGTCTGTCACTGAAGGAGCTCTCCAGTGTAGTTAAAGTGTCCTGCAGGGGGTGGGAGTCGTTCACAATCATGGATGACAGCTTAGCCATCATTCTCCTCTCCCTAACACCTCCACTGAGTCGAGGGGGCATCCCAGGACAGAGCTGGCCTTCCTGATCAGTTTGTCAAGTCTCTTCCTGTCAGCCGTCGAGATGCTGCTCCCCCAGAAGACCACTCCATAAAAGATGGCTGATGCCACCACGGTGTCATAAAAGGTCTTCAGGAGTGCCCCCTGCACTCCAAAAGACCTCAGTCTCCTGAGCAGATAGAGTCTGCTCTGGCCTTTCTTATAAAGTGCAGTTGTGTTGTGGGTCCAGTCCAGTTTATTGTTTAGGTGAACTCCCAGGTACTTATAAGATGTCACTATCTCAATATCCGTTACCTTGATGTTCACCGGTGTCGGGAGGCAGAGTGCTCGTCTGCGGAAATCCACCACCAGTTCTTTGGTTTTCCCCGCATTGATCTGGAGGCAGTTCTGCTGGCACCAGTCCACAAAGTCCTGCGTTAGTTCTCTGTACTCACTGTCGTCCCCATCGTGATGAGACTGACGATTGCAGAGTCATCAGAGAACTTCTGCAGGTGACAGGTGGGTGTGTTGTATGAGAAGTCTGCAGTATAGAGGGTGAAGAGGAATGGAGCCAGGACCGTTCCCTGCGGGGCCCCCGTGCTGCAGACTACGGTGTCGGACACACAGTCCCTGGTCCTCACAAAAAATACCTTCAAATAAAATAAAAATTAAAAAACAAAACAAAAAAAAAAAAAAAAAAACAAGAAGCCGATCAAGAGGTCTGTTTTCATGAGGCACGGTGTAAAGTGTTGTTAAATGCCCAGTCCACATGGGGCCTGGCAGCAAGCTTTTGGTATTTTCCAGCCCTGTCGGTGCTCAGCTCCATCTCCACGCCCCCTTGTGGCCAAGTGAGCAGCTTGCCCAAACTTTCCTTCCAACCAGGTTTTGTGTGATCCACCTCACACTTTTCCCCTGCTGATCGACACATGGATGGGGGTGATCACAGGACTCCCTGCTGGAGGTTGAGATATGAGGAGCAGGTGAATAACTGAATGACTCATAGTTTGATTACCTGGCAGTTGACCTCACGGATGTAGGTGAGAGGGAATTCGGCTGTCTGGTACATCATCTTCACCGGCTTGTTTTCATTCTGAGGATGACAGCAAACACAAAGCAGTCTTTTTTCACTGAGCTAAAAACCATTTGTGCTGTCAGAGCTCTAGCTCACAATGACACTCTTGGAGTCCCATCTTCTTCCACATTAGTGAGTCACTGAACAGCAGGTTAAAGAAAAGTCAGGTCAGGTTCTGGTACTGGTCTCTCTGGTATGTTCCTGCAGTATGAACAGTTTGCAAAAAAAAAAAAAAAAAAAAAGTTTGCCCTGACATCTCATCTGAAACATAATTCTCAAAATTCTAGGACACTCCAGAAATTAAATGACCCAAGAGATCTCTGCATACTGTCCTCAAGCAGATTTTTATTGAGACCAAAAAACGAAAACGAAAAACAGTTATACTGTTCTTCAGTATGCAGTTTACTGACCTCACCCTACCCATAAATCCATACAGACATTTACTTTTTTGTCACCATTTAACCTACCAAACTGTGTTTATGTTGTGCAGCGTTACCTTGTTGAGTTTAAACTGAGCATCCTTGGTGAGGTCGGCGTCAAACTTCCTGTCCCAGTTGCCTTTGAAGTAGATGGCATTAACCAGCACCAGCCTGGTCATGCTGTCCACTACACCCGGGGCAAGCAGGTCCTTGATTTTATCTGGATTGAAACAAAGGAGCAGCGATGAATATAACAGGGTTTAATAACTAGAGCAACTGTATGTTTACACCCAAGATTCAAGTGAATTTTGAGTAAAATTTGAAAATTCCAGGCAAAATAAAATGCGAATTAGAGCTTTGTATTTACACATCCATACCCTTTCTGCAATGCTGAGGAAATTTACTGGAACTGGCTTTTTGCATTCAGCCTTTCTGATTCAAATGTCCACTTTTTCCACTTCCTCCCAACATCCACCTCATTGGATGTGGTCCCCAGTCTATTTACATTTGAGAGTGTATGTGTGAGTGTTTGTGTGTCAGATCCACCTTGGGTCTGCTTCTCCACCCAGTTGTTGATATTGATCCTGGCTGTCTCTGCGCTGGCTTTGAAGTCCACAGACTTCAGCTTTGCATCATAGTGCTTCTTGGTGTCTGCCAGGAACCCCTGGAACCACCAACATATATTTAGCTCGACTGACTCTATTCAACAATGACAATACAACAATACAATGATAATAATAATAATAGTACTAATAATAATAATAATAATAATAATAATAATAATAATAATGATGATGATGATGATAATGCTGTACAGACGGACTTTGAGATTCATTCACAGTGAGGGGATAAAAGATGTTACAGCCATATATGAAGTATCAAGTATGCTGAGTGTGGCTGCTTCTCTGACTCATGTTCTGACCTGCCACTCACTCTCACTCACTCTTTCATTCATACTCGCTGAGCACAGCATGATGACTCCCATGTCATTCAGTCAGGCCTACCTTTGTGTAAACATACCAACACCTGCCCATATAGGCACATACAGGTGTACACTCATACACACCTCAACAAACTGGTAGGATTGGTCTCCATACAGCCTGTTGGCCAGGCTGAGGGAGTACGGGGCTCCAGCCTTGTTCAGCTCCTTTATTAGCTTGGAAAACTTGACATGGACATCATCCTGAGCCTTCAGACACTGTGGACAGTCAAAGCAGATGAGAGTCAGAGCTGGAACTGGTGATCGATGAAGACTACTTTATTACAGCCTATAGTAGAAACTGTGGACTTGAAGGAATCCCCAAAGTTTCTAGAAGATTGTCCTGTTGCTCACACACAGCTGCCCCTGTCAGTAGTGAGAGATTGACCCAAAATCATCCGTCTGTCCCTGGTGCTCCATGCTAACTATTTTGAGGGGCAATTAAAATATGTATTTTTTTTACTGGGTGCAGAAAAAATCTTGAAAGTAAATTTGAAGTCCTTTCTATGCAAAGGGACGTCTGTTTGATTTCTCCTGACTCAAATGATCAATTTTTAGCAGGTGAGCTCTACAGCAATGTCAGCTGGGAAAACATCAGCTGACACACTGTTGCAGTCGTAAGAGCCGAAGCTCTTTCAGTCCAAACAAGTGGGATATTTCTCACTTTGCTGGACAGTTTGGTGGTCCAGACTATCTTGTGACACTACAGGGGGAACTAAAGGTCACCAAGCTCTGCTGGAAAATATCACTGTAGAAAATGCCGCACCTAAAGCTCCATTTTATTAGTTACTGACTTTTAGGAAATCTCAAATCTTGGTAGACGATGAAGACAGCACTCAAGAAAAAAAAAATGGGTTTACCAAGCCTTTAAAAGTGGGGAAAGATGATAACTTGTAACTGTTCTAAAGCTAAGTAAGTAATTTTAAATATGTCTGTCAACTTGGAGTAGGAAGCTGGTTGACTACTTTCCCTGTTTCCACAGGAAGTCAAAGGGACAGGGGATGGGAGACTGTGTACAGATAAAAATCCCTGGGATGAATACCTGTTAGTTCAAATGAAATAGTTCAAAAACACTGAACAAGTATTTCTTCTTTAGGGCGCATAAACCTACAGGCTATATAGCAAAAACACTTGCAAATCTTTTTTTTTTCTTTTTACATTTATAACAATAACACTAAAAAGGTCAGTAGTCTTATTTTGGAAATGATAGCAGCCTCATATGCTCAAGTACTTGTATGGAGCACCAGAACCAGAATGATCCTCCAGGGACACGTGGATGATTTTGGTGTCACCACTTAAAAGGGTAACTGACCAACGTGACAATCACCCAAACACTTTCTGTATTAATTTAAGAGACTATTAGTTCATCTTTATCTGAGAACATCGCCGGCTGCTGGTTGCATGTAAGTTTGCCATCACAAGGCCTTACTCGGTACTGACTTGAAGAAAAAGGAAAAGGTACAAGTGAGCAAAGAGAGAACAGAAGAATATAAAGAAAAAGCATTACCACCACTAATACCCACACAAAAGAAACCAGAAAAGTGTCAGATAAAGTTTTGGAGAGCCTTTCCAGGAGTATTCACAGAAATAGGTCCATCTGAAATACCTAAAGGCAGGGAAAACTAAAACACTGCTTCTTCTTGTTGTGCATAAATAATGCACTACAGAGGAATTATTGTGATATACTGCATTATTGATTTATTTTTCCACCCTTGTACAGCACGGGGTATTTTTACTGGTGTGTGTTCAAAGCAGCACAACACCAACCATCAACTTAAACACTCAGCTCATAGACTGTAATAGTGAAGTTTGATAACTTAGGCATCAGTTAGTACATAATAAATATTAAAGAAATATTGCAGTGACATTAATTGTGCCTCAAATATGATGCCAGTTTAATTAATTTTCACAATACATCTTGAATGTGCTGTCATCATTTTAAGGGGGGGTAGAGTCTATATGAAACCCTGTGGTTTCTATTGGTCAGACAACAATACGCAATAGAGTGGACAAACAAGTGTGAGATTCCACAAACCGATGACAGCACCCAGCCCCTCTGTTAGAGGTTAGTTAGTCATTCCTTTACTGTTGGCTTTGTTACTACCTTCAGCACATAGACTGGAAATCTGCTTCTCTGGGTCTGCTGCTGCATCTGCATCTGCACCTGTCGGCATCTGCTCTTCCTCTGCCTTTGTCTCACACAGCTTCTTTGCCTTAGTGACGCAGAGGACCTACAGGTGCGATTGGTAGTGTTACTCGTCATTAGGATCACTGTTGAGTTAAAGGTGTGTGTGTGTGTGTGTGTGTGCAGAAAAAGATATGATCTTTGCTCTCAACAGTCCATGTGGTATGTGGTGACAGACTGCAGTGTAAATGTTGGCCACAAAGGGTTAAAGGATCGAGTTATGAGGTCAAGCCTTTACGCCTGCACTCTGCTAAGGAGGAGCTGAAACCCTCACTGCAGCTTCATGTTGATGATGATGATGATGATGATGATGATGATGATGAGCACTTTATTGATCCTTCACAGGAAATTACATTACATTGTACATTACATTAATACATACATTGTGCATTTATATTACATTAATGTTACTCTCATCTCCTCTCTGTTTCACATTAAAAAAACACACACACAACACAGCCAGGTATGCATGTGCACACACGTTTTCACATGGCAAGCAGTGATGCAATTATCACATCCAAACTCAGAATCACTTCCTCAGCCAAGTACTTAGTATGTAGCTGGATGAGAATTTGTCTTAGTTGCTGGTGATTATTACATAACAAACCATCCAGAAGACACACATTAGGTCAAGCATGGCCATTAGACCATATTTGATCCTGAGAGGACATCTGTTGTTGATTTAATGTTGAACCGTACAGCTGTCTGTATTGTACATGGACATTAAACAGTGGTTACAGTGAAATCTGTGCTCACAGTAGTCATTCTCAATATAGATCATCTAAGTGGGAACAATTTGTTGTGAATTAAATTGCGGTGGAATTACATTATCCTCATTCTGCTGGGGACCTCTTGAAACCCTCTTCAAGGATCTTCAACGGACCCAGGCCAAACTTTGACAACACTGAGTCATGACAGCCAGGCACTCACACAAACGGAAAAAATGTACACCTGCAAGTTGTGGAGTGATAGGATGGATCGATTCACCGTGCCCTGAGTGTTTATTACCCCTGCACATATAAATTCTGTGTAGAGTTCCTATGGCAACATAACACAAAGCTGGCAAGGGGCCAGCATCAGCAAAATGACCTGGAATCTGTTCTGAATCAGACACTGGAAGCCAGCTAAAGTGATTCATGCTGAATGAGGGCCAACAGATCTGGCCAAACAGGCCCCCTCCCCTGCCACACCCATCCCACTCTTGCAGACAGTTCTGTAACTTTTCTGTTTGAGACTAATACCTTGTTTTATCTTGTTTTATGTATTTGTATTATGTTTTATTGTTGTATGGGATCTTTTAGTAATTTACTCCATCGTTGTTTTATGTGTTTATTTGTGATTTGTTTTTATTGGAAAGCACCTTGTAACCTTGGTTTGGAAAGGTGCTATATAAATAAAATAAAATAAAATAAATAAATAAATAAATCACACCTCATCAAACCAAATCAAAACTTAACACTAAAGCTTTGCCCTAATCAGTGCTGTGGGGAATGGTAAACCTATCAATGATCCGTTTTTTATTTGCATGTGTACCCACTTTTTGGTTGTCATGACTCTTTATTGTGTAAATCCTTAACATATGTCATAGTATTTGGTGTCAAACTGAAAAAGATCAAATCTTTTACAGAGGAAAAAGCATGAAAACAATTGATTTTGGTTTGTATTGGCAAATGTTTGTCTTTACATGATTAGCCACTACAAGTCACCCAGCTGAGTTGAGCTGAACATTACATTTAAAAACTTTTTTAAAATAATCTCAGAATTTGAAATTCCAGTAATAAGCTTAACCTGGTGCAGAGAGACGCCAAACTGCTTGTGCCAAAAGTCCTTGGGTTCATTTATTTGTGTTAACTGTCACTAGGAGGTGTGTGTGTGTGTGTGTGTGTGTGTACCTCGGACATCTGTGTGGCTGTGTTGGCCCTGGCCCCCAGCATCACCATAGCCAGGGCTGAGGAGATGCTGAGAGGAGAGTAGAAGACGTTGCTGCTCTTCTTGTCTTCATCCAGCTGTTTGAACAAAGCCAGGCAGAAAGCTGTGTTGGCCTCAGACAGTGGGCTTGATGCTGCCATTGTGCCTAATATCAAGAAAATGCAGCACACGAATCACTGTCTTCTGTCTTGAATGCAAATCCTCTGCATCAAACCCCATTCAAAATGAGTAAATTAGTGGGATTATACTATTACTTCCCCACCATGATTATGGTGGGGAAGTTATGGCATGTCATTTTAGCCTCACTATTTCAGATGCAACCCCAGTGGAGCAAAAAGAACATGGGAGCAAATGTAAAAAGACATACTTCAAAGTGGTCAGTACGCTTACTATATGTTATACATGTAGCATATGTTGTAGGCTATAGCCAAAGAAATGGATTAATATCTTCCCCTTTTCAACTTTTTAGATCAACTAGACAAGGATGCCCGGTCTCTCCAGTTATTTTCACTCTAGCACTCGAACCTCTCACCTGTGCCATCAGGGCTAGTCATAATATAACTGGTATCCCACTTTTCAAATATGATTTCAAGGTCAATCTTTACGCAGACGATATATTATTGACACTGTCTAGGCCAGATCATTCCATCCCTCATCTTATGAAACTTATTAATGACTTTGGATTGTTTTCTGGTTACAAAGTTAACTGGTCTAAGAGTGAGGCCATCCCCTTAAACCCCATTAGGGGGGTTTCCACCGAGTAGTTCCTGGTAGTTTTGGGGCGTTGGGGGACTACTACAGGAACGTCCTCTCTCTCGGCCCTCTCAACTGCCGTGTCTCCACTGAGAGGGCAAAGTCGGAGGAAGGTTCCTGTAAAGTTGTGTGACGTAAGATATGACGTAATCGTCACCTGCCTGTTTTGACCGGGGCGACACAGCGGTAAACAAACAAAGAACAACAGCAGAGCAGACGCAGCAGAAGTACGAGACAGAAGTACGAACAACAAAGCAGTAAAAGAAAGACACTTATCATCATGGAAGGAGCTGAGGTGGTTGCTGCGTTGCTTGTGTGTCTCTACGTTTACGTGGCATCGGTGGAAGCTATGAACGAGTGGAGAAGACGTCTCGAAGAGGAATTCGACCGGGCTGAAAAGGCCAGAGAGGAAACGAGACAACGGATAATCCGAAGAATACATTTGTTCGAAACTGCTGCAGCAGAAGATGGACTTCGGCTCCGCAGACTCAGACGAAGGGTAAGCTATTTTTAATATCGCAAACAGCTACACTGCTCTGCGTTAGCCTGCTGCACTGTACTGTATACACTTTGCGCTGCAGCGTGTAAGGGTTCAGAAGTTGTTCATTTCACTTCGGTTAAAAATACGGTGTTCGGTGAAATGAGAGTTCACGTTATTGCAATTTACTATGTTGCAGATTCTTCTACACCGTGCACGGCGTACTGCTCCCATTGTTTGGACCCACAAGAGAAGTGCAGAGTGGTGGAAAGTGGTTGTATCGACTTTCTCTGATGAGCAGTGGGTGCAGAACTTCCGAATGTCGAAGGAAACATTCACATATCTCTGTCAGCGGGTGCAACCGGCGATGGAGAAGCAGGACGTAAATTACCGCCTGTGTGTTCCCCTCCAACAAAGGGTTGCCATTGCAGTATGGAAACTTGCAACAAACGCAGACTACAGGAGCATCGCGCACCTGTTTGGGGTAAGCCGTTCGACCGCCTGCAAGTGTTTGAAGGCCTTCTGTTCTGCTGTGGAGGATATACTGCTGCCTGAAGCTATCCAGTTTCCAAATGCGGACAAACTTCAGGAAATGGCTAACTACTTTGAAAACAGGTAGGGGCTGCCACACTGTGTGGGTGCCATAGATGGCTCTCACATTCCAATCTTGGCACCTCAGGAGTACCACACTCAATATTACAACAGGAAAGGTTGGTACTCTATTGTCCTGCAGGCAGTGATGGACGGGAAAGGACTTTTCTGGAATGTGTTCGCTGGGCTGCCAGGCAGCATGCATGATGCCAGAGTTCTTCGCAGATCCGGACTCTGGAATATGGCTGACAGGCTCTTCGGAGGACAGCATCGCGTGATTGGGGACCATGATTGGGGCTACTACATCTTGGGTGATGCTGCACATCCCCAGACGAGCTGGCTCATGAAACCTTTCATGGACAATGGCCGTCTAACTGAAGAGCAGACCAACTTCAATGTCAAGCTCAGCAGAGCTAGGGTTGTGGTGGAGAATGCTTTTGGCTGACTGAAGGGAAGGTGGCGATGTCTGCTCAGAAGAAATGACTGCAACTTAGATACAGTCAAGTCTGTTGTTATCACATGCTGTGTCCTCCATAATCTGTGTGAGAGCCATGGTGAGGACTTTAGAGAGGAATGGGCTGAACCTGTTCTCTTCAACCAGCCTGATGCACCGCTGCAGGATGGGGCTGATACAGGTGTGGCAGCACGTGCTGCTCTTATGTCTCACCTAACTAACTAAGTGTAGTTAAGCAAATATCACCTTCTGAAAAAGCGTTGTTGGGACAGACCGTCGACACAACACTGATGTCCTCTAGAGCCAAGGTTGTGGTGTTGTTTGTTGCCGACGGCTGCGGCGGGGGTGCGGAGTCTTTTGTTCCAGGGTCACTGGTGTAGGCTGGCCGTTGACCAAAAATAGCATCCAACAGCGGGTACCATTTGTTAGTTTTCCTGTTGGCATCACTTCTGCTGTTGTGGTCCTTCAGCTTCTTGTAGTCCTGCTTAAGTTTTTTTAGTTTCTCGCGGCACTGCTTGGCTGTGTGCTGGATGCCCAGGGACCGCAAATGCGCCACTATGTCCTGGTATATCTTCTCGGAAAGACTCAAAGCCCCACTGAATCGCCTCGTTGCCAGAGTACGCCAGCAACGCCTGGACCTCGTTGTCGGTCCATTTGTCGTATGCCTTGTCTTCCATTTCTTTGCAGGTCAAAAATGCGACTCCCCGTCATCTGCTGGGTTTTAAAAATGCTGGCTATTTCGCCGCCATCTGTTGACGTCACATCCTGCCATGAGTACATCCAATCAGCGCCAAGTAGACCCCAAGCCCCAACCAGGAGTTTTTCGGGGCCGCTCAGAGTCCCTACCCCGAGGCAGGGCCGATTTTTAGCCCCTGTAAAGGTTCCTGAACTCTCTCCTTCGGGGTAGTTCTTGCGGTGGAGACACGTGACAATGGCCCCGGCCCCGTAAAATTACCCCGAAGTTCCGGCAGTGGAAACGGGGCTATTGCAAACCCCAGTCATGTGATATCTGCCCCTATTGTGTGGAAGTCTCAGGGAATGAGGTGTCTTGGAGTAAACATTGTATCCCCAACTGATAAAATATTTGAGTTAAATGGCCCCAAGCTCTTGAAATCTATCAAAGAAGATTTAAAAAGATGGATAAGCTTACCGTTATCATTGTGGGGAAGAGCAGAGGTATTAAAAATGAATACTCTACCAAGGATAGCTTTCCTATTTTTAGCAATTCCACAAGAAATACCCCAGAAATGGTTTAGAGAAATAGATATGATGACCTCACAGTTCCTCTGGAAAGAGAAGAAACCAAGAATCAGTCTAAAAAGATGATCAATTTCTAGGAATGAAGGTGGGTTTGGTATACCAGACATGTATCACTACTATCTTGCATATAATGGTATTTACCCATTAGCTTGGGCATACCAGAAAGAAAAGTGGGAGGAAGGCAGCTGGAGATGGCTTGAGCAGAATTTTGTCTCTGAGCATTGCAAGAATGTGTTAGGAGGATCTGTTTGTGTTTTTTCTTTTTTCCTGTTTCCCCTCCCCCTGTGTTGTGTGTCTGTTTCTCCCCCTAGGCTGGGCGTGGCCGTGGCAGGCTCATTGGTCTCTTCCACTCACCTGTTCCCGCTCACGCACCTGGTTTCCATCCCGTCATTATCTCACCAATCTACAGCCTTTATAACCCCGGCTCAGACTTCCACTCATCGCCAGTTCGTCCTGTACCATGCGTGTTAACGTCCCGGCTCCTACTTTTGATCTTGCACTACTCTTTGGTGACCAGTCTTTTGATTATTGGATTTTTTGCTCTGCCTTTAGACCCTGCCTGCCCGCCTGTGTGTCCTGCCTGCCCCTCCGTGTCCTGCCTGCTGCGCCCAGCCTTCCCCGGACTTCTCCGTGCTACATCAGTTCTGTTTGGAGTTTATTTTTGTTAATTAAAGACTCTGTTACTTTAACCGCATCTGCATTGTGGGTTCAGTTCTTTCGAGCTCAGGCTTAACAGAATGTTTCCCTAGCCTCTCTATGGTATCAACCAAAGTATGGCAAAGAGATTAAAACCCCTTAATTCAGTTCTCCTGTGAAATAATCAAAGCAATACATAAACGACTTAAAATCAGAGGTATATCTTTACCCTCATGTCCTTTATGGAAGAATCCATTGTTTATGGCTGGTGGGAAGCCTCTTTGGAATGTCCAATGGTTGGTTGGTTACCACGGATCTTTTGTAGCACAGAGGAGATATGTTTGGTATGTAGAAGCAAATTCACTTGGTATGTAGTGTTAGTGTATGTTTATCAAAAAAAAAAAAAAATCAGAAATTCTTTTTTGTGACATTTCTGCTGTCTTTATTGGCTTACTGTAATAGTAGGATAAGCTAACAGATAAAAGCAATGCGCATGACCCTATCAGAAAATAAACAAAGCCTGCGAAACAAGTTATGCTTTTTTCGCAGGTGGTTCTAGGCAGGTGGTTCTCAATTTTTTTTTCAGTGAAGTACCCTCCATGAATTATTTTTGCAGCCGAAGTACCCCCCAAGTTCAGTTGATTTCCTGAAACTGAATAAATACCAAACATAGCAAAACAAAACTGCTCTGCTAGCTCAATCATATTGTAACTAGAATATCAGCTGGGAAAAAAAACAAAACTTTTTTTTTTTCATGGACTGATAGTTAAACTTATGCCGACTTCTCAGTCATTTTAACAGTTGCCGTGACAAATGACTCACCAACACAGCTGATTTTTTTTATTATTATTATTATTATTATTATTATTATTATCTACAACCAACTTACACTACTCACAAAAAGTTAGGGATATTTGGCTTTCGGGTGAAATTTACGGAAAATGTAAAAAGTTCACGCTACAGTGATATTATATCATGAAAGTAGGGCATTTAAGTAGAAGCATGCACTGGTGATTTCCTCATCTCAAACAATTTCTTGAAACAAAAGCCAACAACAGTGGTGGGTATACCACAACAAAAAATGTCAATGTCTCAATAACTTGTCATGTGCCCTTGAGCATCAATTACAGCTTGACAACGACGTCTCTTGCTGTTCACAAGTCGATTTATTGTCTGCTGAGGCATGGCATCCCACTCTTCTTGAAGGGTGGCCCTCAGGACATTGAGGTTCTGGGGTACAGAGCTCCGAGCCTCTACACGGCGACTCAGCTGATCCCATAGGTTTTCTATGGGATTCAGGTCTGGAGAAAGTGCAGGCCACTCCATCTGAGGTAACCCAGTCTCCAGCAACCGTTCCCTAATGATACGACCTCGATGAGCTGGAGCATTGTCGTCCATGAGGATGAAATTAGGCCTGTGTTGTTCATGCAGGGGCACAATGACTGGATTAATGATGTTATTCAGGTAGTATGGGCTTGTCACTGTACCATTAGGGCAGTTCTGTATTGACTAGACACACCTGCCCACACAGTAACACCACCACCACCAAAGGCTCGTCTGGTGACAACAGTGGCTGATCCATAGTGCTCTCCTTGACGTCTCCAACATCGTTGGCGGCCATCATTTCTGCTCAACATGAATCGGCTTTCATCAGAGAACAGCACTGAGGCCCACTGGTCCCTTGTCCAGCATAAATGCTCCCTGGCCCATGCAAGACGATGACACCTGTGCCTGGTGGTGTGGTCAGGTACCCTTGCAGGTCGTCTAGCACGCAGACCATGCTGATGTAAACGGTTTCGAATGGTCTGACGTGACACTTGGGTGCCTCTCACCTTCCTTAAACGTACCTGGAGTTGAGTGGCATTCATCATCCGGTTCCGCAGGGCACTGTTCACAATGAAGCGGTCATCAGTGTGGGATGTGGCCAAAGGACGTCCACTTCTATGCCTTTCTGTGACTCTTCCAGTCTCTCTGTATCTCTGTTGCAACCTGCTGATGACACTCTGTGACACTCTAAGCTCAGTGGCCACTTCCGTCTGGGGACATCCCGTTTGAAGCCTCGCAATGGCGAGGTGCTGCTGATCAATTGTTAGGTGTCGTCTTGGTCTCATGATGTCAAAATGTGAACAGCATGATGAGGAGGACTGTTTAAATACCAATTCTAATTGAACCAGGAAATTTATTGGTCCATTCATGGATCAAACACCTGTTGTGAATTTTGCCGTTAAACTCCTTGTTAGAGAACAGCAACTTGTGCAAAAAGTACTGAAACATTGAACAGTTGGACATGTGCATTCAAAAGTTTACAGAAGGTCACATTAAGTTCACCCGTAAAGGTTATAATGCATTTTAGGTTCATCCTGAAATTTCACCTGAAAGCTGAATATCCCTAACTTTTTGTGAGTAGTGTATATAAACAGTTATATTTAAATACAGGCTACGGCTTTCCAGTGTTGGCGCCAGAACAAACATCTATCTTTTCATAAACTCACCGGCAGATGTTTTATTTCAGCTGGGGGTGTGTCACTCCAATTTAATGTCAGCTCCGATTAATGTGGCTAAGCAGCAAAAGTAACAAAAGTAAGCAGTCACATTAAGGCTGAACAGGGTAATATCGTTTCGACTCCACCTTTCGGGGCTTTTGCTAATCACCTTTCAGGCCATTATCAATTTACCTCTGAAATAAAAACAACAGTTTTCACAGATGTGTTGATTTATTAAATGTTCATTTCAATGTACAGATGCAAAGAAATTGACAAATTTATTAAATAAATGGCCTAGGCAACTTATAAAGAAAAAAACAAATTAATAACGATTAATAGGCTAATTAATAACTGATAACATTAACACAACAAAAACAAAGTTATAGCCGCACATCTCCGTGGAAAATCTTACAAGTACTGTCCGTGGTGCTGACTCCGCTGCAGCACTTTATTATGGAAAGTAAAGCTGAATAAAATTCACGGAGGATCTTGTTTAGCTCTTCTTTCCTTACAGGTGAGAAATCAGCTGTTTGCCCGGTGTTTGTCAAGTAGTCTTGTGGACATTTGACGGCCCAAGACAGTGACCGGGCCGTAACGGCTTCATTTCCTGACCTCTCCAGCTGATCCAGCTCTTCACTCGTCACTCTCACGTACAGTATCTCTCCTTTTTCTCTTCTGTCTTGTCTTCCTCGTTCAGCCATTTATCCAAACTTAGGTCGCCAAATAAATCAAAATTGACAACAAAACGGTCCATTATGCAGGCGAACAAAGCTAACGGCGGCTTTTGATGCGGGTTTCGGTGAAACGTTTCGTGTTGCCATGAAAACCACACAGACTCAGGAAATAAGACGTAGGCAAAGTAATATTTTCAGTGATGAGGGCGGCGGGGCGGATGACGTGCGGGACGATTGATGTGTTCACGATTTCTCGAGAACTGTTTGACCTGCAGTAACGTGATTACACATGCTCGTGCATATGAGAGTGAACGAGCTTCATTCAAAATTTGAGCGGGATTGATGCATTTTCGAGAAGCTAGCGAGGAAATCCTTTTTTCAGCCATGTAAGTTAATTATTTTCAATTCTCCATATTTTGAATAAGAAATTGTGTTCACCTGCCCCAGTTAGCAAACATATATCAGTCTCTTACCACATCTCCTGGCTACACACCAGCATAGGTTTCAAGTTTCGTGCACCCATGCCGTGCACGCTCTCCAGGCTGTAATGACAGAAGACACTGAGTACGTTTACATGCACACCATATTCCGGTTCGGCTCAATATTCCGGTTAAGGTAACTGCGCCGCGGCAAATGGAATATTCCGTTTACATGTTACTTGGCATGCCCCCGTGTTTCGGCGTATTCCACTCTCTGACGTAATGCGACACTCAGCCACGGGGGGCAGCAGCATGCGTATAGGCGTCTGGTCTGCCGGAAAAACAGACGAAGAAGTCTTCTTCCTCGTCTTCCTTGACTTCCAGCGCCGACGCGAGTGGCAGCCTTCTCAGCAGCTCCGTGTATGTCCGTGTTTGTTGTTTACTTTTTTGTTTACTTTTTGTTGAGTTGTTCCGTTTTTTTTTTTTTTTATTTTTGTATACCTCCGTGTGCTACCTGACTATGGATCTTCACCCGGTGAAACTCGTTTACTCGAGAAAACAACTACTTTCTCTGAAGACCAAGTCCCGTGTCGGCGTGGTTCCACATTTACCTGACGAGGTGAGGAGACCTTACCGAGGTTGCAGAGCCGGCGCTAAGCTGGAGGCTAAGCGGCTGGAGAAGAAGTGGCGATACAAACCTACGGTACCTGCGGTAATCATGGGGAATGTGAACTCACTGCCCAACAAGATCGACGAGCTGGCTGCGCTGGTGAAAAATGTCAAGATCTACAGAGAGTGCAGTTTGTTGTGCTTTACTGAGACGTGGCTAACGACTAGCATCCCAGACGCTAACGTGGAGCTACCCGGCTTCAGCACAGTCAGGTCGGACCGAGACAACAAAGCCTGCGGGAAGCGGAAAGGAGGGGGGCTCGCGGTGTACGTGAACACAAGGTGGTGTAACCCTGGGCATGTAAGTGTGAAGATCTGCATCTGCTGCAGGGACATAGAACTTCTGGCCGTAAGTTTACGTCCCTATTACTTGCCCAGAGAGTTTGGACACGCCATTGTGGTCATTGTTTACATTCCGCCCCGAGCCGACGCGGAAGTCGCGTGTGACGTCATCCACTCCGCTGTTGACAAACTCTCAACACAGCATCCCGAGGCGCTTGTGTTGATCTCCGGGGACTTCAATAATGTGACCCTAGACAATACACTTCCTGCTTTTTTCCAGTATGTGGACTGTAACACCAGGGGAAATAAGACTATTGACCTGCTGTATGCAAATGTAAAGGATGCATACAGGGCCACCTCACTGCCTGCACTGGGAAAAGCTGACCATAACCTTGTTCTGCTTCAGCCTCACTACAAACCAAAGGTGAGGAGGCTACCCACAACCACACGGTCATTCAGGAAGTGGTCTCCTGAGGCAGAGCACGCTCTGAGAGACTGCTTTGGCACTACTGACTGGGATGTACTGCAGGGGTCGCACAGCGGGAACATCGAGGGGGTTGCAGACTGCACCACTGACTACATTAACTTCTGTATGGACGTTGTTGTTCCTGTAAGAACGGTGCGCTGCTATGCAAACAACAAGCCCTGGATCACCAGTCACATTAAAGGCCTCCTGAACCAGAAGAAGAAGGCCTTCAAAGACGGTGATAAGCAGGAGCTGAAACGCGTGCAGCGGGAACTCAAAGTCCAGCTCAGGGAGGCAAAGGAGCAATACAGAAGGAAGTTGGAGCAGAAGATGCAGAACAACAGCATGAAGGAGGTGTGGGACGGGATGAAGATCATCACCGGCTGCAGATCCAGGCAGGGGGCCACCACTGAGGGGGATGGGGGGAGGGCAAACGAGTTGAACAACTTCTTCAACAGGTTTGACCACCCCATCTCACTCTCACCTCTGATCACCCTGCCCCCCACACCCCCATCTGCTCCCCTCCCCCCGCTACAAGTGGACAGATGCGATGAGGAGACCCCCTCCCTGCCTACAATCACAGCAGCCCAGGTGTGTGGAGAGCTGAGGAGGCTTCGCCCCAGCAAAGCTGCAGGTCCGGATGGAGTATCCCCACGACTGCTGAAGGCCTGCGCGTCAGAGCTGGGAGACCCTCTGCAGCACATCTTCAATCTGAGCCTGGAGCAGGGGAGGGTCCCACTGCGGTGGAAAACATCATGCATCGTCCCAGTCCCAAAGAAGCCACGTCCTGCAGAGCTGAACGACTTCAGGCCGGTCGCCCTGACGTCACATGTGATGAAGACCATGGAGTGGCTGCTGCTACACCATCTGAGACCGCAGGTGAGCCATGCCCTCGACCCTCTGCAGTTTGCGTACCAGGAGAAGGTGGGAGTGGAGGACGCCATCGTCTACATGCTACACCGATCCCTCTCTCACCTGGACAGGGGCAGTGGTGCTGTGAGAATCACATTTCTGGATTTCTCCAGCGCCTTCAATACCATCCAGCCCCAGCTGCTTGGTCACAAACTGACTGATATGGGAGTAGGCTCACACCTGACGGCATGGATCATGGACTATCTGACAGGCAGACCTCAGTATGTGCGACTGGGGGACTGCAGGTCAGACACTGTGATCAGCAGCACAGGAGCGCCGCAGGGGACTGTGCTCTCTCCAGTCCTGTTCACCCTGTACACGTCGGACTTCCAGTACAGCTCGGAGTCCTGCCACGTGCAGAAGTTCGCGGACGACACGGCCATCGTGGGATGTATCAGCGGTGGACAGGAGGAGGAGTACAGGAAACTCATCCAGGACTTTGTAGCATGGTGTGGTTACAACCACCTCCACCTGAACACCTCCAAGACAAAAGAAATGGTGGTGGACTTCAGGAGGACCAGGCCTCACCCGGAGCCCATAAGCATCAACGGTGCCTGTGTGGAAATGGTGCGGACCTATAAATACCTGGGAGTGCAGCTGGACGATAGACTGGACTGGACAGCCAACACGGAGGCTCTGTGCAGGAAAGGACAGAGCCGACTGTACTTCCTCAGGAGGCTGGCGTCCTTCAACATCTGCAAAAAACTGCTGCTGATGTTCTACCAGTCTGTTGTGGCGAGCGCCCTCTTCTATGCGGTGGTGTGCTGGGGAGGCAGCATCAAGAAGAGGGACGCCTCACGATTGGACAAACTGGTGAGGAAAGCGGGCTCTGTTGTGGGCACACAACTTGAGAGCCTGACATCTGTGGCAGAGCAACGGGCGCTGAGCAGGCTCCTGTCAATCATGGACAATCCACTGCATCCACTGCACAGCACCATCACCAGGCAGAGGAGCAGCTTCAGTGACAGGCTGCTGTCACTGTCCTGCTCCACTGACAGACTGAGGAAATCATTCCTCCCCCACGCCATGCGGCTTTTTAACTCCACCCGGAGGAAATAACTCATTATACACATACTGCAATACTGGTAGATAACACGTAAAGACTGGAGGGGAAGGGGTGATTCCATGAGGCTGGATCTAGTCTGACAGTTCCTGAATTCCCAGTACCGGGCGTCAGGTTCTGTCGACGGTCTTGGTCTCATAGTTTCACACTAACTCTGAACCTCAGTCGGAGCGTGTGTTCTTCAGGTTAGGCTATTTTCCACTGCTGTTTAACTGTTATTACTTCTGTTTTACTGTTAATACTTCTGTTGAAATTGTGCATATTCCTATCTTTTTATAATCCCGGTTCATAGTGTCTATATTGCTTACTGCTATTTATCATGTGTATAGTGTAGATTCTGCTATTTATCATGTGTATACTGTATATTTTGCTATTTATCATGTGTATACTGTATATTTCTTCTAAATTTGCACATTGACCTACCTCTATGCACATTTTATACACCCATGCACACGTTTTTTCTGTTTTCTGTTTTTTTGTGGCACATTACTTTTTGCACACTGGGTTGTACTTAACTTAGGTTATTCTGTTGTACTCAGATCTTATTCTGTTATACTTAGATCTTATTCTTTATTTCTATTTTTTTTTATTCACTTAATTTGTAATCTGTGGATACTGCTGAAGAAAATGTGAATTTCCTGCGGGATGAATAAAGTATCTACCTACCTACCTACCTTCTTCTACTTTTTCTTCTTCTTCTGTCGCTTTTTCTATGTTTTCCCTCATCGATATACTCCGTGATATTTAAGTCTTTCATTAGCTGAAGGTGGACTGCAGTCTCCTGGCTCTTGCTGCTGTTCGCCCTGCCGTTTTCCCCGTGTGCAGGTAACCATAGCAACAAAGACGCCACAGAAGTCCTTGTGAGTCGAGCATGCGCAGTCGTGACTGAATATTCCGGTTCGGGGAGTTTTCCGACTAAGGTGGTTACATGCCCCAATATTCCGGTTGGAACAGGAATATTCCAGGGGTCTTATTCGGAATTCTCTCCAACCGGAATATGACCTTAATCGGGTTCGGTGCGTGTTTACATGACACGTGCGCAACCGGAATATTGCGAATATTCCGGTTAATACAGGAATAAGGTGTGCATGTAAACGTGCTCACTGGCGGGGCAGTTGACGCAGAGAGCAGTGGGACGGTTGATGCATTGAGATTGGCTGGAACCAGGGGGGTGCACGAGACGATTTTGGGCAGAATGAGTGACATAATAAAGGCTATGAAGGCTTCCGAAGATATCTTACAAAGATATCTTTCTAATGCTATTAGTTATTTGCCAAATTTTAATCTGAAACGCAGTCACTACAAGGTATTATTATTATTATTATTATGATTATTATTATTGTTATTATAAGTCATAGAGCTCGCTCGTCTGAAATCTGTCACTACATTGAGTCAAAAATAGGTCCAATATTTTTATTTCCTGTATACATATCTATAAACATTTAAGCAATGCAATAAAATAAGATTATTTTCAGAAATAAATCTGAATTACATTATGTTTGGTATTGTAATAAATAAAATAATAATAATAAAAAAAATGTTTTTTGTTGTGGATTTTTGGGAGCTTTTCTGGGAGAATTTTCGGAGGAAATGGGAGGAAACGGGATCAGACTGAAAACTGCGTCATCCGCCACGCCGCTCCCTATTTTTCATTTGAGCAGGCTAGCCGTGCTGTCATGCTCATTTGAGCACATTCTAAACGTCTGATTGATCAATCAGATTGCTCGGTCGGATCTACGCGTTGTATAATTTTAAAAAATCTCCAGTAGGCCTACCCCCTGGAGTTCCTCCAAGTAGTTATACGCTGAGAGACATTAGCCTAGGCCAGTGTCTAGCATTTCACATGCATTTCACATATGTATTAATTATATGAAAGAGATAAATGTAAGTCAGACAAATTGAATTTAAATTAAGATTCTTTATTTTTTTTAAAGTGGGTAGAGAGGCTGATGGAGTGCGGGGGGAGAGGGGGCGGATGGGAGGGGGTGCGGCCGCACCCCCCTCACCCCTAGTTCCGACGTCTATGCACATAACCCGCTTTCTGGAATACTCCACTGGTGTGAGTGTGCTTTAACCAGCAAGCAACGACACATTCACTTGGATTTTTTAAATGGAATATGATGACATTTCTTCTTGTCATACCATAACAGGTCACAACCCTGATAGCGGCTAAATTTAACCATCGCGGCCATTATAACTCAAGATTAAAAGTCTTACTGACAAAAGCATAATTTTCCATGCATGTGTTTGTCAGGGTTCCTCTCTTCCGACAAAACTTTCATTGAATTAGTGGTTTCACCTCTGTTGATCTCACTGCAATATATCTATCAGCCGTGTGAGAAGCACTGAATAAGGTAAGAGTCTGCCAGCAGTGTGCTGTACTTACATACAGAGTTGTTGGTCGACAAGTGATCAGTGCTGTGTCTGTCGCAGGAAGATTCTCTCAAATTGTCTCCGCATTGTTTATGCTCACTCGGCACGCCCAAGCTGTTAAAATCAGCATCTGCATTTTGCTCTCTACGGCACGCCAAAAGGGAAAAACACGCTTTTTTAAAAATTATGTTTCTCTTCCTCAGTGTCTGTGTTGTGGCTTGATGCGTCATCTATTTGTAAAATATTACCGTCTTCCCTTAGAGTAGCGTTTGGACGTTAAGTTGCTACAAAATCTTTAGGTTGCTAGGCAACGGATCTGTTTTTTTTCCCTCTCATCTTTTATGTTGCGTCTGTTGTTTCCTCCTTGTAACTGTACAGTATTACTTTTTTAAATCAGTAAATATAATCGGCCTGAATGAGAAGCGGTGGTGATTGTCATTTTTATGAAGCTCCAACATTTTTGACAACATATGGAGAGACAAAACACACTCTTAAAAAAATACATTTGGTCAAAGATTGCAACAAGAGGTCTAAAAACAAATTTACACCACAGTCTGAGTCAATATGACTTCATCCCCGGGAGCATATTTAGGAAAACTGGATATTTATTTATTTATTTATTTATTATTATTATTATTTGTTAAAATGTGATTTGGAAATTACAAAATGCCTTTAAATTACCATAATTTCCTTTTTTAAAAAAAAAACTGTATTATTGGAAAATGATATTTACCGGTCATTTTACCGCATATGGCTCCATCTTGTGGAAGAACAGAGACATTACAGTCACTGCCATGTAAGGGATATGTTAAAAAGCAAAATAAATTTTTCATGTCACTGAGACAAGAAAAACATAATGTCTTTCTCTTATATGGTCCATTATGTAAAGTGGAAAGAAAACGTATAAGCATAGATTTAACTTCTTCTTCTTCTTCTTTGTTTCTTTCTTTCTTTCTTTTTTTTTTTTTTTTAAGAAACTGGTGTAGTTAGAAGAATAACTTTTATTTTCATTTTCCCCTGTGAGTTGACTAATTCCCACTCCAGGTTGGCTGGTGGCGGTAATGCGTTTTTAGTAGATTTCCAATCGCTAATAATAAGAAAGATGATAGATACTAAAACCAAGGGCTAATAGTACTAGCTAGTACTGCTCTATCTCAGCTATTATAGGAAGCATGTTTATTTGGAAAAGACAATGTTTCCTGTATCCCTGAAACTGTAAATTCATAGCAATGTGCTTACTGGTTAAAATATGTTGGAACATTCAGTAGATTTGATTCCTGATGAATTTAAACTTTTAATGCGGGATAAAATAAAGTATATAAAATGTATACATAAATACAAATTATTATTAAGTGTATAATGCAAATGCGCTGGTTCTACTCTGTACAGGTGAGGTCACAAACAGCGGCCTCACTTCCGCAAGCCAGCAGGAGCTGCAGCCGCTGTAACGTCAGCAGAACCTTGAGACGCAACAATGGCAGATGCTGTTTTCATGAAGGAAACTTGGGCTGATTCTGCATTTTTGAACCAGCGTTCAACAAGACAAGACCGCGGAGTTTACCTGGAAACAAGACAAGTCACCTCGTCAATTTCTGCTCCCTCTCTTGTTTTCGCTCCTCATTCTTCGCTCAAGTGCAAGAAACGCTACAATAATGAGCGGTGAGTTCAGTGAATGAAATGAAAACAAGTGTGTGCAGAGAAAAAACATGATGACTTCCATCAGCGGGCCCATAGTTGGTTTTGGTCCCTGAATCCTGACAGTCAGCGCAGCACCTGTGAGAGGACAGAGCTTGAACAATAGCGACATCTACTGACTAATTGCTGCACTGCAGCTAGTAATGTCTGAATAATTGGATCTGGAAATGCCAGTTTGATGTCTATAGGGTGTCTTTGTGTCAGTGTGTGTTACTGATGGCCCCTTCTTCCTCTGTCTGTCTCTCCTCTCAGCAGCCACGCCAAGGCAAAGCAGCTCAGGGCCAGCCACCTCAGGCTTTTCAGGAGCACCTGTCAAGTTTCTGCCATACTGCATTTTTAAACTATACTAGCTCCTCACCTGATTCTTCTACTCTTTGTGTCTCTCTGTCCCATAGGATTTTTACTCATGACTCCTTGGACTGACAACTCTTCAGTGACTGCCGTCCCCCCTACTGTAGGACCCAAGAGACGCACCTACACCTTCTTCTCAAATGCACACTACACTTCACTTTGTTCATGTCCAAAAACCAGAATCAGACAAAAAAAAAACAGAATCTGTCTTGTTCACATGTTGATGAAGGCACACTGCAGAACATCTTAAACCAGTTTCAGTCCTATACCTGCTTAAACATGGCTGGTTAGCCCTGTGAAACCTGAGCAAATGCACTGGATTTCTTTCAAAAAACATTCTATATTTCAAATTAAATTACAAGAAGATCACCAGTTATGTATAATAAAAAACAAAAAACAAAACATAGACCAGAAAATTTGCAAAACATTAGTAAAACAACTCTGGAAAAAAAAAATCACAAGAAAAATTGAAAAAAAAGTGAATTTTTTAACTTTCTTTGCACTGCTGGCTCTTCTCATGGCTTCCTGCTCCTGGTTTGTGGCTGCAGATGAACGAGGAGCAGCTGTCAGTCAAACAGCAGCTTGACCCGCCTCCTCCTGTCCTGGAACTGCCGCAACACCTCAGTCTGTGTTGTAGTCGGCCCGCGGCAGATATGGCTGATTACGCTTTGGAGTCAGTGGGTTAGTAATCATCTTCATCATCAACTTCTTCATCATCATTCACACATGTACATTATTGTGGAGCAGATCAACAGTTTGCTTTTTCAATTCCTCTGTGTGTGTGTGTGTGTGTGTGTGTGTGTGTGTGTGTGTGTGCGCGCGCGCAGGTGCCACAGTGATGAAACATTTCAGTTCAGACACATATCGGCAACCATCGCCTTATTCCGACTACCTGTTTTTTAATGTGTTCTGGACTGACCTGAGGGCCCCACCACAACATCGGACTGTCATCCAGGTAGTAATTAGAGGCTTTTATGGCTAAAATGAAACCCTAACCCTAACCCTAAAATCATTTTACATATCTTATTGTGCACATACATATATGTTTGCAGCCCTCCTGAATTTTCCTTTTCCCTGCTGTCTCTCCTCAGGGCCCTTCACATCTCCGTCCTGGTAAGTGCTGGGCCTTTGCAGGGGGGCAGGGGCACCTGGTCATCACCCTGTCCTACCCCATCGTCCTAACCCACGTCACGCTGGACCACATTTCACAGAGGACATCCCCCGCAGGCCGGACAGACAAGGCGGGCAGAAACTTTGCTGTGTTTGTGAGTCACAAATTAGCCATCATGACTGTGGGGGTGTCCCGCACACCGCTCACTTTGTCTCTGTTGCTCACAGAGGACAAAACCACCTGCTGATGTGAATCTGTGTCTGTCTCTGTCAGGCGATGAGCTCTTTGGACGAGCACGGAGCCTGGCTGGGAAACTTTGAGTACAGTTGAAACGGTGAGCCCACTCAGACCTCTCAGCTGCTTTGGAGTCCGTACACTGATGCCTGCTGTGCTCACACACACACATTTTCATCAGCACCTTAAAGGCACACTCATTAATTGTGGTTATATGGAACAACAGCGCTCAGCTAATCTAGACTTTCCACCCAAGCAAGGAGCTGCAACCGTAAATGAGATAGGAAAGAGCAAAAACAACCAATTCGGGCGCTTGTTCTTGAGTCTGAAACAATGGGAATATAGTGGTGCTGTGTGGGTCCTCAATCAGGCAAATGAGAATCAGGCGCTCTTTGGAGAGGGCTAGATCAGTGGAAAATCACTCACTCTTCTCTTCCTCACTGACTGACTCTGCCTTCCCTTTTCTTTTTCGTCGTTTCCCTGCTTTTTGCTCCTCTTCGATGGACCTCCAAACTCTAACTCTCCCTTTTCAGGACTCAGCCAAAGCGTTTAAATACGTAAAGCTGGTGGTTGACAGCAACTGGGGCCATCAGGATTACACCTGCCTGTACAGGTTCCGCCTCCATGGAAAGATCTCCTGGTAAGTCGTCCATTTTGCCCCCATGACCGACTCTGAGGCCGCAGCCTGGGAGGATCGTTCTAGCCCTTTTCACTCAGCCAATCACAAGTCACCAGCCACAGTGGCTGTGTTTGACACTTTGACACTAGTGATTGGCTGAGAGCAATGACGGCTAGAATGAGCTGCAGTGTCAGACTCATTAGGCCTGGGGATCGTCACTGATTGGCTGATTCGATTCCCATACAAGATTACAATTCGATACGCATTGTGTTGAGGTAAATTTAACAAATCATCTAATTTCTTCATTTGTTAAACATGAACAAATGAAGAATTGGGCATTTACTCTCATTAACCCCAACTTAAGGCTCGCCAGTGGTAGCTACAGTGGACACACACTGTTACGGCCTCACCAACCAAGGCTCTTTCCCGGAGACCGCAAACATAATACAGATGCCAAAACCACTGCTAAATTAACTAAATCATTTATTTTCTTAATCATCTTAAACCACTTAAAGGGTTAAGGAAAAACACAAACAAAAGGAGATGGAGATCCCGGCCAAAAGGAACAAAAGGGGGGAATTCGCTGGGCCAGCCACGCAATGGGCCGTCGCACCCAGCTCATTCCCCCTAAAAAGGAAAAAAAGTACTCAACCTAGTCAAAACAAAACCCGAAAACTGGACCACCAGAAATCTCCATCCCAAACTAAAATAACAAACTAAAATAACAAAACCCAACTCTAAATCATGTTGGGACGAAACAAAAGAAAAAAAAAAAAGAAAAAAAGAAACAACTGCTGCTGCTGCTGCCAGGTATGAGAGAGAGAGCAACCACACCTTAGGTCGCCCCTTTTCTCTCCTGAGTAATTGGCTCCAGGTGCTTCCCCAGAGGAAAAGAAAATCAGAAAGGAGCTCTCAGAAATGTTTCATTTATTTCTCCTAGACAACTATGAGATCTGTGTGAAACCCAAGTGAGACTATAGCTTATTTCTCCTGCTTCTCATTTTTTTTCTCCAGAGCAAAAAGATGGACAAATGCTCAAATTAGACTCCTTTTAAGTTTCAAAAGAGATCTCAACAAGTTCTATAATAATTCTCAGATTTTCTCCACTTTTGCATCTGTGCTTAGTGGTCACATTTCCATTTCCATTTGTAAGAAAAATGTAAACTAGGCTACACAACAGAAAAACCCAACAAAAAAACTCAGCAAGCAAATCAATTTCTTCCATAATGTCTCCAGAAACTAATGTTTGTAAATAATAGCCTACTGGCTGAAGGTTTAATGGTTGACACTTGTCACTTGTCAGTTTGTAGCAGCCTGGTTAACTGACATTCTAACGGACCAATCACGAAGGAGACCATATTTAGACCTGCCTCCGCTGCCCCGTTCTAATTGGGCCAGCACCAGATGTCAAACCGGGCTGAAATCTTTCACGGTTGGTTCCCGGAACCAAGCGGACTGGTGTAATGGGAATGAATGCGGAACCGTGAATTTCACGGCGCGGCGCGGCGCAGCACGGCACGGTACTATAGTGGAAAAACGCTATAAGGGACAAGGGGAGCAAATCCATGTCGATAAAATGCCCACCACAGCATAGCAGAGCCAGCAGACCCCCTCACTTTAGGGGTGCAGCATTCAGACCTGTAGCGTTATCTTGGTACATGCTACACATGACCTCGCCCACTTGTGGAGAATATGGAGAGGGATGACTCCTCTGACCACATCACTTCTTTCAACATATCTGTAGACCAGTGCCGATGGTTTTCGCACCACTGAACTCTCAAATTTGCATTTGTCTTTGTAATGAGTGTTAATGCACTGCTGCCCCACCATAATATCCCTCTCCATGTACAGATTTTTTGTGAGAACGGTGTTCATCCATCCTGTTCAAAAACTCAAAAAGCACACTTAAACAGTTCTCGTGGTTTGTGGTGCCCAAAACCTTGCTAAGACACTTAATTTTGTTTTTCCTTTAATTTGTTTCCCATCTGTATGTGTGTTTAATCTAATGCCCCTGTGATCTTGAGAAATACTACAGCATCAGAACACATCAAACTAAAATAAGGTTGTGTAATTAAGACTTGCCCCACTATAACACCAAACTCATACAGCTTGACTGGTGTTGGAGCTGGAGCTGCTGGGACAGTGAAACTAGGGATGACAGAAAAGGCACATTAAAAAAGTTAAATTTCATGTACATAGCTATTCGAATCCAGTTGATTTTACTACACTTTGCATATTCTGGTACACATTATATGATATAAAGTTTTCTCCTGAAAGAACATCAAATCAAAGTTTTCCCCATTAAAAGGTTGATTAAGATTCCGATGAAGCATCATTATAATCATAATAAATCACAGATCACAGGTGTAATATTTATGATAATTGCTGGTTTTCACACTTTAAAATTGGAAAGTAGATAGATAGATAGATAGATAGATAGATATAGAAATGTCAGTACCTGATAACACATCTGATAATGTGATTAGTGAATAAAACATTTTGATGAACCCAATTGTAAAAAGCACTGAAAAGAAGTTACTTAAATAACACCTTTAACATCATTTGTTAGCTGTTAATATTTTTATTTCAATAAAATTTTTATTATTGGGGTATTTAGATAACATATTTTCAGTGATTCAAAGACCTCTTAGTAGAAGAATTTTTCCCATTTCCCAGTACAACCGAATGCAGCATCAGTACTCTACGCTACTATCACAAAAAGTGAATTAATTCATCTTTGGTCAAAGAAATTTTAGGCTAAATAGCTTTATTCGCGTACCCAATACGGAAGCAGCTTAAATTTGCGCACAAAGATCTGAATTGTGAACCCGCTGGATGATGTGGGCACAACAGCAGCGTTAGAAAATCTCATTGGACAACACCGCCATCCATCACACGCTGCGTTGTGGATTGGTTAATGTGTCAGGTGGGTGGACGGTTGTTGCTCGCTTTGGAACCGCGTCCGTGAAGGCAGCAAGGAGAAATGGAAGAAAAGGTCGCTGTAGGTCCTCGCAAAAGAAGGTAAGCAAAATCTTTGTTATGTTTGTTTGTTTGCAATTTACGGAAGCCCTAAAGGGCCATACATACATATATTTTATTTCCTCCGTTTTCTCGTGATAACGAGATAAATTTCCTCCGTTTTCTCGTGATAACGAGACAATTTTCCTCCGTTTTCTCGTGATAACGAGATAATTAAATCGAGATCTCGAGAAAACAAAGCGATTGTCTTATTAAATTATTGCAGGAAACATCAGTCAGTGTAGCAATGTCAGAGGAGCAGGAGAGTATTGATCACTGCATCACTTATCTGTTCAATCAAGGCCTTACACAGGCTGAAATAGCTTTATGCTTTATGTCAGGGGTCACCAATCACGTGCCATGGAGGGCCGAGAGGCTGCAGGTTTTCATTCCAACCAAGACCTCCACCAGGTGATTTCACTGATTAGCTCCAGGTGATCAGTGAAATCACCTGGTGGAGGTCTTGGTTGGAATGAAAACCTGCAGCCTCTCGGCCCTCCATGGCACATGATTGGTGACCCCTGCTTTATGTGTCCAAGGAGACGTCAGTCAGCATGACATGTCACGTATGATGGAAATCTCAGGCCTATCACGTTTCATTCATTCATTCAAAACGGAGGGAAAATATCTCGTTATCACGAGAAAACGGAGGAAAATTATCTCGTTATCACGAGAAAACGGAGGAAATTTATCTCGTTATAACGGGAAAACGGAGGAAAATTATCTCGTTATCACGAGAAAACGGAGGAAAATTATCTCGTTATCACGAGAAAACGGAGGAAATTTATCTCGTTATCACGGGAAAACGGAGGAAAATTATCTCGTTATCACGAGAAAACGGAGGAATTATCTCGTTATCACGAGAAAACGGAGGAAATAAAATATATTTATGTATGGCCCTTTAGGGCTTCCGTAGCAATTTGAGTCGATATTGTATCATTTAAAAAGTCGGTATTTATGTTGGTTGTTACTTTTTGAAAAATCCGGTCTGCGTATGCGGCAGATGCTAACGTTAGCTAACCTAGGCCACGCCCACTCTTGGCTACAAACTTCATCAATGTTAATGCTAGCTACGGCAGCAAGGTCAAATTATGGGAGAATCACCTTAATTTTCGTGAGTTGCTTGACGTTAATTTCTTTATTTGCACCGTCATCATCAACTGAAATTAATCATCATCAAACAATCATCAGGGCTACAGACTAACCAAAAGGCATGTCGTCCTCCCGGGGACAGAAAAAAAATGTTCTCTTAGTTATAAAATGACAATTGCGCATCGATTGCAGCTAAAATCTGTGTTTTTCACAGCATGGACTGATTACAAGTGAGTGTTGCTGTTAACTGTTACTAAACACTGGCTGCCCCGTCTTTGACTGAGGGGAGGGACCCGCAGGGGTGAGAGCATTCCGGCGCCGTGTCGGAGCTCCGGTGTACCGGCGTGACTGCGGGGGAAACAAATTTGGGTTCGCCCAGATTTATCTAACAGACATTTCTCTGGATCCAATTGAAGTGCAGGTTTCGTTGTCAACCACACTAACTAGGCCTACTAGCCAATCAGAAGTAGGACAGGGGCGAGACTTGGTTGTTTACAATCAGGCGCTCCGTGTGCCGTCGGAAGTGAGTCTCGTCAGCCTTCAGTGACGCACTGCAACCCACAGGATGGACCGCAGGTTCATGAAGCCCGGGAAAGACAGCAAAGACGTCTCTTAAACCAATTATGTCGGCGCCGACAGGATTCGGTATGCCTACTTTACATATCGATATCCCCTAGACCGTTTATGATATACAGAAACTTTAACAAACGTCGGGAATCGGAGAAACGGCGCTTTGCGCCTATATACAGTGCCATTACGGTAACTCTGTAGGACTACTGACACTTTGACCGTCCAATCACAGAAGAGTCCCCGGTGTGTCACATGTTTGTAATATGAGCTTCTCATACCGTAACTCCTGAACCAATGGTGTGATCGAAAAAAATCAGACGGTTTCTGAAAGCAGAGAACCGGAGCTTTTCCGATGGTGTGCAAAAGCTAGTGTAATTGCAGGGTTAAGAATAGGGTTTGGATAGAGGAGAATGGGAGCAATGTGGCAGTAGATAGTTACAAGTTAGGTATTAGGGTTATTTTCAAATAATGTATATATGTTATATGATGAAATTTGCTGCACACTCATATAATGTGTAATGTGATAATGTGTTCTCCCCTCTTTGTTCCATACCGTACTGTTTGTCTTTCTATGAAATTACCTAAGAACCACTTAAAAATACAAATAAAATGTGTTGTGCTTTTACATATTTCACAGAATGGAATGCCCAGCAGGAGAATTTTAAAAAGAGATGCCCAAAAGACTGTGCTACCCCCCCAAGAAGATAAAGTTTTATGAACCAGACCCTGGCTCACCTAAAGATAATGAAGATGGTAACAGATACATTGTTCTTTTACTGCACAGCATTTTTATTTTATGTGTGTTTTGTTTATTTTATTTCGTTTTTTCCAATTAATTCACTTTTATTTTTTATTTTGGTTAATATGATAACCAAAATCTTACACAGTGCCGAGTCTCTTATTTCATATTGTGCAGCTCCAGCCACAAATGTTGATTTATAGATATTGGTAACAAATTTAGGTCAAGAGAAGTAACAATAATTATCATCTCTGTGCGTGTGTGTGTGTGTGTGTGTGTGTGTGTGTGTGTGTGTGTGTGTGTGTGTGTGTGTGCGTGTGTGTGTTAGTGTAAGAGAGAAAATTGTGACCAAGCAGCCCTGTTGACCAAATTATCTTAACTGCTATTACAATTCGGGATGTGCTTGATTAATTGATCTATAATTGATTTCAAATTGATCTCTCCATGTGTGCGTCATGTACTGTGATCAGTTCGCTCTACCTATTCTTGGAGAAATTGGGTTAGTTGCAGTTGCTCAAATTCAACACCAGTTGCTGAAGTCCAGCACCAAGATAAAACATTAAAACAAGCAAAGTGCAAAGACTAGACATTGACACTGTATGTAAGGGGAATTCATATCTAATTTGTGCTTTCTTTTATTCGTGCAGCTTACATCATGCGCTGTGGTACGCTCGATGGATGGACAGCAGTGGAGAAAACCAAACTCAAAAACGCCTTGATAAACAAATGCTGCATGAGGGCATTTTAAAGACTTTTTCTAGTATAGATGTTTTTTTCTTCTGTGATTTTATTGTTTTAAGAGTGTTTAAAAAGCATTTTTAGGAAAACTTCATGGTCGAAACGTTGGGCTTAAAAGTTAAAAGTTTTGCAAGAATTGTTGACTTTTGCAAGAGATGTAGAATGTTCTGCTGGTTTTGTGAGCTTTTGTGGTCATTGTGTAAAGTCTTGTGAAAGCAGCCTTTAATATAGTGCCCAAGCATTCAGAAAAAAAACCCAACAACAATAAACAACAATAATTTGTTTCAGCATTTGTAAAAGTGTCCTTGTTTTTTGTTTTTTCATTTTTGGTTATTACTGTGTGTGTGATACATACATACTATGTATGTATGTATTATAAAATCTCCATACTAGCTTTTGTATTGCTCAGTATTGCCTACTAGCTTTAGTGTTGCCTGTCACCCTTAAGTCTCAAATATGACTCCTGTTGCTCACTGTCCTGTCTCACCTATTTCTCCTAGTGAATTTTAGGAGAAACATATAAGACAAAAATAGAGTCTAAAATGAAACTAAATTGAGTTTAGCAAGGTGCCTCCTTTAAGTCTCAAATATGACTCCTGTTGCTCACTGTCCTGTCTCACCTATTTCTCCTAGTGAATTTTAGGAGAAACATATAAGGCAAAAATAGAGCCTAAAATGAAACTAAATTGAGTTTAGCAAGGTGCCTCCTTTAAGTCTCAAATATGACTCCTGTTGCTCACTGTCCTGTCTCACCTATTTCTCCTAGTGAATTTTAGGAGAAACATATAAGATAAAATAGAATCTAAAATGAAACCAAAATGAGGCTGAAATAAGAATCTCAGTTTTGTCTCCGGAGCTGTAGAAAAGCAAGCTTTGAGCAGTAAAATTTTCCTCTGGGTAATTTTGATGATTATGACGTACAGTTCATGACAATCAAAAATTCAGTATCTCAAAATGTTAGAATATTCCATACAACCAATCAAATCAATGTATTTATAATACAGATCTGTTGCCCTTATTCATGCACTCAATACTTGGTCGGGGCTCCTCTTGCACGATTGCCTGCATCAGTGCTGCGTGGCATGGAGGCGATCAGCCTGTGGCACTGCTGCGGTCCTGTAAGTGATACTGAATTGTTTGAGAGATGTGTGGCTAGTTCCTCTCTTTTATGCACCAGAGATGTAATTAAAAAAATAAATTGTTAAATAAAGAAGTCTGTTTGATGTGGAAGCAGAAGCACAGTGCATCATTCTCATATTTCTTCAAAGCAGGCTCAGTATATAAGGTGTCGGATTTTTATCTGGAACCACACATCTGCTCACCTGCTCTTTACAATGAAGCTCTTGTTGTCTCTCTGTCTCATCTGGGTCCTTGTCAACACAGGTAACTATGCTCAAATTTAGATTCCTCAGCTATGCAATTTGATTTGATTTGATGATTTAATTATGACTTTTTGATTTCTCAAATCCATGCTTTTGGTCATGCTGTTTCCTAAATACATGTTGATTTCAAAATGAGCAACATCCTGTTTTATGCTACATTGACAGGGCAAATTGAACTATTACATCATGATAAAAAAAACAGAGATGCTGCTGTTGATGTTGTTGCTGGCTACTCATCATTTCATTCATGAACATTTTCCTCATTGCAGCTGAAGCAATTCACTGTCTGCTGTGCAAGGATTATCCTGAGTGCAGAGAGGTTTTCTCATACAGCTGTTCCTCCGACATGCTGTGTTCCACAAGGCACGTCAAATGTAGGTGTAAAGAGTTAAGAAAAGAATGCATCAAAAGTATTTCTTCTACAGGAAATTTTCTCTGTTTTTGTTGGTTTTCAATTTTCAGTGTTTTGCTTCTACATTAAACCACAGTTTGATTTTGCAGTACAGGTAATGGGAATATCCTCGCTGCACGTCGACAAGGTCTGTGTGTCAACCTCGAAGTGCATAGTAGGAACTGCGAATTATTCAATACACTTGGGTTCCATGAGAGTAGTTGCAGCTGTTGAGTGCTGTGACGCAGATTTCTGCAACTCTGCAACTCCGGCTAGTAAGTACATTGTGGAGAACTGCACTTTTGAATCATTTCTGTGAAAAAAATTAAAAAGTGTGGTGTTGATCATCTTCCGTCTTCTTTTGTCTCTAAATGTTGTCATGTTCTTAACTAAATTATTGTCTGCGACCAGCTTTAACAGTGTCCCGTCTCCTCGGTTTTATTTTAGTCCCTGCTGAACCAAAGAATAACAGCTTACAGTGTTACTCCTGTGACAGCTTCACATGCAGAAACAAAATGCAGTGTGTTGGGATGGAGGACCGCTGCTTTAATGGGACTGGTGAGTCCTCATGTGGCATCTCGATCACTTTGCACATAAATTGTGTTAACTGTCGACATCAGCATCAGTGTTGGTTGTCTCACAAAAAATAAAAATAATGAAAATTGTATTCATAGTAAAACAATGATTTTTCATCTACAGCGTACACTTGGATCACTCGTGCTCATACCTTTGGCTGTGCATCCTCAAACCTGTGTGAAGGTTTTTCTGAGCTGGATTCTATGATTATACCTGGCTTTAACTTCACTGATGGACCAACCTGCTGTGAGGGCAACTTCTGTAACTCAGTCTCGACGACCAGGCTGAGTGTTTTCCCTCTGTTGCTCGGACTCATTTCTCTTATTTTCATCTATTAGAACACAGGGTAGGACATGCACAAATACCGGTGTTATCATACAAAAATGTATGAAAAAAATGAATGTGCATATGCTCACTCACTTATACACACATAAAAGTGGAATCTCATTCTTTTCCCACATTATCATCTTAAAGTCTGCTGATGTCCATCATCTGCGTACTTTCCATCAAACACATTTCATTTAAGATAATGAATTCATTTTTTTTTTTTTTTTTTGGTATGTCACAGAAATACATATCTTACAGTCGGTTTATCTGGTTAGATCCATTATGTAAATATTATAACTATCCTAATAAAGCTTTTTTTGAAATACAAGATTGATTTTTTTCCCTATAGTAGCTCATCTTGCAACTGTTTTGTTGCAGTATTGTGGGATGGCCTGGAAAGGATTCAGGTTAAATGACTGAAAACATACGCCACAGTGTGATAGTTAAAATCACAGTTTCCAACCACAGTTTGGTTTTAACTGCCACAATGTTTAAATTTACCCTGGCGGCTAAAATGAAAGGCTCTGTTAAAACACCATTTACTATTTTACTAAGATGTGTTCTGGTACAATGCATAATTCTCTGACTTTGAATTAACTGGGTGTCTTCAGAAAGATTATAATGATAATTTAAAAAATCAGTGGTCTAAACTATGTGTAGATTGATCTATACCCTGAAAGGTCCACGACTCAAATCATCGGTCATTCACCTCTGCAGTCGATTCAGAAGGAGGAGTCAAAGAATTGCTTTTCTATCTTTTTTCTTTTTTTCTTTTAGATTTCTTTTAGTTTTTTTAGATAGTTACTGGGCATTGCCATATATCACTACAACACAAGACATATTCTCTTTAAAAAGCACTGGGGATATATTACAATAGGGAAAGGAAAAATATCAAGTTTTTATATCCTTTCAAAACTGGTAGATATAATTAATTAGATTCATTAACTTGAGAATTGCTGAGGACAGAACTGAAGCCTATTCAACTCATACAAAGTTACTGTTACAGTTGATTCGGTGTATTGAAAGGCCACCTCTGAGTTGACTCTGGAAATTGTTAGCTGTTCAAGACCCAGAGAGAATTTGGTCAATCAAGGCGAGAACACCTTACTACCTTCAGAAGGTAGTAAAGTTCACCCATGTTCATATAACAGCTTAGATAGCGGTCATGTTTGGTAATGTTGGCAGGACTGAAAACACATGGTTCCAGTTTGTCAAGGCCAGTGCGTCCTTAGTGGTAGTATTCACCATCATGCATGTACACAATCCTTTTTTTGGCCTGTGGGTGTCATCTTTGTGCATGGGGCTTTCACAGACAAGTTCACTGGAGTCCACTGGGGCTGATACCTTCAGGGTGTTGTAAAACTGTCCGGCGTTAGATATCACAAGATCCAGAGAGCTGCATCCCTTCTTGTGTGCTCTTTGACCAGTTGTTTCAGGGAAGTGAAAGCATATTCAAAAGAGAGTGTACTGAACTGACTGAAATCACCAGCTTCAGGTTGCTTTTGGAGGATGATATCAACTGAGGTAGATGGTCAGCAAACTTATTTCAACCCTTTATATTATTCCGCAACCATGTGGGATATTTGCCTTGGTAAACTGCAGGGTGTGGTTTTCCACCAAATTACCCGGGTAAAGCAGTCCCAGGAACTACTTTTTCAAGAGCATCCTTCAGTTGGTTCGTGTCTGTGTTTCCACCGCTATGAGGACACTGTTTTTCTGTCATGTCCTGCTCACTGCAGCAGGACAGTAGCAAACAAATTATTCTTGTCTGTCATGCGGTCAGTAATAAGTGGAGGCTGTCCATCATCAATATGTGATAGTCATCAATATACAACAGATCATTTTGGTATGAATTCTCTTCCCCATTTTTCTGTAAAGCAATCAAAACTGTTGGAGAAATGTGTGGCTGGTTCCTCCCTTTTATGCACCCAAGACATTAAAAAAAAGACATCCGTATGATGTGAAAGCAGAAGTAGAGTGCAAACATTCAAACAAGGATCATTTCCATATTTCCACCTAACTGCCATATTTCTTAAAAGCAGGCTCAGAATTTGAGGTGTGTAATCTTTATCTAGAACCAAATATCTGCTCACTTGCTCTTTACAATGAAGTTCTTGTTGTCTCTCGGTATCATCTGGACTCTCCTCAACACAGGTAACTATGCTCAAGCTTCGATTCCTCAGCCATGTGATTTGATTTGATTTGATGGTTTAATTGTGGCTTTATGGTTTCTGAACTCCATGGTTTTGGTCAAACTGGTTCCTAAATACATGTTTATTTACATCCTGTTTTATGCTTCATTGACAGGGCAAATTGAACTATTACATCATGATTAAAACAGAGATGCTTCTGTTCATATTGTTGCTGGCGACTCATCATTTCATTCATGAATATTTTTTTTCCGCATTGCAGCTGAAGCACTTGATTGTCTGATGTGCAGGGATTTTCCTCAGTGCGAAGATACATTTTCAGGCAACTGTTCCTCCGATGAGCTATGTGCTACAGCTGCCATCAGATGTATGTGTGAAAAGTTAAGAAAATAATATAAAAAGTATTTTGTCATGTCATTTCCTCTGCTTTGTTTGTTTTTTCAATTTACATCATCATTTCACTTCAACATTAAACCACACTTTTACTTTGCAGTACAGCAGATGGGAAGTTCTCTGTTGATCAACACCAAGTCATGTGTGCCACCCTCGTTGTGCGATGTTGGAAATGGGACATTTTCAGGAAGCTTGGGTTTCATGAGAGTAGTTGGCTCTGTTCGATGCTGCGACACAGATAACTGCAACTCTCAAACTCTGCCTAGTAAGTACATTCTGGAGAAGCGCTTTTGTGAATAATTTCCAAGAAAAAACAAATCGTACTCCAGCAGGTTAATACTGATTTCAAAGACAGTGCGGGCGTTGATCATCTTCCATCTTCTTTTGTCATGTTGTGTCTCTAAATGTTGTCATGTTCTTAACTAAATTGTGTCCCGTCTCGTTTCGGGCTTTATTTCAGTCCCTGCTGACCAAGAGAGTAACGGCTTTGAGTGTTACTCCTGTGACAGCTCCACATGCAGACACAAAATTCAGTGTGTTGGGGTGGAGGACCGCTGCTTTAATGGAAATGGTGAGTCCTCATGTTGCATATTGATCACTTTGCACATAGATTGTGCTAATTGCCAACATCAGCATCAGTGCTGGTTGTCTCACAAAAATGCTCTTGCTGCCTTCAAGTGTTCTTCCTATCCTCTACTTCTGAGATCTCTAACATTAGGTAATTTAAAAAATAATGGAAGCTGTATTTATAGTAAAGCAATGATTTTTCCTCTACAGTGACCCATTGGAACACTTGGGCCCCTACCGTCCATGTCTTTGGCTGTGCATCCTCAAACCTGTGTGTAGCTTTTTCTCACCTGTCTTCTGCGTCTCTGCCTGGCTTTGACTTAAATGGACCAAACTGCTGTGAGGGCAAACTCTGTAACTGAGTCCCGATGACCAGGCTGAGTGTTTTCCCTCTGTTGCTCGGACTCATTTCCCTGATTTTCATCTATTAGAACACAGGGTAGGACATACACAGATACTGGTGTTATCATACAAAAATGTAGGATACATGTTATCAGGTTAAAATAAAGAATAAATTAAAAAAAAAAAGAAAAAGAAAAAAAAAAGTGCACTTTAGCAGAGTGCAGATCTCCACCAGGTGTATCTCCCCTTTTCTGGACTATAGGCTAACCTATGTTCTGAGCAAAACTCAGGAGGGACTCAGCAGCCAATTGTACTGTCAAGTGCTTTGCTGATCACAAATTAAATTACTGCATGATTTAAAAATAATAGAGTACAGTGCAAAAAAATATATATTGTAAAAATCCCAAAGCCTCTCATGTTTACCTGTTTATTGCTCTCTCTGTATGTTGCATTTTATTACACACTTAGCAGAAACATAATGATGATAATTACCCAGACAAAAGACATTCACTAGTCTAATGAAACTGTATGACAGGATTTCAGATCAATCGTGAGCTGCACATTTTGCTGTCACTGTTGTGCATGCCTTCCTAAATGATTAAATAAATAAAAAAAATTGTCTGTAGATCACAGCGTTTCCTGGTTTGTCTGCAGTATCTCATTTTGAAACGACTTCTTGGGATTTTGATGCAGTCTCACCTGCAAAGGACACACACTTAGAAGCACAGTAAAAATGTGAGTGACCCAGTGATGATGAGTTTCATCTATAAAGCACAGGCCTACAAATGATGTACAACCAAGAAGGCTTGCACGCACAATTTGTTTTTGTTTTGGGGTTTAAATAATTATCAAGCTGTGTTGGAAGGGAGGAGATACTACTGAAACAAAGAAAGTGAAAAATGAAAGCACCGTGCAGGAGGTGTGCTTGAAAGTTCTGACAGCTCTGTGGAAACCACAGGCTTTCATATCATGATTGTACATTTTCTAATGTAAGGCTGTACTGAAGAAACCACCATTTCTTGTTTGTTTGATTTCACCAGCCCATGTGTCTTTTTTAAAGCTCATAATAAATCAATATTCACTAAATCCTGCATATTCTGGGCGTTTTTTTTTTTTTTTTTTTTTTTTTAAATAAAGGCCCTTACAAAAACCCCTGCATTCAGCATTAACATCAACTTTTTCCATTGACCCTGGTCAGTTGGCATAAACTGGAAAACAACCTAATACACATAGTGGTAGTTTTTGCTTAATGGGAGTATAGGAAGAGGTAACCTGAGTCGATTGACCTCCTAAATATTAGAATGCTGAGCAACAAGTGTTTTATATGACTTTTATATCCTAACAGCCCGAATTTTCTTATATTAACTGTAATGTGGTTAAACTCTACTTCGACTCCCTAATATAAATGATTCATACTGTTCCGCTGTCTGAGTCCTGTGTTCAACTTCCAATATCAACAATGACAACAATTTCATCCCTGAAATTTAGGCACTTTTATCATAGCTGCTGACCAGGCATGATCAACTTATTTTGCATAACCATGTATGATACTTGATCTAAAGCTACAAGTTAGACTTTTACACCCATTAAAGGGAAACATATAGTGGATGCAAATTTACACTGTTGACCTTCCCTCATGTTGCCTGCACTTAAACTTCCTTATTCATTTGCCAGCAAAAATCTGCTGGATAAGCAGTTCCTCTAATGAACTGCAGATTGTACTTCTGCATATTTTTGTCAAAAAAATTGTTTTTTGGGGGCAAAACAGATGTCTGACCATTGAGTAATTGTGACAGTGACAGTTTTGTTGCTAACATGGCAACATCACAGTGTGAAAACAGGCAGTGTTTTTGTGCGGCCCGTTCAAGACTACCTTAGCACACACTGCCCCAGTTTGTAACCTGGTGGTGCAGTTTGTGCAGTGCATGCTGGATGTTGCAGGTTTTCTACCTTTAGAGCCAAGGGGAATTATTCATTTTGAGCAGAGCGTTACATCTTCTGCATTGCAGCAAAAAAGGATAATGTGACAGAAAGGTCAGAAAGGTATTTGTACATGCAGGCACACATAATTAATGACTTGGCTCAAGTAAAGTAAAATAAAGGTGTGTGTGTATGTTACTTAATTTTCAACAGACAAAAGCAAGTTGTGAAAATCCTGTTTTTAGTTTCATACTTAAATTAACAATGTCTATAGGACCATGTGAATATACACTTATGTGTCAAGAAGAACTTGTTACAAGCAAGAATAATTTCATCTAGAATATTAACATAACTATCAGGTTTTAATAGCAGCGTCCTCAGTTTAAAGAACAAAGGCTTGTTTTTGGAGCTGCCATTTTGCATCTATGCTCAACAATTTGAGAAGAGACAGTGATAATTTCTCCAGACAGAGGCCTTGACAGTAGACAGAATGCAATACAACCACAAGACGCCTTATCTCAAGTAGAAAAAGAAAAAAAAAAAAAAAAAAACTTTTGCTTCACTTTCACTAGTAGTATTGCTTTCTTTTTCTCTAGGAAAAGTGGGTACAACAAAAAAATAAATGACAACACAACATCGCAAAGTAAATCCTGGACTTTAACCCATTTACAGTGCTATTATCTAGAAAATGCATTTTGAGTAACTGGATTAAAGATAAGCTACCTACTGCCACCTTGTGGTACTGGGAGATACTCAGGGCTCTCCCCCCTGAATCATTCAGTGCAATTCAAATAAAAGGTCCTTTATTAAAACCTGGTCTCCTTTACTTGAATTTACCCGGAAATCAAGAAATTCCACTAATTAACCCTGATAAGGCACACCTGTGAAGTGAAAACCATTTCAGATGACTACCTCTTGAAGCTCATGGAGAGAATGCCAAGAGTGTGCAAAGCAGTAATCAGAGCAAAGGGTGGCTATTTTGAAGAAACTAGAATATAAAACATGTTTTCAGTTATTTCACCTTTTTTTGTTAAGTACATAACTCCACGTGTTCATTCATAGTTTTGATTCCTTCAGTGAGAATCTACAATGTAAATAGTCATGAAAATAAAGAAAACGCATTGAATGAGGTGTGTCCAAACTTTTGGCCTGTACTGTATATCTGAACCCATTTCACCACATTTATTTCTCCTGTCTATAAAACTCATCAGGTCATGTTGATACCCAACAATGCAATTTAAACATCTGTACACACTTCAGCACATACAGGCCTACTGTACGGTCCACTATTGGCAAAAGATTGTGGGAATGACTCTTACCTGTTTAACTCCGTTGGTTAGGTCTATGTGTGCTGTAATTTTTTACATTCGACAACAACAAATGTCTGCAAAAAGTTTGGATATTATTAAAAAAAAAAGTGTCCATCAGTGCCCAGTCTTCTATAACAAAACTGCAGGTTATCTGGATATTATGTGTATGGCTTTTATTTCATGGCAACCCCACCAACTTCACAACCCAAACTGTTGTCTGCTTGACTAAATATTGCTGTTTGATAGTGTAATTTCTCAGAGTAAAGTCTCAGTATAAAGAAGCAGGGAAAAAATCCCTTCCACCTACTAGGAAAGAGCTCAGAGGAGGGGAGTCATATTAAAGATAGAATTTTATTACATATTCAATAATTGAAAGGAAAATTACATGCAGTACAGCAACATTAAAATGTTAGAGTAAAAGAGAGAAAAAAAAAACATCACCTTTCCAATAAAAACAAATGAAATGGGGACATCTCAAACTCTCCCATCAGAAAAAAACAGATAAAATGAGACTTGGACAACCAGGTTCTTGAAAAACATCAGCAAACTAAGATGAAGTGGGAAGTTCAAGTAGACGAATATCTCATAAATCTGACACCTGAGGGACTGCAGCCTTTGTCTTCATCACTTAAGGAACAGACCTGTCTGGTTCCTTTGCAGGTCAGTGGGGGAAAAAAGTAGGTTTTTGTTTCCTATTAAAAAAAAAAAAAAAAAAATGTAAACACTGCAACCATTTCAGGGTGGATTCCAGTCAAACCTAAGTGCTATGGAGATTCTTTTGGAGCACCCAAATGTGGGCCCAGATATATAAAATACCTTACAAGCAGAGGGCAAGGGTATCGTGAAAATAACTAGAGAATCTTTGCATATGTACTGAAATACTGCAAGTGCCAGACTTAAACTGGAAAGAGGAATTT